>NW_021940750.1:4734942-4829560 GCF_001715985.3 Manacus vitellinus
GGCCCGGCTGCTGGCGGTCTGAGTAGTACCCCTCGGGTAGTGGGGGAAGAGGCCCAAAGGGCTGGGCAACTTTTCGGTGCTGCTTTGGCAGCGGGAGAGCAGCGTGTCAGGTCCCTGCTCCCCTCCGGGCAGGCGGGCTCCCAGAGTGTTAATGCGTGATTAATGTCCCCCCCTCAGTCCTGGTGGGTGCGCTGGGGGAACCCTTTTGATGAGAAGCGGCATTGAGTTAGGAGACTATAGGTGTAACAAGAGCAAGTATTTATTTTTTTATTTGTCATCAGGGCATCTCCCTGGGTTGTAAGTGCAATATCTGAACCGTGTCAGGGCTGCAAAGGGCGGCCCCTTCCTCTTTGGAGGGAGCTACTTTTAAAGACTCATTTCTTGGTGTAGCAGGCACTGATGGTGCGATTCAAATTGTAAATAAAGACGTTATAGGTGAAGTGTGTTACAGCTTGTATGGCAGTGCTTGTTCCAAGGAGTTTAGCTGATTAAATATGCTAAAGCCTGCATTGTCTGATGTAATTTAATTGTTGGACCTTCAGGGTTTTTAATATAGAAGATGTTGCAATGTTTCAATAAAAAGCCTTCCCAAACACTCAAAAATAGTTTTGCAGCTTGGTGAATGCTCTGTTACACAAACACTCTGGAGCATAGCATGCCCTGGTGTGGTTGATCTTGCATACCTCTAGAGCCTTTAGAGCTGCCAGTATCTCCCTGCTAGCATATCAGTTTGATAGTTTCTTTAGAACTTGAAGACTGAAAGAGTTGGACTAGCTCTAGCATCAGTCAGGCAATCGGAGTGATGGTGGTAGGAATAACCACACGGCTCTGCATCTGTTCCATCACTCACTGGAAGCATCCATATGCAGCTGTACCTGAGTAGTAGGTGCTTCCCCCTACACTCAGCTGTTTGTAGCAACTGTAATAGCAGGGATATGTGTAAAGATTAAGTAGCAGGGAAGCAATGTTTTTGTGGTGTGATTTAAGGGTGTGGGGATACTGAATTAAATGTCAAATACTGAGTTAACCCCTGTAGGTTAAATGTTTGATTTGCCTTAGCTTCTCCTGTTGATCTAGGCTTGTTGAATCATAGGACTAGGAGCCTTTCTGATATAGTATCTTGGAAAACAAAATCAAGTGTAGAAAGAAAGAAGGAAAACTTCTTGGAATAAAAGTGGTATTCCACTTCAGGAACTTCCCAAGAGAAGCACTACTGAAGCTCCTTCAGGAGCTTCCTGATGAGAGCTATTAATTGTACAAATGTGCTCTGTTGATGTTGCATGGCTTCTTCTGAGAAAAGTTGATAAAATGCCATTACTAATGGAAAGCTTCTTTGTTGGTAAAGTCGCCTAGGCCATCAGATTCTGCAGTGTTTATTTTCTCATTTGAGGTACTAAATTATAATCCATTTGTTGTGGAGATAATTTTCCAATTGAGAAGTTAATGCAAACCAGTCTGGTATCGACTTCCTAAGACTGCAGAAGTTGGTGCGATTGCATTTCTACACATAGCTAAGGTTCATCAGCCCCAGAGCAACGTCTTTAAGAATAAATTATGTGTCATGGGTTACAAAGACAGTAATGCAGTCTCAAAAATGTTTTTTTTGTACTACTACTTCTGACACCTGAGCAGGTTGTGAACAGCAGATGATGCGATTATTTGAGACATTTAGTTCTTTGTGCTGGTGCGTGCTGCCTTTGAAAGTGCTTCTGTTTGTGGGGAACAGCTCTACTTAGATTTGCAGACTTTGAGCTTGATGCCTGCTCTGTGTCTATCCAAACTTTTAAGTGCACTCAGTGATGTGTAGGGACAGTGAAAAGAAATTGAACAGGCTGGCTAAATATTATCAGCCGTGACATTATGATGATACCTAAAGTATTTCCCCTTTAAAGTGTATAATTGCAAGCGTCTCTTTTGTTTAGAAGGAGCTTTTTGGGTTAATGCTACACAGTGTATTTAGGGTGGCTTTGAATTACTACTCAATCCAAATAAGACAAATCTGGACATGACTCTGAAAGTAATTTGTCTTACATTGTTTATACCAAAAAAGTAATGGTACTACGTTGTTCCCTAGTTAGTGGGAATAATCACGTTACTGGGGTGTGCCCAGATATCACAGAGAAGGTGCATGTGCCCCAACCTGGATTGGTAAAACTAATTATGACTCTTTGAAATAAATGTGTATGTTTTCACCACAGGAGCTCTTGTCGTTGGCCAAACGGAAACGCAGTGACTCTGAAGAAAAGGAACCACCTGTGAGCAAACCTACAGCATCTTCAGACTCTGAGACATCAGATAGTGATGATGAGGTGAGTTTGTCATGTTATCAGTGAAATTACTATGTGTTATTTTTCTGATCGTACCTAAGCAGTGAAAGTGCATTTATCATACAGTATATTTAGCCTGCTGACTTCATGAAGTGGGACTGGCCATCAGTGGAACTGATGGAGACCCATTAAGGCCAGAGGATAGGGTTTTTTTCTTTTTTTTTTTTTTAATTAATATGCTTTGAATTCTAACTGTATACAAAATATTTTGTCCACAGTAAAGATGACTGCTGGTTTAATCCCACATTCATATGGTCTGAGTGGTTTGATGAGCTGCCTGCTTAAAACTAGTGTTTTTCCTGTGTCACGATTGCAGTTGAAGTAGCAGTGAAGATGCTAAAGATGGACTCTGAATTCAGGGAGAGAGGTTCTCAGCTTTAGAAGGGTCAGGGCAGGTGGTATTATTTTACAGGTAGTAAAACTGTCTTATTTAAGTACCTTGATTCTCCAAGAACTGTGTGAACTAGCTGTCTGGCCATTTGGACATGCAAGAGGGTATGTTTTGACTGACATTTTTGAAGTAAGGGGCAGGAAAAAGTTTAGCATTAGTTTGTTCTAGGTGTTGTCAATTTCTTGTATAGCAGTGCTTACCTGCTGGATCTGGTTTTAGTATTTGTTCTTGGTACCACATTCTGGTTAAAAGCTGGTTAGAAGTCTCTGCTTTCATCTAGAAAGGAAAATTGAAATAGACTTATTAAAACAGAAACTGACAAACATGTTATGTGGGTATTTGAGTAAAAACACTTTCTTGAAGGCACACAAATGTCTTTTGCAAGCTTTCAGCAAAGCATAGTGAGGTCATTTATTCCATCTATTCTTAAAAATTTAACAGGGAGGTGTTCGGCGTGGGTTTTTGGTTTTTTTTTTTGTTTTCTGAAAGTACAGGAAGGGTTATCTATTGTGGCAATGTGAAGACCAATTGGATAGACCAATGATAAACTATTAAGCATTTGACAGTATAGCAGAGTTCTTCCAATAAGTGTGAAGAATGTGTGAATTAATTTTCCTTCTGAAGCATTTTTGAAATAAATATGTTTGGAAGTCTATTTCAATCGATCCTTTTCTTAAAAAAAAAAGAGGTTCTTGCATCTGTGTTTAAGGCATAAAGAGAGAGAAAATCTGAATGGGCCAGATATATTAGATTTGTTATTGGGTAACAGTCTGTCTCTGTGTTCAGCTCTGCTGGCAGTGTATTTATTCTAAGCTGTGTGGAGATCAGCTTGCTTGGGAAGGTGGACTTGAGTGTGAAGAGCATATGAATGATAAAGTTTTCCATTCTGTGTTTAGCTCTGAAAACTGATAGAATTTTAGCTTGTGTAATAAGGTCTACCTTTCCACTATATGTAGAAAATGTATCTCTTCAGGAATTTACAAATACCTTGTAGATGCAGTAGTATCGCTGTTGCACCGGGTGCATTTGATACTCTTTCTAATCTCTGTATCATTTCTAATTGATACTCTGTTCTTTCTGACCTCCATGCAGCAAGAGGAAAAGATTTAGAGAAGAGGTAATTAGGACACTTGCTTCTATTCCTGTGCCTGAAATATGCATTCTGAACTACTGCTTGTCACAGCAGGGTGAGAGGCTGGGTTATAACACTTCTGCTTCTGCCAGTCGTTCAGTTGTGCGCATCCCTAGGCTTGACTACACTGGTACTGCTAAACAACTTTGGTTTTAATAAGTGTTCTTGGTGTTGGTTTGAAGTTTGTTCAACCTTGAGGGTTGGGAGAGAGGGTCTAAAAGTTGAAATTGTATTCTGGACTTCCTGCAAGATAAGGACCTTGAGGCAAAAGCATGAAAATTGTTGCCCTGGGCAAATGTGCTAAATCATACCCATGTGCTTCTACATAGGTTTTGCAGTGTGCATGTCCTTTGTGGTTCCTAGAAAGTGCTAAATGTTCCAACAATATGTTGCATGTACAGGAAAGAAGCCTAAATCCCTACTTCAGAGGATAATGCAGCATGCTGCATTTTTCAAAGGAGGGAAAGTTTGTGGGGCATAGAGGAGAGAAAAGCATTTTGGAATTACTGAATAACAGCATGTACAAATCATGCCGCATTTATACAATAGTGCCCGAGGGATTTCACTAGATCTTTAATGTTATGTTTATGTGTCTCAGTGAGAATGCACTTCTCACCCAGATGCTGGTTTCTGTAACAGTTAAAGGACCTCTGAATCAAATTTCCTAGCCAAGGGACGGAAGGTGAGTTGCAGGCAATAAAATAGGAAAGATGCTCTGAACTGTCTTTTGTTGGTTCTGTGGAAAACGCATGACTGAATTGACAATAAACTGTTGTTCAGAGAACTGATAAATAGCAGTGACTGCAGGGCTTTGCAATAAGAAGTGCTACCTTTGCAGGGAGATATACTAAGCTGGACACAGATGTGGAAGCAGATAGTTCCTTTATCTGTGGATCAGTGTGTGGCCATGTCTACTCAAGAGCTCACCATCTCAAACTGGTAGCTTTCTGCATGTAACCAGTTTGGTGTTAGGCAAGTTATTACTGGGGCTACCTTGCCAGAGGTGTGTGTGTACACAGTGTATTGTTGTTGCCAATTAAAGGCATTGTGTGGCTGATGTTCCTCAGTTGCAGTAGCTTAATTCTGGGCTCTTGCACTTTCTTTTATCTTGGCATTGTTGCTTGCAGTAAGTTAATTATTTCTGTTGTGTGGTGAAGCCTGGATGACTTCTGCAACAACTTCACTGACATTAGTTTTGATTAGACAGAAAGCCACAATGCTGTAGGAGCTCCTCTTTGTTTCTTTTGAAAGGTGTATTGTTACCAGTGGTGGTGTAAGACCTTACACCTTTCTATACTCATTCTAATATCATGAAGAGTTTGATTGTCTTTTAACACCTCCAGGGTGGTGGCAGAAGATACTTCCAGGATCAGAAAAGTTATCTCATGAGTGCTTGTTACTAGTCTGGAGTTAAGTGAGGAATATCTGTTTATGCCTTTGTTTACAAATGTGCAGACTGTAGCTGAAGATCTTGTCAAGAGCTATGGAACAGAGGAGGAGGTGAGCAGTAGTGGTGCAGCTAGTGAGGAAGTCAATCTCAAGTAACAGTTGGCCTAGAGGGATTTATACACCTATTTTGAGGAAAGGACTTGAAAGTTTGGGTTTACTTACTGCATTTCAAGTTCTAGCACTCCATGTGTTCCTTCTGTTTTGGGGGAGTCTTTTGTGGGTTTGTAGAAATTACAGTGATTAATGTTGTCTTTTCCTGTGTGCTTTTGTTTCATAATATTGCTTAGTTAAACCTTCAAGAATGAGTGGTTTCTCCAGTTCTGTGAGGCCTTTGCCATACTTTTTTTCAAGCTTAGAAAATTTGAAACAGGCTGTGCTTTAATCTTCTTATAAACAGCTTATAGGCTGTGTGCTTTGTAAGTTTGTCTTTTCTTGGAGTCAGTTTCCTTGAGCTGTTAATGGGTGCAGTGGTAAATCTTTTTTCAAGGAAGAGAGGTGCTGTTACTTCCACTACCCCAAATAAAGTGCAAGTGCAATCTGAATAGCAGAGGCTAATTGTATGAAGGTTAGCATGTCCAAAGAAGTAATGTGAACAAGCTGTGGACAAAAGTGGGTATAAAATTTAGTCTTCAGGTAGCTCCTTTAAATTGGAAACTAGCATGAGGATAACTTCTTGGGACTTGATTTATGTGGAGAACCAGTAGAACCTCTGAAGAACAGCAGGAGGAGGTATTGGACTCATGGAGGTATTGGAATTGATAATGTGATTTTTTATTATTTTTTTTTTTTGCTGAATGAACTTTTCCTTTGTACTCATGGAACAGTTTTTGCTGAGAACAATCTAGTCATAAGGCACTGTCTATTATCTAGAGAAGTCATTAAACCTTTGTTAGTCTGAATGATGTTGACTGGCTGGTGATGCTAAAGCTGTGCAAGGCACTTGTTGACCAAGTGTTTTATGACTGTTACCATCTCCGGCTGTTGGTCCAGGCTTCCTAAATAAAACATTGCAGGTTTTCACATCCAGTAGCATCCCAGAGTGTGTTTTGGTGATGGAGAGTGCTTCTTTATTGGCATTAGGTATCTACCATCTTGATGTCGTCACTCAGAAGTTCTTGCCACTTTTCAGTATGTGACCCCCCTCAAAATACTTCTAGAGCAAATGTTAACTTGAAGCTTAAACTGAATTTGAACTAGTTCATAATTGTCCGCAGTTACCTTTCGGTGAGCTCCTTAGAGCACTACTTGGACAGCAAGGGTAGATCAGGGGTCTGGTGATATTTTGGCCCATGAAGCCTTCTTTCGGCCAGTTCCTGGCAAGGCCTCTTTTATGGCTTCAGAAAATGTTTTCTTTATTTGCTTATTTCCTTTCCATTTTGGTGATGACACCTAGAGTCTCTTCTCAGTGTCTAAAATTGTCTAAAAAGTTTTCTAATTATTGGGCTGTTGTCATCATGAAAGTGTTTGAGGTGTTCACATGAAAGGTGTCGGTCCTGAAAGGCAAGAAAAGTAACAAGGGCTTTTTATTTACTATTTAGTTTTAAAAGTAGAGGTAGAGAGCATTGTCCTCCTTGGAGCTCCTAGAGTGCTGTCTGTAGAGTTTTCCCGGCTTTGAGAAACCCTGAAGACAGTAAATACTGCCTTGTCTTCATATCTGTGCTTTGTGCTCTTGTCTTCAGACAGGCTGAAATTGTAGTTTGATGACTTGCCTGGAGGACTACCTTTTGTTCTTCCTGTATGAATGGATGAAAGTTTGTAAGCTAGGCTAATACTATGTACCTTGGTGCACTTAAGCAGTCATGTTGTCATGGTGTGTAAGTTTATCTGGTCTAGGAAAGGAACACATTGCTTCCTTGACCTGTTTTGCTTTGTTGTACCTTGTAATTTGTCTTTTGCTTATAAAAACCATATCCAGGAGGGAAGGATATGGCAAGGAGAGGCTGACAACCTTGCTTGTGCACCTCTGTCTGGTTTGACAGGGGGGAAAGCTGGGAGAACACGTATTTGCAGCTTAAAATCTCGGTGGCTAATGCGTTTAGGTACTGTGTGAATAGAAGAAAACAGCAGCTATCTGAGCAGCGGCGATAAAACAATTCTGCACTCTGAGCTCACTGCAGGTGTGTGTTTTTTTCTTTTTACTTTTTTTTTCTCCACAATCTCATTTCATCTCCTTAGTGGAAATATAGCTGGAAATAAATTATTTTCTTCAATCTCTCTGTGTAGTTGCTTTTGTAGAAGCTGACTTATAGGTCTAGGTAATTTCTGATGTGGTAGGTTGTTTTTTTTTTTCCCAAGTCCGTTCTAGGTACTGTGGCTTATCTTGGATTTCTTAGAATGATAGAATTATTAAGATTGACAAGGACCTTTAAGAACATCATGTCCAACTGTTTCTTGAAAGAAATATGCAAGTTATTAGCACTGTGAACCTTGGCAGCTAGAGGAAAATTTGAAATGCTTTTCTGGCCACTTCTTTTGAATGAACCATAAAGCTCTGCTGTTCAGTGGTACTAAACAATAACCAAAAAGCCATGCTGCAGTACACCTCTGCATGGATTTATTAACTTGCTGTGTCTGGAACCATGGTGGGTTCCAGATGGTGGCCAAGGAGGCAGCGGTGAATAGAGGGGCTGTTTAGAGGAGGCGTTATAGTCATGGGAAGCGCACGAGAAGTGTTGACTGGTACTGCCTGACTGGAACATGGAAGAGGGAACGTGGAGAATCTTTACAGTAGAGGACAGATTTTTGAAAGTGATGGTTGTTTGTTGTTTGGAGTTAAAGGAAACAGTGCAAAGAAATGTTTCTGACTATAACTGTGTGTGCATTTTTACTTGATGTTGCATGTGAACATGTTGTTGCCTTTTTGATTTCTGCCTGTGTGCTGGAGCATGAGGAGGAGGCTCAAGACTTTGATTTGGACTCCAGGTTGCAATGCAGCCCATGGCTTTCGAGTATTGTTACTTCCTCCCAGACCTGCTAATCTGTTGTGTCTTCATGTTGACTCCTCTCTCTGAACAATGCAGAATTGTCCAAATGATAACTAGTGGTTCCTGAGTCTGCAGAGCAATTTGTGAGCCTAAAAGAGTCTTGCACGGACTATGTCTTGGTTGTGATGACTTATTTGTCCCTAAGATTTGCTCTAACTCTTGTCTTGTCTGGTAGTGGTTCCAGGAATGACTAGGCATTCATGAGAGATTGGGGTAACTGAATAAGCCCTGAAGCACTGGAGTTGGATGAGGAAGAATTTTTTAAGTGACACTACTTAAACTGGGAGGTTGACATAGAGGTCACTTGCATAAACAAAAGTGAGATGAAGTGTAATCTCCAGGGTGAAATAGAAACCAAAACACACTTCCAAGATGAGGGCGGATTTTTTATTACTTTTGTTGTTGTTGTTGTTGTTTCCGTTTATTTTTTGTTTTGGTTTGGGGGGTTTTTGTTTGTTTTCTTCTGTTCAAGAGGTTGTCACACAAGTTTCTTTTCAGTCCTATCTTCCTGGTCCCAAGTTCTCTCCATGATTCTACTTGTGAGTTAAAGGCTGAGAACAGTGATTTGTAACCCATGTATGTACAGCTATTAAACATTTTATTAACTCAAGTCCTGCTGTTTTTTATCTGATCTTCTTTCATCTCAGCACAACCTCTCAAGGTCTTGATATAACTGTGTTGTATACTGTGGCTTTCTATCTGCTGCTTCCTTGCTGTGCAGCATGCTGACATGAGGTATAATTCAGTATTAGAACACCGAAAAGAAGTGGCAGAGCTCTAGGAAGGAGGCACCTCTGCATCACTGCTAAATGCTTAGTTTCACTTTCTCGCTGCTGTGTTTTCACTGGTAAGATTGAAGTAGGTGAGCTCTTGAGCAAATAGCAAAAATACACTTTTCTATACACCTGGGAGATGATTCCTTAATGCTGAGGTTTGAGCAGATTAAAGCAAGAGTACAAGCTTGTTCTTAATTGATTTTCTTGAGCATAGTTAACCAGAAATATTGTTAGACAGCAATATTGTTAACACTGAACAAATAAAACTTTAATGTGGAAACCAGTAAAGACTTTGCTACAAGCTCAGCGTGGTATAAAATCAGATGCTTTCTCTGCAGTTTCTCAGCAATCCGATGGACCATAATAGACTGGGGTACCTGCATAGGGTATGAATTGCAAGGCTTGCCACTGTGTTTTTACCTCAGGGAAATAAAAATCCAAATTCTGCATGGTCTTTGACAGATACTTTTGGATATACTGATGATGCTTTAAGAAAATGATGAAGCAGTTGGTAATATTGAAGGCACAAGACTCAGTATGAGAGCAATCAAAACCTGGGAAACTCTAAAGGTATTAGCAGATCAAGTAGTAGCTTATAACTACTTGGTTGAGTTTCATCTAAAGTAATTGAACACCAGGGTTCTCTGAAGGTGATGCCTAATCAGGCAGAACAATTCATCAAATTTGATGGAATGATTACTGCCTGCAGAAATGGTCTTGATTCATCTCCCAGGGCAGGTGGATGGGTGAGAAGTCTAAAGCTTGTTGTGCACCTGAAGTCAAACCTAAAGTGGCTTTTTTCCACTTCAGAGCAGTTTTGAGTGCAAGATCTCAGTTATGCAAAAGCGTATTTGCTCACTTGAATTAAGAATATTTTTTAATAGACTGCATGCTTGAACGGATGGTGATGTGCATGAAAGATGAGAGTAATATACAGGTATGAAGAGGATTATGGTCTAAATATATATATATATATTTAGAAAAAGACCTGTTATATCCCTTAAAGTCTCATGCCTGCAGAGTTTCTAGGGGAGGCATTGAAATGCAAAATATTGTAAAGCCTTAAAGTAATACACAGGCAGTCCTTATTGGTTTTATTCCCTTCTGGCTTTACCTAGGCAGTTGGAACAATTTCTATTAAGAAATCACACTGTAAGGTAAATACGAGTTTTTCTGGGACTTTGGGATTTAAAATGGCTATCTGTGTATGTGTGGTGATACAAGTCCTATACTTGGAAACTGCAGTCTAAGTTAAATCAAGATATCATATTAAGAAAAAAATTAAAATTAGGACTGGACTTTTTTTTTTCCTCTGACTTCTTTGATTCTGATTTGATTCCACCTTGTGTACATAGATAGTAGTGCCACCACCTGCATCTGTGAGTGAGTGCACTATTGGCTTCTTACATAGAAATATAGACAGTATGTAATATTGATAAAACTGAGATTTTGGAAAGGCTGTCCTGTGCTTCATGAAATGTAAAATTTGCTCTTGGTTAAACTAGTTCTGGAAACACATCTGTTGTTTCCATTTAATAGTAAACTGAAGCTAATCTTTACAAATGCAGTTGGACATGTCATTTAAAATTATTTTCCTAGGAAAATGTTTTTAGTACCTCTCTTGGTGTATATTGCAAACTTTAAAGTCTTCATTATTTTTATAAAAGGAGTGTCGTACTCACTGTTGACTTGCATTGATAAATGATTCTTTTTTTAAAGAAAAATCCTAAATCAACCACACAACACCCCACCCCCCAAAAACCTTGTAAAAGGCTTTCATTTGATAAGTTTCCTATTGGTTTCTTCTTTTTTTTTTTCCCCCTCTTTCCTCTTGTGTAATTTTTTGCTGACAGGTATTGGACTGTTTCTCAGCCATTTTTACTCCAGTGTTTTGGAGAAGGGAGAAGAGAGTGATGTTTGTGTCTCATGATCCCTTTCTTGGTTCTTTCCTTGCAGTGGACTGTTGGAGGTTCTAAAAACAAAAAAAAGGGAAAAGTGGGTAAGGCAGAGAAGAAAGGAGCCATGAAGAAGCAGATGAACAAAGCTGCCTCTTCAGGCAGCTCAGATAAAGACAGCTCGGCTGAGAGCTCGGCACCTGAAGAGGGTAAGATAACACTTGTGCATGTACTTACTGTGTGATTCCAAGGGAAGTTACCCTTTGTGCATACTGAAGAGTAATGTTAAATGGTGATGTTAAAGACTGTCTTGAAAGACTTTTCACTGTTACTGGTAGTAAAAATAGCTTAAACTTGCCATGGCTTGAAGTGCAGTATAGCGTTGCTGTGAGCACTTTGTTACAACTGCAACACTAAGTGCTGTTTCAGCTGAAGAATGTATGACATATTTCATTACTTGACTTTCTCTTGGAAAATTCTTTGCTTCCCTCTAGCATGTCCCATGTTTAGTGTGGATAGCATTTTTTATTCCCATTGTCATATTTTCTCTTCCCAAACATCTTGTGAGAGCAAAGGCAGATGCATATAGTATTTGTGATGCAAATAGGAGCTTATCTTGCATGTATTTGCTCTAAATAGGAATTCTTGCATGTTTATACTGCCATGGAAGAAGGCAAATCATTCTATAACTTTGTCAGAATTTTTTTATATGAATATAATGAATTTCAATGCTGGGCAAACTTCCGGTCTTTTCTGTTTTCATCATGCCCGTGAAGGTTTGCAGGTGCTTAGTTGCAATTTCAGTTCATACTGAAAAAAGAAAGTTAAGGAAGAGTATAAAGGAGCCTACAGTTTTAAGTATATCAAGCACCACACAGACAGACAAAAGCATGAAGTGACTGAACCTGTATATATCAATGCTTACAAATCAAGGTTTTTCACAGTGTGAGCTTGCAAAGCTGGAAGTTTCCAAAAATACTAATACCAGCATGAAAATGAAAGAACAAATCCTAATGTCTGCTTTCGCAATTTAGTGTAATTGAGTTGATTAGGCGAGTTAATCAAAGCACTTGGACTTGGATCAAGTTTAAAGGTTGTGTTACCGAATACTACTGGGGAGTCAGCTAATCCCTAAGGCCATGTGTAACTGGGAGGGCTTGTTACGAGTAAGGGAGCTAGAGTCAGGGCCTTGCCAGCCTTGAGGGTACTGTGCTTCAACTTTATCTCCTAATGTAGTAATTCGTGGTGTTGCAGTCCTCAAATGATGAATTTTGGTCCGTCATCTTGCTATATTGGTGGTGGTTAATAGTGGTGTTTGAGGTGCACACACACAAAGTTATGGCTGTATAAGCAACTTCTCAGGAGCATAAGCATATAGGCATATGCTTTAAGACCCTAACACGTTAACCAAAAGGCCTCCTAAAATTTGCTTGTTCTGCTAAGAATTTTTACTTATAATCCAGTTTGTCCTCAAATGTAGTACCACTCATTTTATCATTTTTTAGCATGCATATTTTATGGTAATTTCCACTTGGGTTTAATTTTCATTATATGTATGCTTTTAGTATTGTGGAAGATGTGTGTAAAATTCAATCTTACTATCCTTTGCTAATATGCTATAATGAAGTGGTTGAGCTTTGGCCCAGCTGAATCTCACTACCTTATATTTTTGAATTAGGAGAAGTCTCTGACTCAGAAAGCAACAGCTCGTCATCTAGCTCCGACTCAGATTCTTCATCTGAAGATGAGGAGTTCCATGATGGCTACGGAGAAGACCTGATGGGAGATGAAGAAGACCGGGCTCGACTGGAACAAATGACAGAAAAGGAGAGAGAGCAGGAACTGTTTAACCGGATAGAGAAGAGAGAAGTGCTAAAGAGAAGGTGAATTTGATATTTGTTGATATTTGATAACAAATTCTTACAGACTATATGGAAAGTATGCTGACTGTGCTCTCATGTTTAAGGTCCAAGGGTTCAGCTCTATAAAGTGAATTAAGCTTCACTGTATGTTTTTTGCATCAGCTGTCCTTGTAGCTTGTTGAGAAGCACACAGCGGGAATTCTGCATGTTCCTGTTAAAGTTTTCTGAAAGTTTCTCAGCTGTTGAATACACATGGTTCTGTCAGCTGCCCTTGTAGCTATGTTGCTGCTTCACAGATTAGATGCCAGACAGTCAGAAAGCCTGATTTCTCTTCTGTCTTCTTTTTTATTAGCAGTCATATGCTGATACTTTGGAAAAAGGCAAACAAAGTGTAAGATGTACACGAGTTTCTGGAATTTTTCAGAAAACAATGGTGAAGAACAGAGCAGTGTTAGGGTTGCCTGTATATGGGTGTGAAACTGGTTTGGCTCCTAAGAGAAGAGAGAGAGAGAGATTGAAATAATGAGGACTGGCATTGGATATGTCATTTTCATGGGATTTTTGTGGATTTCTTACCTTAGGTATTGTGGTTTGGTTTTGTCTGTTACTGTTATACTACCAGTCAGGCAGCTTCTTTGTAGTAAAGGTATTTTTCTTCCCATTTGTCTAGTTGAAAAGATTTGGCACGTATGGGGCAAATTTTCTCTAGTTTCTTTCCTCTTTAGTGCCTTCTCTTTTCTTAGTTGCTGAGAAATTTCCTTAGAGGACTGACATCTGTTAAGTAAATCATGTTGATGCAAGTGACTGCCAGACTGTCCATTTAGTAGAGCACTGCCTGCCTGACTATGGTTTTAATACTACATTCAGGATCCTGTGTGGTCTTCTGCTCTCCTCAAAGGGATCAGAATGATTGAAAGTTTGCATTTAGATCACGTAGAAGGACATCATATTTTTAAATTTTATTCAATATTCCATAGTAACTGTCTGTCTTTTAGAATGAATGCTGTGAAATACTTGATACCAACAAGCTAATTTGAGTTACTGATTTAATCTTAAATTAATTTGTGCTGTTGTGCATAAAGGTTTGGCAGGTAGAACTAAGGGAGTGGCGGGGTAGTCATTTAACTTCATGGTAAGTTCAATCTTTCAAGAGCTTTTTGTGTGCACATTGTGCTGTGAGTTCTTTGGAATTACAGCAGGCATTGCATGGGATATAATGCCTATGCCCTATGTGTTATGCTTCATGTTAAAAGCATAAAGGGCAATGAGCTCATCTGGCACTTCAGTTTGTTGTTTGCAAAATCCAGAAGAAGGGTGGACTGTGTAATGTACATGTGGATAACACATTTTGAATTTCAGTTATTGGAAGTTGTGGTTTTTTTTGTTTGTACATATGCACACTTCACTAAAGCAATGACCAGTCCACAGTGCAGTGGAATCTGTCATGGGACTGTTCCATCAGAATCACTACTCTTCTGAATACAGTGGCTGAAAAGAAGGTATCAGGGTGATATATTTCATAAAAGTAGACATTTAGGCATGAAAGTGCCTAAATTCTTCTGCAGAAACTGACAGAGTCTGATGAGAATCTTCTGATGCTGAAGGAGAACTCACTGAGACTTCTTTGCAGTCAGTCTTATACAGACCAGTGCCAGGAGAAACGTGAAGTTCAAGCATGAAAAAGCATGATAGTGGCTTTAAACAAAACAATTTTTAACTGTTTAGGTTCAAATGATGTGAAATAGCCAGTTGATTTTAGAGTTGGAGGCAGCTTGCAATGATCACCACAATAACAAAGAGGAAGATGGAGTAAGGACAGATTTCTTTGGAATAGTCATTCCTATGTGGTCTCATCTGCCCTTTAGGTTAGTTCTCTGTAAGTCTGCACTTTTCTATGCTCGCCTTTTCTTCACCTTATTTTCTTAGGGAAGGAAAGGGAAGGGATGGGAATAGAGGACAGGATAGCATTAAAGGAGCAAGCAGTTGAAGTTTTCCTTGCAGCCTACTAACAATTGTGACAGCATCTGAGCAGTCCTCTGCTCTTTCAGGGAGAGCATTCTTTCATACATTCTTTTTCTTTCAATATCTGCTACTAGATTTGAAATCAAGAAAAAACTAAAAACAGCAAAAAAGAAAGAAAAGAAAGAGAAAAAGAAAAAACAAGAGGAAGAGCAGGA
This sequence comes from Manacus vitellinus, assembly GCF_001715985.3. Taxonomy (NCBI): domain Eukaryota; kingdom Metazoa; phylum Chordata; class Aves; order Passeriformes; family Pipridae; genus Manacus; species Manacus vitellinus. The sequence goes on from NW_021940750.1 coordinate 4,749,936, forward strand.
GAAGAAAAAACTCACACAGATCCAGGAATCCCAGGTAGGAAATGAAACTGTTCTTAGTGACAAATCGTTCTCCCATGGCGATAGGAGGTAGGATGCTGCCTCTCTCTGCCCCTGACGTTTTCTCTTAATGTCAAAAAGTGTAGTGAGCAGGTCAGAACTTATATCAGAGTTTATATGCTCAAACTATCTTTAGTATTTCCAGTTCATTTAAAGAAATTAACATCTTTGGCCTGCTGAGGGGTGCAGTGATAACTCCTTTTAATGAAAAATGCAAAGTTGCAGCTATATCTAGTGCTCCTCCCACATGAGGACAGGAAAGCAACCTTTTACATTTACTTTAGCCAAACTTCTGTCATTCAGATGAAACGTTACATACACACCCTTTCTTGCAAATGAAGGTTTGAGAGAGCAGACCAGAAACTGCTCCACTGTTCTCTAAATTATTTTGCACGCACATAGAGTGTTAAAAATGCTTAGTTTCTACTAGTAGGGATTTTAAGGAAAAGCTTGAATGCCAGGAGGAGCAGAAGTAGTTCTACAGTTTTTCCACCACCAGTAGAAAGAGGACAACAGCAGTTTTTGGGGCAAGGCCTCTGTAACTGAACTGCAGTTTCAAATGGCTGAAGTGGCTGTAGTTGCAAATGGTGAAGATCTTGTCATTAATACAGTGTCGGGGCAGACAGGCTCCCAGAGAGGGATGGGATACATCTTCCCTAACGAGCCATTGAAGAAATGGTTGATTGTTTGCACTTGTTGTCACGGCTAATTTTGTGCAGTGGAGGAGGGCATCTTCAGCTGACATCTTACTTTCTAGTGAAACAGATGTTTAACATCTAAATCAAATTAGGTGAGATGAATATTCCCGTAGGCACATATTGAGTGGTGTGAGTCTCATCTCCCTACTCCCCCAACTCCATATATGTACATGTGTGCGTGCACTTAAATAGTCCATCTATATAGGCCATCTGTAATCTTAAGTAGTCCATCTGTAATACAGTGTAGATGCATATACATATATGCACGTGTAAAAGGATGTTATTTAAAGTTCTTTTACAGTGCCTTGCAGAAATTACTTCACCTTAGCTCAAATGACTGTCTTTTATGCTTGTTATAGAGGCTACTTTCTGTGCTACCTGGTATTCCAGATACATCTGGATAGAAATGGAAAAAAAGAAGACTTAAAAGATTTAAGATTTGAATTCATATTGCAGACTTTACAAACAACTTTGTTTCTGCTCTAAGTATTTTTTAACATAAGTTTTTTTTCTTTGCTGCTGCATGAGAACTAGGGCTTTGATTTGACCTTGCAGAAGGAGAAGCAAATAAGAATATTCATCCAGTCTTTCCTCATTACATGTTATTTGCAGAATTATTTCCATTTTATTTCTCTAGTCCTTTTTTAACTTCAAGGCGGAGTTTTGAGACTGAAACTTGAAATGTTGAAGTATAAATATGTTCATTATTTTTGATATGAAGCAGAATAAAGAAATACGCTTCAGATTGATTTCCCTATCTCCAACCTCTGAAAAAATTGACTGAGAAAAATTTAAAAAAAGGAGTTGTTAGTAATTTCTATTTGAAAAATTTTCAAAGTGTGCAAATAATCTTTGTTTTAATGCTTTTCAGTTTATGGATTTATGGCATTGAGGCACTTTCCTTGCATGTTTTTAGGTCATGTCACATAACAAAGAGCGGCGATCAAAGCGGGATGAGAAACTAGACAAGAAATCTCAGGCAATGGAGGAGCTAAAAGCAGAAAGAGAGAAAAGGAAGAACAGAACAGGTATGAAAACATGTTACTGTTGCTACAGTTTTCTGAAAGTGCTACTTACAGTTTCAAATTAATGGAACAGTCCCACATCTTGGAGTGGATGAATTCTGTGTCTGTGTTTTCCTTGGTCTTTTGGCCAACATTACCACGTAGGGTGTTGTTTGGCACCACTGACACTGTATTCCTCATCCCAAGCTCTCCCTGGAATGTTCTAAAAACAAAGCAAACTTTCATCTACTGAATGGCTCTTAGTAATGTTCAATTAATGTATTTGAATTGGTCACTTAGATTCAGTTATTTAATCTCTGAAACATCCAAGCTGTATTTATTGTACTTGTACTACCTTGTCTATGTTTGCTTGTTTCTTCAACGGCACATCATCTTGTCCGTCTTGCCACTGACTTTTGATGCAACCCTTTTTTGTTACTCTGCTGGGTTTTATTGTGATCTTCTCCAAACATTTTTTTTTCTTTTTCCTTACAAAATAACAGTGCGTTGTCTGATAATATTTGTACCTTGTATATCCAGTTGTTACACCCATTTTGAATGTGCAATCAAGTTGGGAGACTGAAGATAAGTATAACTGAGATTTAAGATGCTTTTAAATACTTTGTGTATATTCAAAGAGAGAAATCAATGCTTAATTTACCAGTGGATTTGAACGTGTGCCACTTGTATCCAGCACAAGATTAATAGCTGTCTGCCTCTTGGATTTTTTTTAACCACCTTTCATCTCTTAAAGGAAGCTTTCGTAAAATATTTACAGCTTGCTTTTCTTTTCTCTGTCCTTCCCCCAGCTGAATTGCTTGCAAAAAAACAGCCATTAAAAACTAGTGAAGTATACTCTGATGATGAAGAAGAGGAGGAGGATGATAAGTCTAGTGAGAAAAGTGATCGTTCATCTAGGTCGTCATCTTCTGATGAAGAGGAAGAGTAAGTAGTAAACTAGTGGTGGACTGTGATTAGTTGTGTGGTCAAAAACGGAGACCCACTTTAGGTAGACACATGCTGTGTTAGACAATTGTTTGGGGCAGTTCAGTGTCTCTAGTGTTTTTGCCTCTAGGCACAGTTGCATTGGGCAGATTTGAGTCCTTGTCACTATATCGTGTTTCATGGGACTCATTTACCTTAGATGAGTTTGCAACTTCAGTTCCCTTCTATTACCTTTAACCCAGATTACCCTGTTGTTTACAGATTTGTTTAGTTGTATAGTTTAGCAGCTGCGGAACCCTGGCATGTATCAGGGCAGAGATATGTGCTGGCTTATTTTAAAGCATTAGTCTGTAAACTGCCTTGGTGTGTACCTTTCTGCTTTTTGGTAGGAAGAGCAGTAGGTAACAAGTCTGGAACTTCACATTAAGCCTTTATCGTAATGCTAAATTCACACCCCTACGGTCAACTAGTGATGATGAATCATTCCTTTTACTGGTAATTTAAATAGCCCTCATGCTGCACCTTACTCATAACCCCTTTTTTGTTGATTATGTCTCTACTTTTTTCTTTATTCCCTCTCACCTTTCCCAAATCAGGAAAGAAGAAATTCCTCCAAAGTCCCAGCCAGTGTCCTTGCCTGAAGAACTGAACCGAGTCCGGTTATCGCGACACAAGCTGGAACGCTGGTGTCATATGCCCTTCTTTGCCAAGACAGTCACTGGCTGCTTTGTCCGTATTGGCATTGGCAATCACAACAGTAAACCTGTTTATCGGGTGAGTTTAGCTCTGAGGCATTTAGTTCTTTTTTTAGTGCTGCAGCTTATCAGTTCTCAAGTACCTGTGGTTGTTTGATTGACTGATATAAAAAGATTACTTAGAACTAGAAAATGTAATTGCTACCAAAGAAGTGGAGGAGACTGGTTTGAGAATAAATACATCGGTGGGACCAGCTAGGGGAAGAGATACATTTGGTGAGAGGGAAAGGGAGCACTGACAAAGCCTGTTCTCCTGGCTTTCATTTATGTTGTCTTGTCTCATCATTTGTATTGCAAACTAGAGTTCCAGACTCTACTCCAACCAAGTAAGGATGAGTAACATTCACTCCTCATTTCTGGGACCATTCCCAAGTTATTGTGTGGGCTGGATTCAATTTTTTTTTTACAAAGTTTTTCTAGTACATCAGTTTGCCTTCAGGAGAGAAGGTGATTGAGAACACAGTTTTTTCTGTTTCATTGCTATAAGCATAGGATGCAATAATGTTCTCTAAAATTGCATTAAAAAGGCCCCCAGAAGGGCTGTGTTTAGTATGTGAGCAGCATTGGTGTATGTCATTTGGGACACACATTAACCTAAACCAATCTTAGTTGAAAGGGAAATAGGAAAAGCAGGAGAGTGTACACTGTTTGATCAGGAAGGTAGAGCTGAGAAGAAGAAAAACTGCATCAGGCATTGAGATGGTATAATTTTTTAACTCAAAGATGATGTATGAAGCAACTAATTCAGTACCTGATAATGCACACTGAAGAGTCTTGCTTTCCTTGATCTGATTAGAATTGTTAGATTAAGGTTTTTATCTCTAATAAAAAGGCTTGAATATGCCAGATATATTCCAGGAACACAAAAAAACCCCTCTTGCATCCTTCCTCTTGTGTATTTTACTGTGTGATATAGGTTGCTGAAATAACTGGTGTGGTAGAGACTGCAAAGGTTTACCAGCTTGGTGGCACACGGACAAACAAAGGACTACAGTTGCGGTAAGATACTAAAGTAATCCTCTCTAGTTTGTGGATTAGTGTCCTTTTCATAGCAAATAATGTTCTGTGTGTGGTTTGGAGATGAGAACTAAGAAGGAGACTGGGCCCTGTCATGCTACTTACTACTGGAATGTTGGGGTTGGATTTATTTGTGGCTTTTTTTCTCCTTGTGCACAATGGAAATTATAAAAAAAAAGAAAGGTCTCATGCAGGGAGTTATGAGTGTATTGACATCTGGTTTTCTGGTTTTGGGCTTCTTTAATCAGTTTACATCTATAGATCAGAGATCACCGCTTTCCACTATCCAAAAGGGATGTTTTCACACTTTCTTGTTGCAGGCACGGTAGTGATTCACGTGTGTTTCGTTTGGAGTTTGTCTCAAATCAGGAATTTACTGAAAGTGAATTTATGAAGTGGAAGGAAGCAGTAAGTTTACCAGACTTCAGTTTCTTTGTAACAGCCTTCTGCCAAGCATACTTCTAAGTGGAAAGTAACTTGGTCTCTTGTGTTTAGATGTTCTCTGCTGGGATGCAGCTACCCACACTAGATGAAATAAACAAGAAGGAAGTGTCCATCAAAGAAGCCCTCAACTACAAGTTTAATGATCAGGACATTGAAGAGGTAAACAGTGAATTGTAGTGAGGCTATGTCAGTGCTTAAAAGTGACAGAAGCTCATGGAGTAGAGCACTAACTGGTACAAAGCAAAAGGATCATGGCATTTGCTTTCTAATAAGGACATAAAAGGCTCAAAATGAAGTTTAATAACTGGATAGAGTAGCCTGATGATCCCACTGTTATTTGGTGCACACTCCTGTTTTTTTTCATCCTTTGTGCCCCTTTACTTCCTATTGAACTTTTGTTTTGAAGCTCTGAACTCCTAACCCTAGTAAGGCAACTCAGTTCTCAAGTTCTGAAAAGCTAAGTGTCATGATATTTGCATTTATAACAGCTTCTGCAGTTTAATACTTAATACTGACCATAGGTGATTAGCATCAGATTTTTGTAGGTCATAAGTGAGAAGAATGGAGCTGTAACTCATTACCAAAGACACAAATTAAAAAAAAAAAGCATCAGAGAAAGAGCATAAGTAAAATTCTGTGGCAGTAAGTACATTTCTTAGGTGATACTGATCTGTTTCTTCTAGTGTCCAAGTATTGAAATAAAGATTTCATATTTGCATGTTTATGCTGTTTCCTCTGCATCTTATAGATTGTGAAAGAGAAGGAAAGGTTCAGAAAAGCACCTCCAAACTATGCCATGAAGAAAACTCAGCTATTAAAGGAGAAGGTGAGAGATGAGATGACGCCTGCAAGCTTAATACACTCTTTGATTTTGAAGAACTGGAGCTCGTCTGGATTTTGGTGGTAGTCGGCAGTAGGCTTGACTTTAACTATGCAGCTAAAAGGTGGATCTCAAGGTTTATTGCTGGGTTCAGAACACTCAGAACCCAGTTAGAGCTATTGCATTCTTTTTTTAAGAGTAATTGCTAACAATTACAGCTGTCTCTTTTTGTGTCCTTTAGACAAGGTCTTAAGCTGTTCTTCCTCAGAAACTTTTCCTCTTTTCCTTTTTTCCTTTGGTGTTTTTCTTTTTCTTTTGGTTGGTGATTTTTTTTAGAGTACCCCATAATAACATTGATTTCCCGTGCTTATTTTAAAATGGGAAAATAAGGTTGTGTTGCCTTTTTTTTTTTCCAGAGGTAACTGCAGTGTCACTCTATGGTCAGTAATTTATATTCAAAAAAAAAGAGGTGGCTGAAAGATGTACTTGCCACTGAACTGTTTTACATATAGTCCTCCTGGAACAAATACACCTAACAGTGCTAAAATGCCAAAACCAAGAAGTGAAGAAACCAAGCAGTCTTAAATATCTTGGAAGATAAAGATAGACATTTCGTTTTTACTCATGCAGCCCTTTTTCAAGATGTTCATGATTCGTATACAGGAAAAACAAAGAGTTTGTATTAATCTGCATTCCTTGGCTTAATTGTATTATTTGATCAGCATTTTACTATGCGCAAATATGTAAATAATTGGTTTCCCATCGCAGGAGGGTGCAGTTGCTTTTTTTTGTCACCAGGTGGCATAATAAGCTCGTGTCGTGTTAGGGCACTCTCCAGCTCCCTGAAATAAGTGGCAACTGACAGTTGCTGAAAATAATTCTTTTCCTGAGCTGGTAAATAGTGATGTTAAATTTTAATGAAACCTGTAACTTAAATAATCTAACTGGCTTGCCCTCGTCATTCTGAGACTGGTGGTCCTACATCTTCCTTAGTTTAAGGGTTTTCAGAGGTTTTCAGAGTTCTTCAGAATAAGAAGTCCAGTGCCTTGAGATGTAAGGAGAGTGTAGCTCTTTGTTGTATTTGTACCATGCAGAGAAGAACATTTGCAACTGCCATAGGGTTAGCTGTCTGATTCACGGGTACATCCCTTGTTACTCTGACTAATTCTATGGTAGAGTAGTGCTTAACAAGTCACTGTTTGGTTGAAGGCTATGGCTGAGGACTTGGGAGACCAAGATAAGGCCAAGCAGATTCAAGATCAGCTTAATGAACTTGAAGAGAGAGCAGAGGCCCTGGATCGTCAACGAACAAAAAATATTTCTGCAATCAGGTAAGAAGCAGATACTGGATTTTTTTTTTCTTAAATAGTATCAATGAAAATATTTAGAAAAGAGAAACTAATGCAGAAGCAAATTAACTGCAGGATTTTGTCACTTCTTTCCTGTCCAATGTATTAATGAAATGTGTATTGTGATAGCTTTGTTAGTGCTTGTCTATCTTCACTTTCTCGTAGCTGTCATTCAGTTAAAACTGTTGAAAATCTAAACTCTCTTCAGCATAGCCCCAGTAGCAATTGTATTGCAATAAGAATAATTTGCAATCAGGATGAAGCTGTAAGAATGCTTTCGTTGCATTGTTGTGCTTTGTTGTGTAGGGATTGATAAATGACAGTCACTTTCTTTTTGTTTCTCTCACCCTCCTTTTTTTTTCCATTCTGCAGTTACATCAACCAGAGAAACAGGGAGTGGAATATCGTTGAGTCTGAGAAGGCTCTTGTGGTAAATAGCGCTGAAGTAATACTTTTGTACAAGTAGAGGTGAAATGATGCGAACAGGGATAATTGCATGGTGAAGTTACTCATTTTTTTTCTAAAGTTCTGTAAATTTTTTTCATATAGGCAAATGACATGATTTTAAAGCACATTGCTTCATCCTTTTGTTCACATCAATTATCAGCAGATTAGTGACTGTCATAGTGACTTGATGCATTTTGTATGGGAAAGAACTTGGAAAAGATACTTCACAGAATAAAACAATGAAGGAGATATTAAATTCTCCTCAGTGACACTTTTATTAAGGAGAGGTTAAGCTTGTTAACAAATGATTAAGTGTTAACTATCCTGAGAGTTGTGTGCCTATTTTCTGTGTTGAATTCAATAAGGACAGTTTTGCCCTGTGAAGCAGGGTTAAAATCTTTCTAATCTGTAATGCTGTTGCTAATTTTCCTGTGATCTTGGCATTGTATTTAGATGGTGAGTGCTTGCATGGATGGGGTGCTGTGAGAGGGAGCACATAGCTAACTGCCAAACCATGTGCTTTTTCTTCTTCAGGCTGAAAGTCACAGCATGAAAAATCAACAAATGGACCCCTTTACTAGGCGGCAGTGTAAGCCCACAATAGTGTCTAATGTGAGTGTAATACTTAAGTTCAATTGAGGCCATTTGCAGAAAACTAGAAACCAGTGTATAACGCAGAGAGTAAGAGGGGAAAATTCCCAACTGTGCCATATGCTATTAACGCTCTGGACACCAGTGTGATATATAGTTGAGTGAGATCCTGGTCTCAGTTTTTTTATTGATGCGAAGTGTGAAGGACGTAAGTGATGTGGGTATGTGCTGCAGAAGCAACCATGATTTAGGCTTCTTTAGTGAGTTCTTCTGTGCAGAATTACTCAGATTTAGTTAGCACTTGGAAGACTGTTTTAGGTGTGAGTTTCACTTCTAATTAGCTGAAACTTTCCTGAAAGATTGGCGAAAGGAGAGAGGAGAGTAGACATTTTGGGCTGTGATAGATTAAGTAATTCAACGCAAACTTCCCATGTGATACTGTGGCAAAACCTGTTACTGCAGTCCCTAGATATATAACTGATGAACAGCAAATTAACCAACTCCTGAGTAATCTGCCCTTGCTGAGGCCTGTTCTGGAATAGTAGATGGTTCTGGTATTGGTACTTAAAAAAAAACTGGTAAGCTTGACTCTTATCAGTCTCCACAAACCAGCAAGGGAATAGAAAAGGAATTTTATTGCAGGGCTTGAATTAAACAATTTTTTCTGAAATTAAAAAGTATCATAACTGAGTAGCTTTATTATGGTGGAGAAATATTATGTATAGAAAATAGTCTTCTAAAGATTTCTTCTCTCTAGTAGAGTGTTTCAGCCAGAACTGTAAGCAAATACATCTAACAATAGCATTGAGTAGTCACAGAAACAAACTATACCAATAGGAAACATATTTCTCATTTTTTCAAAGAAAAACTTTCTGAAGGATGATTTTCAGTTTGTTACTATCAGATGATATCAAGATGATTTCATTTGTCTCTGAGATCCTGAAGGCTGGGTGAACTAATATACAGTCTTGTATGATTTTAGATTCATGGATATGAGCACTGTTTTAACAAAATGTAGCTCTAGTTTTTGCCAATTTAAATGCAATGGTTTTTTATTTTTATGTTTTCCCTAATATTTCCCCTTTGCAGTCCAGAGATCCTGCTGTCCAAGCTGCCATCCTTGCCCAGCTAAATGCAAAATATGGATCTGGTGTATTACCAGATGCTCCAAAAGACATGAGTAAGGCAAGTTTCCATTTCTGTCTATATTATGTTCCTCACAGTCACCCTTTTACTCTGTGAAGCTTATGACTAATGGCAAGTGTGCATGCTTCAGTTCTAGAAATGGGTATCCCGAAGACCATTATCATAGAAAAGCAACAACTTTTTCTTTTTCTTTCTTTGGGAAAAAAATGTAAGTTTCTCTAGCAGTAGGAAAGCTAAACTAAGTATGTTTGTGACAGAAGAGGGAAAACAACATTTTTATCTTTGTTTATCTGGGCAGGTCAGGGTTTGAGACTTACCTGTAGTTTCTATTTCAGGGTCAAGGAAAAGATAAAGATGTGAACTCTAAATCAGCCAGTGACCTCTCAGAAGATCTTTTCAAAGTGCATGACTTTGATGTAAAGATTGATCTTCAGGTTCCTAGTTCAGGTGGGTGTTCCATCTGAGTTCGGGGAGGTGATTGTCTGTCTCATTACAGTAGAGCTCACTTCTTCCAGAATAATTCTTTCAAAATTATCAGCGGGCTTTTGAGAATGGGAGCAAGGATTCTGTTTGTCATCTTGGCAAGTATCTTGAACTGAGGCAGGGATGTGTGATAGTGACATCCATTGAGAAAACAAGAACAACTGTATTGTGTTAGACTAAAAACCTCAGTATCTCCATATCCTCACTTCAAAAGCCTAAGGAGATAATGACTGTTTTCTCATATATTCTTACAGTTTACATTATCTATGACTTACATAATCTCTGGGTGTTGTATTTAATAAGTCTTGACAGCTACCTTGATACTTAGTTGATTTGTCTAATCACTTTTGAGGATGGATGAGCTTTGGGTGTCTGTGATGTTCTGTTCCATAGTCTGTGTATGCTATAGGGATAAAGTATGTTTACTTGGTTTTGAACCTGCTACTTTACCAAGTTGCTGTTCCCTAACTTAGGTATTGCAGATGGTATTCAAAGCTAAATTTTAGGGGAATGAAAACACTGGCCAGGGAGTGAAGATACAGACAGAAACTTGCTGACTCTTTCTCTTTGTGATCTTGACTTTGACAGCCTGTGTGGCAAGAACAGTTTAGTGTCATAGAACCATTTTGATTGGAAAAGACCCTTAAGATCATAGAGTCCAAGTGTTAGCCCAACGCTGCCAAGTCCACCTCTAAACCATGTCCCCATGTACCACATCTACATGTCTTTCAAATGCCTCCAAGGCACTCAACCACTTCCTTGAGCAGCCTGTTCCAATGCTTGACAACCTTCTTGGTGAAGAAATTTTCCTAACAATCCAATCTAAACCTCCCTTAGTGCAACTTTAGGGCCATTTCCTTGTGTCCTATGAAGTTGTTTTACAGTGGAGGGAAAGCATGGGAGTATACCATGCAATTTGACATACAGGGTTTATTATTTATTTCATTACTTGAAGGATTACATCTGAAGTTTTTTAGAGGAAAATAATTTACAAATTACTGTAAGAATGCCCAAAGACTTAAAACCTTGTCAAGAGGGGAGAGTAGGAGTAGTTGTCTTTCCAAACTAGGTCAAGATTGAAACTCTGGACATAAGACTACAGAATGAGGTAGGATGCCAAGAATAGGAGACTCCCTGAAGCAGATACTGAGAGTTAGCAAGCAGGTGAGGGTTAGGCATTGAAGGACACTGAAAAGAGAAGGATGAGACACACAGTTTTCCTTAGACAGAACACCATCTTACTTTGTGCAATCTTCTTTCTTAATGGAGAAACATGGAGATTTGTTAAAATGTGCATTATAGACATGGATAGGAAATTTAACTTTGCCTGCTTACTTCCTGTATCTTTGTGCTTGGAATTATGGGATAATGATTTACCAGAGATTCCAGAACTGAGCCTGAAAGCTGTTTATATTGTGACTTTAGAGTGCTATAGTTTTCTTAAGAAATGAAAGTATACTTATCAACAGAAAGTTGGATTAACAAACAGAATCAAAATTGCATGAGCTGTATCTCTCTGAAGATAAGCTCCCTGTATTATTAACTGAAGTTCTAACCTGATGTATACTAGAGAAGTCAAACATGATTTTGTGGTGAAGTTATCAACAAAAGCAGCGAGTAAAAATTTGTAGTTTTCATGTATTTCAGTCCTCACTCTTTTCTTATCCCAACAGAATCTAAGGCACTGGCCATCACCTCCAAGGCTCCTCCAGCAAAAGATGGTGCACCGCGGCGATCATTGAACTTGGAGGACTACAAAAAGAGACGGGGGCTTATTTGAGCATGCCCACTCTGCTGCTTCTGATCCTGCATGCTCCATGATGATGTCCTACCTTTTCTTCCTCCCTTTTCAGTTCTCCCTTCTGGGTTGGAGCAGCAATTGAGCTGGGAAGAGACTCTTTAAAACTGCCAGTCATCTGTAACATAAACCATTCAACTATTTACTGTATAGACCTCCCTTCTTGCCCTTTCCTCCTGCTCCCCTCACAAATGTGGATCTGTGCTATTTGGGGTTTTCCCATTTCTTTTAGTTTGAGTTTTGTTTTTATTTTGTTGATGCAGCTCGTTGGTCCACTCTGTGTTCAGTATTAGCCTGAGGTCTGGATTTCCATAGGAATCTCTTCGCAGTCACAGAATCATCACTTGGTGATCTCCCCTTACATACCACCACAGGCACAGTGAATAAACATTGGCGCAAGACCTTTGTGGCTGGAAGGTCATCTGCACTTTCTTCCTCTTCTTCCTCCTTCATCCTAGCTTTGGAGAAGGGAATCTTCAAAAACTGGCCTAGGTTCAAAGTGTAAATTTTTTGGGAGGGTTGTGTGACTTTTTTTCAGGTGTTTTTTATCATTTTTAAGCTGCAGTACTATTTGTATCTGTCTGTCACAGTTCTTTACGGCTGTTTTGAATTTCTACCAGCTGTACTTGAGCATCTGAAATTGCAAGAAAGAAACTCATTAAATGTGATTCTTCTTACTAAAACGGCTTGGCTGATATAGCTGTTTAACTTCATGTTCCCTTTTTTAATTACACTTAACTGATGAGAAAGAGGTACACACAGCTCTTAATGTGGGACTTGTCATCCATAGCACATCTGGAGTCTCCAGCTGTAACTGGGTGAGGTAGCTTTTTGTGGGATGACGCTGGGGTGCTCATCAGTTGGGCTTTAATTTCTTCTCCAGACCTTCAGTATTACATATTTGTTAAGTCATCATGTCTTCACTGGGCTCCAGTTCACTTTGTTTCTTGCTTTATGAACCATTTAAATAGGACTTCTATAAACAAACAAAAATTAAAAAAAAAGTAAAATTAAAAAAATCACATTGTGTGGAAGGGGAAGGACATAATAGAAAGGTTAGTGGGTAATGTATGAGAGGTAGCTGATGCACATTCTTCATATATAAACTGGTACAAGTGGAGTGCACAAGAATTGTATGGTTTTATGGAATATTTGACTGGACACAAGTTGACAGCTAAATTATCACTCAGGTGTTAAAAAAAAAATCAAGTGTAAATAGAAGCAAAATTTAACAAAGAACTTTTCCAGACAAGATACAACTGAATATATGAAATTAAGAACTAAATTAAAAGAGAATTAGAAGTCTAAAACATTAGAGGCCCTCGTTCAGGTAAGCGTGCAAGCACGTGTTTGTTCCTGCTCAGGACAGTACATATATAATAACTTCAGCACTGAACTGGATAGGAATGTTTCTGGGGGACCCTGAAGAGGGAAAATGCTGATGCTCTTCTTGTGTCAGAGCATTACTGTTTTTCTGAAATCATACACTGGTTACATTTAAACCTGTGTTTGATACTTTCTTGTTGGATTCTTAATGAAACTTTAATCTAGTTCTTATTTAACTCTCTCTTCCTTTTTTTTAACAGTAGCTTTAAAGAAACATCATGTAATTGTGTGCAGATTGATTCTACAAACTGTGTATAAAAAAAAAAAACCTACAAAGCAGCTCTTGCCTACCATGTAAACAAATAATTAGGAATATTTCAGTACTTATTTACTGAATAATCCATAGTTCTAGGACATGTGGATTATTCTGTAAATATGTAATCATAGACTGCTTTATTTGATGGCCTATTTTAGCAGCTTCTCTGGAGTTGTAGTAGGCTCTCACATATATGTACTTTTAACTTTTTAAGATTAAATTTATGGAATCTACAGTCATAACTTCATAGGAAACATTGTGATTCACTGTGTAGATATGCATTTGATATGATTTTGGTTTTTTCAATGGCTTCAGTGATGTTACAGATTTGTAATAAAAAAAATCTAAACTTACTTCGCAATGGCCAGTTTTCAAAATAATCACTCTCCAATGCTTTGCAGAAATAATTGCCGAATAGAGCAATTCAGGAGTTGATTTTTCTCAGAAATGCCTCAGAGTTCTGAGATGCATTGAGAAGTTTCTAAAGGTAAAGTTGACTGAAATACAATATTTTAATATGTTTGGCCTTCATGTATTGGTTTGAGTTAACTTCTGCATTTGGTAACACAAGAATAATCTGTACTAGAGCCAAAATGTGAATTAGACCCCATACAGTGTTGCAAGTAACTTTTAGTAGAGATAACCGAAACAGAGGAGATGCAGGGAGTTTAGGATGCCAATCTTAATGATGGACTATGTCCTAGTTATCTGCAACTATGAAACTGCCACTTACCCTCTCAAAGTCTCTGGATTTTACTGAAATGCTGTTTTTTAAGAGAGGTAACAGTAAATTATCATGCAAACCTCTTATATTGAGAATAATACATGAAGAAAATACTCTTGAATAGTTACAGAATTGTATGAAAGCTGTAATCCTTTTTCCTTTAAGTGCATGTAAAGGTGAGTGACTACACCTCCCACTTGTTAGAGAGGGAGAGATTTGTTTACTTTGTTTTGTTGGTGTCCTAGCATAGTTCATCACAATTGTACAGACTTCTATAAATAAAATTGGTTTGTTGGTTTAATAAGGTTGATTGTTTATCCCTTGATCTGAGGTGCTAAGGGTTTCCTCTCTGGAATTTGTTTTTTTTAGAAACTGACACTTTACTTCTCAGTCTGGATAATTATATTTAATACCAATACTGTAAAAAAGAAAGCCCCCTCTTTTGCAAGAGGAGCTGTTAACTCCTGATCACTCTCTAACATCTAGAGTTGGTCCTTATCACTAGAATCAAATGGAGTCTCTTGGAAGGTCAGTTCACTTGCACCTCTGCTGCATCTCACTTAAAACACAGACTTTGCTTATCTTGTAGAAATCCAGACTACTTTTGTAATCAAAGATGGTATGGCATATAGCTGAACTTAAGCTACTGAATGAGGTGAAACAAGACTGTCCTCAGGGGATGCTTGGTGGGAGGATGAGACACAACAAGCATACCTTGAAACAGGATAAGTTCTTCCAAGGTATAAGGAAAAAAATCACATTTAGGACAGTTAGACAGTGCTCTAGGTTTCCCAGAGAGAGTTTTCTGTCTTCATTTTGAGGTTTTCAAGAGAATGTTAGATTAAACCATGAGTAACGTGATCCAACCATGCAACTTACCCAACTTTGAGCAGGAGGGTGGACTGGAGACCTCCTTGAGCTCCTCTCTGATCTGAATTATCCTATGATTCTATAAGTAATTTCATATTGCTTTCTCCAGTTTTTGTCTGTCTGCCCTGCAAGTACTGCCCCCTCCCCATCCCCTTTCTGACATGCAGACTACATGTAGCACATAGAATTTATCTCACAGACATAGTGGCTTATGATGGGTGTTTCCCAACACACACATCCTTTCTGAGACTCCCTGGTTGTAGACACCTATAGAATTCCTGTGAGGGTTGTCTGTGAAACAAAATTGTCCCTACAGATTAACCACTGAGCAGGCTGGAAGACTGAGCCTTTTACAAGGTAGGGGGAAGAGCTGTTTTAAGAAAAATGATAGGAGTTACCCAAGTTGCCAAACAGGACTTGGCTATTTGCAAATGAGGATTATAGACTGTTGATTTGGTTATGGTTTGGCTTCCCTATACAGTCCATGCATAAGTTTCTTAATTTTTATCTTTTAATTGAATTGAAAATGTTAAGAGCAGTTCTGCT
The DNA here is from genome assembly GCF_001715985.3 of Manacus vitellinus. Lineage (NCBI taxonomy): Eukaryota > Metazoa > Chordata > Aves > Passeriformes > Pipridae > Manacus > Manacus vitellinus. Next base: position 4,765,272 of record NW_021940750.1, read on the forward strand.
ACCATAGCCCACTGCTGATGTGGACAGTGACTCTCCTTGGGAAAAACCTGGAATTTATCAACTGGTTCTTCCTAAATTCTGCATCCTGCATTCCAATAGTCTGTGGGTTATAAAATGTATTTTTTGTAGAGCAAATAATTTATCTGAGTGTGATTAGATTGGGTAGGTCAATTGGGAAATTAGTGGTTACTCACACAAATGCTTGCAGGCAACATCCCTGACTTAATTGCATGTACGTAAATTACTGTGGATTCTGCACAAATTTGTTTGGTTTTAGTAAATGTATATAATTTTGCTATATGAGAACTATGTTTTTTGAGTACTGTTCTAGAGAAATTATAGTAGGTCAGTGCAGAAACCCATGATTACAGCAAAGGAGAAAGGGAAGAAATCCCCTGGAAAAAAACACTTGATAGAAGTCTCAGGTCTATTTCTTAAATCTCACATTAATTCTCAAGTAAAAATGTTACATTTTCTCAGTCTTCCTGGGGCAGGTTTTTGTTTGTTATTAAACCTCTGTCAGTTTGTTCTACAGAAAATACAAGGTTCGATAGGGTAATAAATCACGCTGCAGATGAGTGACTTTGTCAACTTGTTAAAGACTATTTTAGACAAGGTTCATAAATATAGCTTAATGCTAAATGAACATTGGAATGGAAGCAAAGAATACAGGTGATTTTCTGGCAAGAGTATATATGTACAATGACCAAAATACATCAAATCTTTGGGAAGTTTGGATTTATGTCTCAGTGGCTTGGAGGAAGGGGCAGTAGAGTAGAAGATTAGAGGCTGAGAGTGATCTGCCTTTGTAAATGGCATGAAGAAGATCACTATGCCTTGTTTCACTGCACCTGCTTCAGGAAAGAAATTCAAAATATCTCCACTTGAGAGCAGGGAGGGAGATATCTCAACAGCTGTAAAATATGGCACTAAATTAAACAGATAAAATTTTACTGAAATTTGTGATGATTATGACTTTGAGCTTTATGAAAGCACCATTCTTCAATCATTTGTTTGCTCTCCTTCATGACTGTGGACAAATGTGCAATTGCCAGATACCCCACCTGGTGCTCAAAAGTACTTGCCTTGAGTGCAACAGTGTAAATGTTTGTATTTCGTCCCTTCTCTGTAATTCTTCCTGGTGGTCTATCTGCCAACAGGTAACTTGCTTCCATTATTTTTCAAGGTTAAATGGCTGTGCAAAAGCTCAACTTCTAAAACTAGATGTGTGGCATTCAGTTTTTAGGCCCTTTACTGGAAGCAGTGGTGGAGGACTACAAGCTGATGCAAGGAAGCAGTCTGAACACCAGTGACTTGGCAGCTGATGATGCATGGCCGTTTTCTGAGGTGGCAGTTCTAGTGAAGCCTTTGCTGCTTACCTGTACCAGGTATTTCTCATCTTATTCAAGCAACAACTGACTTTTTGTGCTGATTGATGGTATGGCAATTAGAAAAAAATTGTTTCTCATATCCCAAATATGCTTTAGAAGATTACTAGGAAAAATTACAGCTTTTCCGAAGAATGGCACTAATGCGGTGTTTTTTCTGGCTGCAGTTAGCACAAACACAAGCTAAACAGATGGTTTAATACTGTAGGCTTCCTTGATTTGGGTAAAAAACCTGACTACCTGACTCGAAAAAGCAGATCATATACAACATAAACACTTAAAAGAAAAAGACAAACTTTTGTTTCATGCTTTGCTCTTGAAGACTTACCAGTCGTAAAAAACTGAGAGGAGTGATTCTTTGTATAATGAAGCTTGTAAGTATTATAATGGACTAAGGAGGCAAACTGGTTTTCCACTCTTAAGGTAAACTTGAACATTTGAATAAATGGCATTGTCATCTGACAAGAACTAGGTGAATTTCAAACGCAAAGCAGTCATTTTCAATTTTGAATCAGGATTAGTTGATTATTAACTTGATTATTAATTTTTATTTCCATTCCAAACTTCCACAGTATTTTCCCAAATGATCAAAGACAGGAAGTTGAAGATAGCCAAGTATGATGGCAAAAACTGAATTTAAATGTAAGCTGAGTAGCATTTTGTAAAATTCCCTTCTAGCTCTGCTCCTGCTAAAGGATCTACTACAAAGAATTTGGCAATTTAGCTTAGCAACCAAAGTCTGGAAGTGGGAATGAACTACAGTAACAGCAGGGGTTATAAGATCTTTAACAAAAACTTTCACTTTAAGCTAAAATCCCTTTGCTGCTTAGCAATGAAGAGTTTTTAATTTTACAGCATTAATGTTACAAAATGTACTCCTGGGTTTCCTGTCGCTGTTCCTTGCCTGTTTCAGCTTGCACAATCTGTTCACAGCAGCTAGTACTCTTCCAGAGACAGATAAGAGTACAGAGAAAAAAAATATGTTTATAAATTGTATCTTGAAACATTTTACGGTTGAATGCTCAGAAGCCTGAAAACATACAATCCCAAATATTATATTATGGCCTATTTAGCCAGTGTTACAGTGGATGGGAAGATGCTGTGGGAGGCAGTGAAACTGGATAGAGTCCTCATGAGGAATATTTTTACTCCCAGGTGACCTGAATTGCAAAGTCACAGGGCAAGACTGTTATGTGGTTTGTTTTGTGGATTGTTTTGTGTTACTTACTGAAAGCTGATATGGGGGTCTTTGTAGACTGCCATACACTAAAGTTTTGACTGCTTGGCAGACACAGCCTGGGTAGTTCCTCTGGTCTTGTGCTCTTCAGGAAGTGATGCGTTACGGGATTCGCTGTAATCTGTCATGAAGTGAGTCATCACCTACGACACATTTGTTGATGCCTGGTTAATAGTAATAACCATTAGTATAAAATTAGAGAGCATTTAAATTCTGAAGGCTGCTTAATGCCCCTTTGTTTTTCTCTGTTTCTGCTCATGAACTTCCATCTTGAACAAATTCTTCATTTTATCACACCTTGCATATTTATATAGTATATTAATTCCCTTTGCTGCCGTCCCTTTTCAAAGGGAATAGGGATGATAACTTAACCTTGGAGATAGAAACTAAGCTGCATTCATTCCTAAAAGATTTCATGATAACCCGTTTGTTGGGCTGTCTTTACATATGGTATGTCTCAGCTAACACTGTTCTTCAAAGTCCTTGGGTATTTTTGACCTGAGTTCTTGGGGACGATAGCAGATGGCCACAGCAAAACAGTAGATGTTTTTTCAAATGTTAAAATAGGGCTGAATTGAAGTGGGAGTTTGACAGAAGTACAACAAATGTGATCTGAACCCACCTTTGAAAAGAGGGGCTGACCGAGTGGGCTGTCACAGAGCAAATGGTCCAGGCTGCAGGAAAGTATTTCTAAGTCTTCTAAATATGGGCTTTCTCAAAACACACTGTGCTGAGGTGAAGTGGCAACAACAGAAACCAGGAAGGAGACATAGCAATGTTATTGCTTGAACAACCTTTCTGAGTGCTGCTTGAACAACCTTTCTGAGTGAGGGGCTCAGGGAAAAGGTCTGGGGTGCTGGAACCATGTGAAGGCTTCTAATGTTGCTGGGACTGTGGTGCCTGGGGAGCAAAGAGAATGAAAGGCAGTGCCTCAAAGGCTGGCCCATTCAAACCTGGGAACTGTGCTTCTGAAGCAGGGCCTGGCTCCACCTGTGGTCCCTTGACTTGCCTTTTCAGTCCCCTGAGCTCAGGAGAGTAAGGAGGCAATGTTGCTACTGGGCATGCTGAATAAGTCCCACAGCTCAGCAGTGTCTCGTAAGCACCCTTCTCCAAATGCCTTCACTGGCTCTTTGACACAAGCTTGTAATAACACAGCTGTACTTGATTAGGTTCTGGAAAAAATGTGCCAAAGTTTCTTTATAAAACAATATACTTATATATTTCTATTCTTAATTTATTACCTTGACTGAAAATTAATCCTGTGGAAAAAACAACATGGTGTTGTAGAAAGTCATTCAGCATTAAAAAGAACTGTTTTGTCAAGTTCAGGGAGGCAAAGCACTGTTCAGCCATGGCAGGGAGCTATGGTAACCATCCACTTGAGCAAGCACATAAAAGCATGCTACTTTTTGCAAGTAGACTGAGCCATAGAATTTGACCAATCTCCTTTTAATGAATTAGCAATCAGGCTATTGTTACAATTCTGGGTACTTTTTTAGCTCTAACATTGAACAAGGATGGCAAAAGCTGAGTTTCATGAGGCGTTTCTCTTGGTGTGGGATGACTAAGTCTGCAGTCTTTGGATGCAAGCGAAATTGTTTGATTTGCTTACCTGGTTGTGGAAGGAGCTGCTGGCTCACTGTCTGAATGGGCTGAGATGGTGCTCCAGCTTACACCTGATAAAATGTTTACATGTTCTTTTTTGTCTCATTGATCCCAGACTTTATGTTCAGACAGGAACAAAGCTAAGACAAAATGTGATTTGCTCAAATAGGTAGTACCTGCATTATCAAGAAAAAAGAGAAGGAGAACTTACTTGTAATGGTAGAACACTTAAGGTGAAATTTCTTGTTCTGGGTAATAGCAAACCATGAGGCTACAGAGCTAACTTAGATGAGATGTGAGCACTGAATTTAGTTTCCAGGTATTAAAGACAGACACTCTTGAAGCTGGTAATCAGGCTGGAGAGACAAGGGTTTTGTAGAATAGTCTCTTTTTGGTCTTGAAATTGATTTGGGATTCATTTAAAACAGAAGAAAGCTTGCAAGGAAAAAGTAAAAATTTCCTGGTGGGACAGACATAATAAGCTATAATAACCTTTACTTTATTACTTATCTGACCAGGCTGTAAAAGATTGATTTATCTCTTTTCTGTCAAGGGACAGAAAGTTTAACAATAAAATTGTATGGTGAGGGAGAAATATATTAGGTTTTTTAACAGCTTCCCAACAGGACAGACTTATAAATCCTGCAAACCTGTCCAGTGAAGAAACAAAGATCCTGGGTAGGGAAGGACTTCCACAAGAAAGCAGTTAGACTGTCAGAAGTTTTGCCAGGTAATACTCCATTGCTTCTTTAGAGGGAAAAGCAGCATTCTTCTTGTAGGTGGGGGAGGGCTTCAGTTGGAGCTGCCAGGCTGAGTCTAATCAGATATCCCTTTGGGCTGTTATCCTGTCTCAAACTACAGTGAGTGTGGGATCATAAGGACAATGGCATAAGACATAGGACACTTTCCCTTTGATAGTATCTTAACATCCACAGTTCAGGGACATCCTGAGCCAGAGGTTGTTTTGAAACTATTATTATGCTCAGTAACCACCTAGCAGACCTAGCCCCCTTCTGTTTGTTCACAAACTCTTTTGGAACCAAGAGAAGACTAAAGTGGCAGAAAACACTAAATTTTTTACAACCAATAGAAGCTGAGAGACATGGAGAGGAGTCTCTGAGAGACATGGAGAGGAGTCTCTGAGATTCACTGGTCAAGAGATCATTGGAGGAGGAACAAGGGTCAAGGAGAAACTGTGACGGTCTTCAACACATCCAAAATTTGCCAAGGAATTGTGCAGTGGGTGGAATTGTACACTTTAAAGTAGCTGACTTGGTGCTAAAGACCTTAATTTTTTATTTTTCCAAGCAATGAATAGGTGAAGAGGAGCTAAGAGTGATACTGGAGGAAACAGTACGTTTTTGGTGAGCAGATATCAGCGATACTTTTCAAAGCCTTCACTTTTTATTGCATCAAGACAAACTGCAATATGAGAAGTTGGTGGGAGCAGGGCACCTGCCCAACCATCACCCCTCTAAGATGGCTGGCTGCTGGCATGTGCTCCTTGCTGAGGTGCAAGCAGAACCAATACAGTGTTTTTGCTAGTGTGGAGCAAAAAGTATCATTCCTTTGGCAGGCAGCCATGTTCTCAATCTCCTCTGCTACCAGGATTCAGCTGGCTGAGCCATGCTGTCCTGAAAAAAGGTTGGGAGAAACTGCTATAATGTCTGTCAGATGCTGTACCCATGACTTTGCCATCTTTCTTAATTCAATGACAAGATAATACTGTTTGGGACTTGTCAACCCAAAAAGACTTTAGGACAACATATGATCCTCTCTCTTGCTTCTGATCCCTTTTCTGGGATATACTTTTCTAATTACAGCAAGTATTGACTATATGCCTTCATTTTTATTGCTCTCTGCTGTTTATCCCCACCCTACTAATTATCTTTAATTGTTAATGAGATACTGACTCCTGCCTCTAATCTCTATGGCCAACTTAAAACACCTTTCAGACAAGCTCCTTCATGCTTTCTACCATGCTGCTTCTCAGGTTTTGGAGGTACTTTATGTAAACACTCTCAAGGGTCTTCATTCATCTGTTTCTTCTACAGAGCCCCAGTTGCCCACTCTGCCACTTCCAGCCACACATCCTTCCAATTCTGTTCACGTTCCAGCCTGTCAGGCTCAACCTTCTCCCCCAGCTCAGTCCTGGGCAGTGCACCATGGCCATCCAGAAGGAGAAAGCAGCAGAGATTTTTTTTTCCATTATGTTATTAAGGTCACATTTAGTGGTAGGTGCCAGTGCAGCACCGGATCCTGCAGTCTTATTTTGGGCTGCAAGTCAAGATTTTCCAATAGGCTGTTAAAAGTGAAATCATGTTCCAGTCTGGAACAGAGGTACAGACTCACTGCCATTTGTTTTTTCATCCTGCCAGTTGGCAAACATTGCTGCTGAGTTTGTTATAATACCTGGTACAGCTTTCTTTTCCTTTGCTTTAGTCTTCTCTCTAAAGATAAGGTCAGGAGAAGAGATTAGTTGCAGAAGAGAAGGTAACAGAACAAATAAAGCACAGACCTCTCTTGAGAACAGATATGGGGGGAAAAGTAGAAAACTTAATCCTCTGTGATAAACCGTGGTAATTTAAAGCAGAGAGGAAAATCTTTTCAAATCCAGCAATATTTCCTGATCCTTTAGTACCTGTGGAGCCATTGGCACAGCCTATATGTAAAGGGCTGAAGGCTAAAAGAAAGCAGATTTGCCAGCTTAAGTGTTTGACTGTTCAGTAGAAGCTCATGTCCCACTGTAACATTCACTACTACATCAGGGGCAAATACAGGGCCTTGAGACAAGATGCCAGACGTGCCTCAGGTGTGTTTTGTGGAGTTTAAGGGTGCATCTCAGAGCAGAGAATAATGAATTGCTGTTTCCCGTCACTGACAACTTTAAGCAGCTCAGTTCTGTGCAAATGCAGCAGGATAAGAAAATCATAAAATAATTTAGGTTGGAAAAGACATCTAAGAGTCCAACTGTTAACCCAGCAGTGCCAAGTTCACCATTAAACCGTGTCCCTATTTGCCACATCCATGTTTTTTGAACACTTCTAGGGATGGTGATTCTACCATTTCCCTAGGTATCCTGTTCCAATGCTTGACCACCCTTTCAGTGAAGAAACTTTTACTAATACCCTGATCTTCCCTGGCACTACTTGAGGCTGTTTCCTCTTGTCCTAGCACTTGTTACCTGGGAGAAGAGACCGACTCCCACCTCGCTACAAGAGTCTTACAGGTAGTTGTAAGAGAGTTATAAGGTCCTCTGAGCCTCTTTTTCTCCACACTAAACACCCTCAGCCGCTCCTCATAGGACTTACTTTCTAGATGCTTCACCAGCTCTGTTACCTTTCTCTGGACATGCTCCAGCACCTCAGTGTCCTTCTTGTAGGGGGTCCAAAACTGAACACAGGGTTCAAGGTGCGGCCCCACCATGCCAGATACAGGGGAACAATAACTGCATTAGTCTTGCTAGCTACACTGATGCTGATAACAAGCCAGGATGCCACTGGCCTTCTTAGCCACCTGGGCACACTGTTGGCTCATACTGAGATGTTAAACAGCACCCCCAGGTCCTTTTCCACTGGGCAGCTTTCCAGCCACTTCCCCCAGCCTGAAGAACTGCATGGGGTTGTTGTGACCCAAGTGCAGGACATGACACTTCACCTTGTTGAACCTCACACAATTAACCTCAGCCCATAGGTTGATCTCTCTGCAGAGCCTTCTTGCCCTCCAGCAGATCAACACTCCCATCCAATTTGGTGTTGTCTGAAAACTGACTGAGGGGGCACGCGATCCCCTTATTCAGGTCATCAATAAAGGTATTAAAGAGCACTGGCCTCCCAAAATGTTCAAGAGTGCTATTTTTTAATTTAACTGTTCTTTTAATGTGTTTGAAAAGGCAACTCAGCTATAAGTCTAAAAAGTGTTCCATATGAGAAGTTTATATGTGTATACTGGATTTTTGGAATATTTCTTTTCTCATCTTCCATAAAGATAATAATTGTATTGCATTCCACGTCTTTTCTCCTTCCACAAAACCTTTCTTCAAACCTGAGATTTTTTTAAGGATGTTTGAAAATTTAATTTTATAAAGAAAAATGGGATAAATAAATCACTGTGGTTTTTTTGGTAGTTCTTTTACAACTTTATTAAAAAGTTGTCCTCTCTCCATATGACATATTTTTCCACTTTAAAATTATGTGCAGCACACATTCTCTTTTCCTCTTAGGAATAAATAAGTACAGAAATTAACTGATTAAAATGTTCTTCTTTTTCCAAAATCTCAGATTGTTTTTAAAGGGGGTACAGGAAAGTATAATCTCTAGATCTTATTGGCATAGGAACTGATAGTGTAGACCAGGTGAGTTCATTTTTCAAATACCACTCAAATAGGTAACAAACATACAGCTTAATTTCGGAGATACTGATCTCTTGTCTGCTAGTGTCAATCCAGTTTGGAGCAAACAAATATTTCCAACATATCTAACATTCTACCAACACAAACAAGTCCATAGAACAACTCCTGTAAAAAGTGTCAAATCAGTGTCACAGGAAGGGCACAATGACTTGATCCCTTTACTCTGTTCAATACTTGAGAATTTTTATGGAGGTATTTATCTTCTGAATGAAGAAAGCAAATGTCTTCTGTGAATATATTTTATGTGACTCCAATATATGTTATTTGATTGCTCTTACAATTCCAGTACTTCCTTGCATTAATCATAGGGCTTGAATGAAAACTTTTGTCTCAAAACATTTCCTCGTTTGTGTTTGTGCCCACTTCCAGCATCCTGAATAGGCATCTTTGTGTGGACAGAGGGCATTGTCCAATGCAATAATGAAACTTACCTGTGGTATTCTGTGGCCTTGGAAGACAGTGCTGTCCGTTCAAATTCTAGGTGTTTTTTTTCATTAGTGCTTTAACATGTCCATTAACATTATGAAATAGTTAAGTTGTTATGATTAGAGCTCAGAGATTGCTCCTGTTATGAAAAAAAGCAAATAATTGCCCATTGTATCTCCAGACTTTATAGAGTGGCAGTTTGGAAGGACTCATACCAACAGAATTTGGAATTTACTAATTTTTTAAACTGTTTTATTAACTAAAGCCAAGACTCCCTTGGATTATCCAGTCAGCACTAGTCTCCAGTCAGCTGTTAGAGTTCCTGTATAATCACAAAGTCATAGAATGGTTGAGGGTGGAAGAGATGTCCAAACCCCCTGCCTAAGTGGTGTCACTTGTTGCCCAAGACAATGTTCAGGTACCTTTTGAATATCTACAGGGATGGAGACACCACAACTTCTCTTTTGCTACCTCTTCCAGTGCTCAGTAAAACAGTATTTCCTGATGTTCACAGGGAACATCCTGGAAATTTCAGTTTCCTTAAGTATTCTCTAACCCAATCCTCTTTCACCAAGGGTATTTCTCCAGACTTTCCCCCTGCCCTCTGGGGCTTGGGATTTCAGATACTAGTCTTTCCAGAAAAGGGTGAAAAAAGCATTCAGTACCTCAGCCTTTTTCATGTCCTGTGTCACCAGAGCCCCATTTAGCAGCAAGCCCACATTTTCATTATTCTTTCCGTTGCCACTTTTTACCACGAGCTGCTTCTTTATCCATGCCGGCCTGCTGGCACAGACTTCCTGCTCTTTGGAATGGAGTTCTCTTGAGCTTAGCAAAGATGATCCTTGAATATCATCAGCTTTCTTGGACTCCTCCTTTCAGGACCTTATTCCATAGGACTCATTAAAGCAGATCCCTGAAGATGCCAAGTTCTGCTTTCATGAATTTCAGGACTGTGATCCTGCTTTTTGCTCCATTCCTTCTACTCAGGATCCTAAGGTCCATCATCTCACTGTCACTACAGCCAAGTCTGCCTTTGATGTTTACATTCCCAACGACTGATGATTGTTTGTGAGTATGAAGTCTACTGGAACACCTGTCTTTGTTGGTTCCACTGTCACTTTGGTCAGTAATTTGTCATCGATGTTCTCCAAGAACAGAAATCTCCTGGATTGCTTGTGCCCTGCTGTGATGTTCCTCCAGCATTTATCAGGGTGGTTGAATTCCCCCAAGAGGACAAGGGGCTGGGAATGTCAAGTTACATATATTTGTTGGCAGAAGTCCTCATCCACTTGTTCTTCCTGATCAGATGGCCTGTCGCAGACATTCATTACAATGTCATCCATACTGGTCGGTTCTACAGTCCTTGCCCATAGGCTCTCAGTTGGCTCATCATCCATCCCCAGGCACAGCTCTGTGCACTCAAGCTGTTCAGTCAAATAGGGCAACTCCTCATCTTCCGAGCCTGTCCTTCCTAAGAGCTTGCATCACTCTGTTGGAGTACATCAGCCATGATAGCCATTCCACCCTATCTTTGTGATCCCAAAACCATCATAGTCTTGTGACAGTAGGCTGGTCTCAAACTCCTCGTGTTTATTCCCCATGCTGCATCCATGAGTGTGCAGGCACTTCCCAGGGGCACGCTGTCGTGCTGGTGGGTTTTCCCTGTAGGCACTCCTTGCTTACATGCAATTGCTTGTCAGCAATTAAGGTGACCTTGCTTAACTGCATTTTGCTGATTTTGTGTTCCCTTTCATTCACATTATTCTGGGACCTTTGCTTGTAAACACGTCCATCATACCCTCACAGGGCTATTGGTAACTCTCATCTTTCCCTGTTGTAATTCACATAATTTTCTGCTCCATTTTAGATTAGTTCTACAGAATTGCTTGTGCCTCCTGAGAGAATATAAACAAAACCAAACCAACCTTATTTTAAGAATATATGATAGGGACAGAAAATTCTAATCTGTCCTGAAATATTTATGCTCACTGGAGTTGCTGTTTCTTTTCCTGCTCTATGGTAAAAACTACACAATGTGTGCACTGGGGCTGAGTAAAGGTAGCTCAGAGGAATTGTCTTTGACAAAAACAAATGCTACAAAAGTCTCTTCCAAAAACCTAAATGACACAATAAGCTTTCAGAGAAGAGAAATGGTTCACTATGTTCACATGTTTATTTGTATTTCTCAGTAAACTCAAAGGTCATGCAGTTCTCAAGTCAAACAATGGTATACTACAATGGCTATTTCATCATATCTTTCCCTCTCTCTCTCTCCAAACCTGAACACACTTTTTCAGCTTCACTTCGCGGCCTAAGTGAAGACATGAAATGCATTAGGCTTAGGACTGAATATTTCTGACACGTAGAATGTGACTTTCATAGAAAACTGAGGAAAGAAGAAAACTTTGACTGTCCTCTACAGAAATCCATCCTTTTGGATTCAAAAAAGTCTGTGGTCCAGGCTCATGATAATAGATTTAAACCATTGCATTTGGTGCAGAAAGAAGGAAAATGGTACTACAGAAAGATTTAAATTTCACTCAGGAGCAGCTGAAATCTCAACATTATGATACTAGCAACCTGATTTGTTAATGTTATGATGTGCAATAGCTTAGCCTCTGTTTACTCTGGACAAACATGATGCTGGTGAACAGTGCTCATCTTGCAACCCTGCAGGGGAGAGTGTCTATTCAGGGAGCACATACTGTGCTCACATGGTTGCTTCATCGCCCCGCTGCCAGGCCCTCCTGCCTGCCCTGCCAAGAGAAAACCTCAGGGAAAGAGGCAGAAAGGCCTACAGGTGCCCAGCAGGAAGCTGATGGGGGTTTATTAAGGGCTCCTCTGCATTCTAAGCCACCAACTCTGACTTTATTCTAGCTACCACAGAAGAGGAACCCGGTATCAGGAGCATCATCTTCACTAGCAGCCAAACACAGGCAATTGTGCCAGGAGCAGGGAAGGAAAAAGAGTGTGTCAAGAAACTGTGCAAGAGCTTGTGTACAAGGAGAGGAAACCAAAACCCCTGAGTGTCTGAAACTCTACAGGAGTGTGGCAGGCAAATATAAGGTGCTTATGTGCAAGTTCTGTTTAACCCTTAGTGCCATGTGAAAGGAAAGTAAAGCAACTGTTAAAAAAAGTTTCAGAGGCTGGATATCTGTCAAAAATACAAGGTAAGTTAAGAAAAATCAATTGGGTACCTAAGAACACAGAATTACCAAAAAGAAATAAATACAGGTAAAGTTCTTATATAAAAAAAGGTGTAAAAAGATGTTGGAGAGAGGCTATCTGATCCAAGACCATCTTGGAATAAGATGTTGATATCCTCAACTGGCAAAAATATAGTTAGAATTACCCAATTTATACTTAGTAAACAACAACCAAACAGCACCAGGATGCAAAATAAAACCAATAATTCTCCAAGTGTTGGAAGGGAAAAAGCCTATGCTGTCCTGGATGATATTAAATAAACACACGAAACAATAATGAAAACAGGAGAATGAAGGTTGAAAGATCCAAGGAGGAGTCTTCACAAGGCAGTCTGCATGCACTAACAGGGAGCAGTATGTGGGGCTGCACAAGGAAGTAACAGAGGCTGAAGCGATTCCCAGCATTTCTAGTGACAGTACAATTGTCATGAGTAAAACTATTTCACAAAGCCCAAACACAAGGACTGAAAATGCTTACCAAGAAACTTAGTAAATGTATTTTATACAACACAAAATAATTATTTTGAAAACGTTAAAGGGAGAGCTGTGTCAAGAGACTGGAACATCTACTTATTGGCTGAAGTCTTAAAACATTTATCAGGCAGTGAGGTATTAAGTTAATATGCATTAAGAAAAATGTATTATTGTTAAACATGACTCAAAATATACTGCACAGAAATAATTTCCCAGGCATAAGTAACCTAAGTATAAAGATAAAATAAAATCTTGGAAATAAATAGCCTACAATTGTTTTAGAAAAGAAAATATTTATTCCATGCTTGTAGACGTGGCAGGGTTTGTTAGGAGAATGTGTACATTATGTAGATGTGTATTCACAGACACAATGGTCAATTTAGAAATATTTTAAAAGATGTGAGAAGGAAATTGCTGTAATACAAGATGTCACTGTACTGCCAAAAACCCACAACAAACCTACAAATTTTTCTTTAGTGCTCCAACAAAAATGTATAGGGGAATATGATAAATAGAACAGCAAAAAAAAAAGAAGTCAATTAAATGGCTTAATTCTGTAGTAATGATAAAAAATGAAGGTGTAAATGTTTGCATAGGTTTAGCTCTAGGGACTAATGCAACGTAAGAATTGCTAAAATTAGATACTGTTAGTCTCAAATGAATGTTTATAAATATATTGAAGAATGGGAAATGGGAAAAGAAATATCAGAAATACCCAGGAAAATTTGGCAATGATAACTGCAGAAACTTAAAATCTGCAGTTGAAAATATTTGCTTACATGTGCTTGAAATTCTCTAGCAGTTTGGATTATTTTCTCAATTCACAGAAATAGTACTATTCAAGTACTAAATACATAATGTCATTTTAAAAAGAGCTATCAATAGTATCTGGTATGTTTGTGATGCCATGCTAAATGTGATAATTGCTTATAAATAGTACCCAATTTGATTACTCTAAGTTCAAATTTTTGAAAAAAGAATACTAATATACCCATTTTCTATTGAGTGCAAACTATCCACAATCCAATATTCCCATGGAAAAAAAAGTACAGACATTTTAACACTAGAGAGTTAAGCCAAAACTCTCAATTGACATAGCTAAAAATATTTGAAACTAGGTAGTTTTCAATAAAAAGCTGAAAACTGGACTTCTTTACGGTGTAAGGAGTAGTATAAAAATGTGAATATTGTAATCTGTTACTTGCACAAGCAAAAATAAAACTGAAAATGTTCTAGAAAAAAAGCAGACTTGAGACAGTGGCAAACAAGTTGGAAAATACTGGAGGCTTTTCTAAATTTTCATCAGGTTCCTACAAAATTGTTATTGAACGTGATTAGGTATATAAAAGCAACAGTGAATATTTGAATTCTTACACAAAAGGGGGAAGGGGGAATAAAATCTGACATCTTTTAGGGACAGGAGTGAGCCAGTCATTGTAGAGAGCAAATACTAGGAGCTGTTTTGGAAAGTCATGAAATGACATTTGAAAAAACCTTGTGTAATCTTTTTCCTTATGGAAGAGGGGGTTATAAAGACAATTGTTCCTTTTTGAAACTGGCATGATCAGCGCTGATCAGCTGTTGGTGTGAGGCAGTGTGAGATGTACCAGATTTCTGTCAATTCTTCATTCTTTGCTAAGCTCCCCTTCCCCCCCCCAGTCTTTTAACTCTGCTAAAAATACACTCTTCTTAAGAGTTTTTTATTCAGAGTTCAGAAGTTTTGGTGTGATAGATTGAAGAGTGCCATGTTTTATACAGAAAATAAATTAGGAAGACTGTATTAGTCTAACTGGTGAATTAATAGTAGCAGCTTGGTGTATGAGTTATTTCTGGCTGAGTTACTCACACTCGCTCCTTTTTCTGCAGAATAGTGGGAGTGAGGCACTGAACAAACAGGACAAGGAACAAAAAATAAAGATTTTAAACTTGAATTCTGAACTGAACATTTCAGGGGGTTAACTGAAGGTCTATTAGAAGCTGAATGTAAAGAAAATATGCAGCTATGGCACAGCAATATGATTATTTCCATTCATTGTTTATCTTACTTTCTCTGGCAAATGAGATTAAAGCTACAACAGCAGATATGGCATTTTGTGGGGAAGGTTGCTTTTCAAAAATAATTAACTCCATGCACACAAGAGAACAAGGACTCTTGGGCATTTCATGGGAAACCAAAACCCTACAAGCCTCATCAATGCAATTGCTGCCACAGCACCAGAAGGACAGGGGCAATTTGCACTGAGTGCATTGTGCAGGCTGCTGCAGCCACAGAGAGTTCACCATAACCAGGACACCTATGAAGAAAATAGTCCATGGGTTATTTTCAGCCACAGATTTAGAGAAACTGTGGCTCCCAGAGGTGAGCAGGATCCTGCTGACTCGGAGGACCAACTAACTCAACCAAAGGACTGAGTTTAAGGAACTCTACTAAAAATGTTCTTCACAAAGTGCAGACAACAAATGAAAAAAATGCAAAACAAGGATTGCATAAATGAAATATTGAAGTATAAAAAGCAGAAAGAGAAGAGCCTTAACACAGACATTTTGTAGGACTATCGTGGCCCATGCCCACAACTCACTGTAAAGCACTGATGTAGATTTTTTCCTGCTTCTTTTTCAAGTAATGGGGAGTGATTGTTCTCAAGACTACCGGCAGACTGCTCTATCCGAAATTCTTCCGTTCCTTCTGTTAACAAGAAGGTTCTTGTTTTCTTCCCCAAAGAGTAACCAATATCCCCTACATTAATCGTGGGAGCTTTAAATCTAACACTTTTGGGTCTGCAAAAAAATCTCTGTCCTTAGTCAGTCTGTACCAGAAGATCCAGATCAGGTTATTTATAGAAAACCATGAAATGCCTGTCTCATGTTAGCGATCAGCAAAAAGAAGGCCTAATTGGAATGTAAAAATCGGTTTTTTAGTTCACTCTCCTGAAAATATAGTGCAGAGCTCTACATGATCAGAAAAACACACAATAGTCATCCATTAGTCAGTTCTGACCCATCTTTGTCCACCAGTTCAATTTATTTATTTACAGTACAAAACTTTTTTAATGATGTATCTGTTTTCTTGATTACAGATAATTTGGGATTTTATGGAATAGCTAGACCAGGAGAAACCGAACAGCTACAAGTTTCTGAACATGTATCACATTCAGAAGAGCAAGATGCCTGAAATTATCACTTTTTAGCTCCAGGCAGATACCAGAGTTAAGAGTCATGTAGGAGGAAGAAAAACTGGCAGAAGATCTAAATATGAAAATTGCCTAGTTCTGTGAGTAAAGACATCAGTCTTGCATTCCTGAAGACTGATGAAGACTCTCAGGTAACTTTCCACAGCTAACATCTTTTCAATTGGTACTTCCAGTGTTTTACTACTTCAGGATTTTCCCTTGAGTGTGGGGGCTTATGTTTAGGGCAGACTTTATCATCTCACTGTTTCTGTATTTTTCATTGCCTAACCAAATTAATATTCAGCCAAATCCCTGCAAAGAGAGCCTGAAATCTCAAACAGACGTCCTAGAATTTTTTTTCTGGTTGCAAATCTCTTAGGCTTCAGGTACCTTAAGGAGAGGGCAGAGATTAAAATCAGCAGTGTTTAGCCTGACTTACAATTATGTCCCAGAGCTTCCCAAGTATTTAGGCACTTAAGCATCTGATGATTTCTCTGATCCTCCCCATTAGTTTGCTTCTATTAGCTATATTGCTTCAAATCAGGATAGTATAGGGACAGTGCTTAATATCAGATACAGTATTTAACATGCTACCTTTAGACTAGTTGGAGTCCCAGCTTTCACCTTCTAGTCTTGAAGCCAAAATAAACATGTTTTCCCTCCTTTATGAACTCTTGCACGAGTTCTTCACTTTTGCTGAGATTTCTGGCAGGGAAACTAAGAGTACTTCCTGTAACAAAGACACGCTATGACACCTTTACCAAGAGTACATAAGGTAGTAGGAATATCTGGATATTCATGCAAGCTTGCAGTAGTGATATCAAGGAGAAAAATGAGGCAAAATGGGATCTCTTCTTGCAGAGGCAGCTCAGTCTTTTATAGCAGTGCTTGATGTTGGCAGCTACAAGCACTGGTGAAACTCAGGCTGGGCTGTATACACCAGAGCACAGCAAATGCCCTGAGTTCAGAATGCTTCTCAGCAGCATAAATGCAGATTTATTTTCCAATCCTACAGATTTTGTTGTAAGCATCAGAGGATGGACTTCTTGTGTTAGGTGGGGAAGTATTAGAGTTTTGGAAGGCCATCCTTGGATCTCTCAGTGTAACTAGGAGATGCATCTAGAGGGCTAATTCTTTGCCTTCTTATGGTATGTTGCTTCTTTTACAAAATGTAAGCAAAAATAGGATACAGGAAGAAAGAAACAGCAGTTCTTGAAGACAAGCCTCTGCTCTTGTGAAAGAAAAGGGAAGTGTTATTTAGTCAAAATAGCAGAAGCAGCACAGAGCTGTGGTACTCTGCCTGCCACCAAAAGAAGGAATTTGGAGCAAACAAGTCAAGTACCTGAGGCAGAAAGTAAAAGTATGCAAACCTCTAATGCTAATGGTACTGCCCCCATAAGCCTTAGAATGATCATGCTGGCTCAGACCAAAGCTCATATAACTTCGTGTCATGTCCTCTTTAAAACATGGGTGTTTAGGAACTTCTGTAGTACTTTCATGCACAGCATTCGGTTATGTGTTTGGCTCTGATATATTAATACAACTCATGTAGTGCAGGACACTTACACTCGTTTGAGCAATGTCCCCAACCCTTTTTGTATATTACAGAAGTGCATGCATTTGATCTTTCTGTGGGCCTCAGTTTTCCACTTTATTTAGCAAAATTTTAAAATTTATTTGATACTTTTCAAACACGTGAAATGATAAGCAATAGTAAGGATTGCCTCTAACCATCATATTCAGGTAAATTCTGTGGTTTAATGATAGTTTCAACAGATCTTCGAGACCTCTAATGCATTCTTGCAAGCTGTGGGCAAAAGCCCAGCCTATTCTCTTTTATTATGAGATACTCAACTATTGGTGTTGGAAGACAGCTTTAAACAAAACCATAAACTTTCTTTCCCAGTTTCTCAGACAGTTGCTTATGTATTAGACTGCACAGTGCTTGCACATCTTTTCCAGTCTTCTGCAACAGCTGGAGTCCTATGTGTGGCAGAGAAAAATACTACTTTTGTGAAATTTTGGTGACAAAAAGTGGAAATGTTCTCTGCATTTCTTCGAAAGGATTCTTGCAGTCTCTTCTCCCTAAAATACGTTTGGCCCAAGGGCAGCTTTGAGATAATAGCCCTAAATATATTAGCTTGCTTTTTCCCTAAAGTTGGCCTGCCCAGAGCCCTCTCTATTTCTCTTCAGAAAGCTCCCTCTTCACATCATTGCCGGCTTCTATGGGGAGCACTGGCTGTGGACAGCTGGCATAGTGTTTCAAGAAATACCTACTTTCTTCCCACACACAGGAGTCACTCTCTCTCCAGTGGGGATGTGGCAGTGCATATAGCAAAACCAAACTCCCTGTAAGTTGTCTTAATTAGCCTCCTGGCAATCCAGTCCTTAGAGGTGCAGTGTATGGTCCAAAGCAGTCTCTCTGTTAGACTGTAGCTGACTTAGGTGGCCATGCCAACACAGTGGCTCATCCTTCCCAGAATCAGGCAAAGGACTGATGAGGAAGGGCCACCTTAACCACAAACTTCAGCCGCAGAGTAGTCAAGGACACTCCTAAGGGATAGGCTCACTGTTGCATCAGACGGTCACTAAGGATGACCTGTACTGCTTAGCACAAGCCAGCAGAAAGGGTTTGCTTGTGTGATAAGTGCTGACAGGCCTGAACTGTTAGTGTACATTTTCAGTGCTGTTGAAGCACTGTTTAACATTATAAAACCATATCACTCTCGGCAGAATGTAGTTAAGACAAATAACTTCATACAAATCTCTTTTTAAGTTATCAAAAATCCAAGTTGTAAATGTATAGTGGAATCTGAGAATAGGTTGCACAATGGCTATATTGTGTATGACTTATTGAGATACCATTAGAAATCTAGCTGTAAATTTACTCTTACTACAAAGCAGAGGAAAGGAATCAAGACACACTGTATGAAAACACAGCTGGCTGTAAGTACTGGCACTGCACAGTGGAAATACAAATTTATTTAACCCACCAGTTTGTTCTCAGCTGTACAGCAGGAGTTTATGGAAAGGGTCCCAAGAGAGTCAGATATACAGATATCCTCTTGCCTCTGAAATGGACATAATGACCATGCTGATGTTAAGAAAATTACAAGGGCTTTCTGAGAAGGTATCTCTAGAAAAAAACCTGTCCTCTTATATGGGGACAGGTGGAGATGGTCAGGAGTAAAGGCCAGTATGTCTGTTATCAGAGATGGTACAGGTGCACTACTTTCCTGGTGTATTAGGGTTGTCAGAAAGACTTCATTAGATCAAGTTCTGAGCAGCCTGACTTAGTTGAAGATATCCTTGCTCATGGATATGCAGGAGGGTTGGACTTGATGACCTTTAAAGATCCCTTCCAACTCAAACTATTCTGCAATTCATTAGGCACAATTCCTTCCTGACCTTTCCTGAGTCTAGTGAGTATGCACTGATCCCTTCTCAATGGGATAGCTTATTCTGAGTGCCAGCAGAAACTTCCTGTTGGCAGGAACCCTGTAAGTGATAGCCTTCTCTTTAGTTTAACTTCCAACCCCACTATCTTTTCACAGCTAACACTTCTGGCAGTGAAACATCACCTGTGACTCTTCATGAAGCTTTAGCTCTTAATTTGGAGCAATTGTTTGGTGAAAACTTTATTATGAAAGAGAGAAGTAAATAGCTATTGTTTAATACTGCTCATCTTAATACACCTTGTTGTTCACGTCAGATTTGTGTTAAATGATCCACGTTGCTCTGGGATTTTGTCAAAGCAATCATAAACATACAGCTGATGGAAATGGTCATTCATTCTGTATTGCAAAAGATGCAAAAGATAAAGGATTATTTTCCTCAGCTGTCTTCAAACACCCTTATGTTGTTTTTCAGACTAGAGAGTAGTCTGAAAAGAGAGAGTTGTTTTTCAGACTAGACCAGAACAGTGTCCAAAGGCTTTTGTTTTCTTACCATTACTGCATCTCAATGAAACATTCCCAGTGAATGAACACAAACACTGTACAAGCTGTAGTAGTACCCTCCTATGGTATCTTCTAACTTGCTGTGCTTCAGTTTTTTAGGACTTGACAAGTCTCTGGGTGATGTGATTTGGTAGTGGTGATTGTTGCACTTTGAGTAGTGGGTTGGACGAGATGACTTTCAGAGGACCCTTCTGGCCATCTCTTCATGCTTTTTAATGTTTTTTTAATTATGTAGTCTGGCTTATTACCTATCAGCACAAAGACAGCATTTGAGCTGAGAATGAAGTTTTTGAAACAAAGAATATTGCAGGTAAATATTCCAAGTAAAGCATACAGACTATCAGGAAACTTTGGCCTCTGTTTAGAAAAAAAAAAAAAAAGAAAAACTGGATGCAGATGAGGTAATGAGGAAACTTCTTTTTAAAAAGAATGAACCAATTTTGTGGGTAGATAAAAAATTACAGTCTGAAGGCTGGAATCCGAAGACTGCTCACCCACATTTTATCAGTACTAAATAAGTAAAAGGAGGGAACAAAAGATTGCACTAACTTCTGACAACCCCATTCTTGATTTCTGTCACAGCTAGTAGAGCACTGTCAGAAGCTTTCTAAAATTATTATACTGACTGGTGCCAGTATTATTTTAATTATTGCAGTTGAGCCACAGGTGATTGAACTTTAAGAATTGAACTGCATCCATATCTTTCTTTAAGAACTCTCCCTTTGCTTTGGAGGGCAGAAAGTTTCAGACTGGTCTGATCTCTTTGAACTAGAGAAACTACATTATTCATTATTGTAACTTCATCACAATGGACTCAGACTAAGCATTCTGTGTAGTCTGAGCAGGTGGATGCAAGGCAGTTACGGAATATCTGTCCTTTTTTTCTGTGCATTTGTAACTTTCATGTCCCAAATCTTCTATCCAGTTGATAAACACATTTTCTTCACCTATTGCATAATACACACCTGGTGGTATATCTGCATCTGTAGAGGTATGTGACAAGATAGTCATCTTAGTGTGCAAACAGACAATCTTTGACAAAATCATGACACCGGACTTGATTGAGAAATGCTCATAAAGCTGGAAAAAACTGAAGATTTCTTGTTTCTGAGAGCTTAATGTGTATGCTTTACGCTTTTGGAAGCAGTCTTCTAGCAGTTGTTTACATCAGGAAGAAAGTCCTTGTTCTTGTCTGTCCCTGACCACTGATGTCCACACTATGTGGTGTTCACTGTCAAGCATGAAAAAGCAGCAGCCCTAGTGTGTGTATGTGTGTGCATGGACTTTCCACAGCAAAACAGAATTTTGGTCCCTGTTTTAGATTACCATAACAGAACAAATCTTCTTTGTGAGGGGAGGTAATGATGGTTCTTCAGAGGCAGCTGCTATACTGCAGCTACGTGGCTATGTGGGCTGGGGCTGAGAACAGCGAAAAGAGACCTCTTTCTCCCTCAAGAGAGAGAAAACCAGAGCTGCCCTCTGATGCAGAGGGTTGCATCTCATTAATTCTGATCCTAGTTAGGGGAAGCATTGAGAGCCAAGAAAAGCATATTGTGAAAGTCACAGAAAAGTAGGGAAGGGAGACATGCAGATCAGCCACGAAAACCCCAGATGGCAGAGAAGCTGCAGCCTGCTTGGACAGTCTATTGCTGGAGTTTACCAACATTATCGCTACAATTTGATTTCTAATATCTAACTGAAGTTCCTCACTGTAGTACAGACACATTATTTCTCATTCCTTCCAAAGACAAGAGATTATTTCCTTTTCTTTGCAAAAGTGCCTTTTACTTATTTGAAGACTGTTGTGTTTCATATGTGTTCTCTTCTTCAAGCCTAATAACTTCAGCTTTTGCATTTCATTATCAAAGGTCAGAGTCTTTGAATGTCTAATCATTTTTACCTCTCTTCTGAGCCCTGTTAGGTTTGACGGTGTCTTTCCTGAAGCACTGTGTCCAAAATTGAACTAAACATAGGAGAATCTCAGCAAATCCTGCCTTTATTTTTCTTTGGAAAATAGCTTAAGGTTCTGTTTTCAGAACTTCTCTCAATTTTCAGCCCCGACAAGGATAAGCAACTTGTTACTCCAAACCTTGCAGTCCAGGAGCATGATATCAGGTTCTCATTATTATAATGCGAACCCTTCAGTGTATTTCCTAATAATGTAACACTACAATCTCCTCTCAGTGCTGGTTGGTTTGTGTTGCAGTTGCCAAATGAAACTATTCTGCAGCTGAATGCAACTCCCTTAGCCCATCTAGACAGAGGAAATTGAGTCTAGAAAAAACCAGAACTGTAACATCCAACTTTCCCCAATATCAAAGTTAACACTGCAGAGCAAGAACTGGTCTTACTATTCCAGAGAAAGTATCATAAAATTTCTGTGTATTAGACTCAGTGTACAGCATATTTCCAGAAGGAAGGCCCACAGACTGAACTCATCCAGAAAAAAAAACCCTGAGGAAAAAACTGCTTCTTAGATTGACCAACTCTGAAATTTAATCAAACATTCTTGCTTCATCATTCTCCTAGTAGAAATGTCCAGCAATTACTGAGTAATATGAACAGTTCAGTGGAACAGTGCCTTTTCCTGGGCATGCAACATGGCACCTGTAATCAAGGGAAACTAAATAGAGTTCCATGTGGATGTGAATGTCTTTCATGTACACCAGAAAGATCTGTGAAAGAAACAGTAAAATATTTGTGCCAAAGATGACCAACCCCATATGGGAATCATAGACCACTGTGTGTTCTTTCACTGCTTCAATGAATAGTCTTGAGAAACATGATAAAAGAATCCACAGAGTGAAATACAATAATGTGAAACATGCCTTACTTTTCAACTAAACTGCATTTCAACTATACTACATTTTGAACAAAGGTAAAGTATTAAATTATTGCAAGACTACTCTGACAAAGTTTAAATGATCTCAGCATACATTGGTAGATTTTAGTGGAATTTAATAAGTAATCTGTGTGCTCCTACTTAACTTAAGAGTCAGCAGTCAGAAGATTCTTGATTATGAAAATAATTCAGGGTCTCATTAATTACCCAGAGTGCTCTTTCAACTGAGAGCCCATAGGGAAACATTTCTGTATTGTGTTGCTAGTTTCTGAGATAATTGTATCTCCAGTTTCTCATGTTTTATTTAGCTTATTTTTTCAATTTGAAATTACTGACTACTAAATCTCAGAATTTAGACAGTAGAATAAAAACAGTAAAGATGTCTCTGCAGAAAGTCTTTCTTTAATTAGTAGGACATTCCTAGTGCCATGTCCACAAGAGAAAGAGCAAAGAAATAAAAATTAGGTGCAATATTTCATTTAGAAATGTCAAAGTATAACTGAACTATATGAAAAACAGTTGGCGAACACATACATACTCATAAATATGTACATGTAGTTAAAAATTAACAGAAAATGTATAGGGGCAAATTTCTTTCTCCCTAATTGCAAGTAGACATGGAAAATTCGTAATCCTTGAAACAAAGTTATAGAACAAAGGTTTTACTGAATATCCCAATGTGGAGGCTTACAGTTCTTATCTTTACAGAAAAATATATAAAATAGGGATTTGACGAAGTTGGCTTAGCCTATAAAGATTTAATCAAGAGCTTCTTGAAACTCATAATTCTTTGTCTTTTTCTAAAACAAACTGTAATGTAAGAGTGAGCTTACCTGATGCTTTCTGCTACATGTTTGGCACTGTTTCTTGCTCTGCCTGCTTGTTGGCTACTCTAAAATGTATGTCTTCTTTCAGGAATGAGGTTTTGGATACATAACTTAAACTCAGGAAAATTCCTCTAATGCAATGGCATTAAGAATATCCTGGAGGAGCCTTAAATATAATAGATTGTTATTTAACTAGAAAGAGTTTATCAAATGGGTGCTGGAGAGTATATATTAGGAACTGTGTACATGATCATGATATAAATATCCATAAATGCAGAAACAGAAATTAGATGTGAATTTCTGATATTCAAGGGAAGCTTTTGTTCAGGATATAATTTTACTCAGCTTGCTATATCTAGGCTTGAACAAGATGCTTATACATCTACATGCAAATTGGTACATACAGTTTATGTGTAGCTAAGCAAGCAAAACATTTCACAAAAGTTCTTTTGAAAATCTGTGACCTTCATTGTATCCATGGATTACTGATGTTATTTTAGCCTCTGCCAGCACACAGCAAAGGAGAAAATAGGCCACAGAGATTGCAATTGCCTCATATGCAGAGGATTCATTCTGCCACAGAAAGGAAACACTAGTTAAGAAATTTTTAGCTACACCTGCTAAAGCTGGAGTCTTTAGTGCTGCTCATCTGTTAGTACTTGAATATATGCAATGCTTTAAGATCCTCAGATCTATCTACCCTGTTGTACCCCTCTCCTGAGACTTTAAAGAAAAATGCCCTTTGTTCCACTTTGGAAACATATTAATATATTTTAGCCTACATCAAAGAAGACTAAATCCAAATTCCATGTAGGGAGAAATATCCCTAATCGGTCAAGTGCATGTGCCAATTCCTTTACTGTGTGTACACTGGGAATGGAAGAAGTTTGGTTATAGGGATATTACCCCTAAGAAAATTTATCACTCAGTTAATCAACATATCAAATAGTTTTGAAGATCAATAAAGAAGAAAATCAGCAATTAAAGCATCATGATTATACTAATAGTTCCAATGAGAAGAAAGAATGCATTATTTTTCTTTTTAAGCCAGCTAAAACACTCCAAGTGTTCGAGTATGAGTCTGGTGAATGCAGGCATTTTGCCCACATCGAAAATAAAGTTATATTGAATTTTCTTTGAACACCTATAGTAATGTCAAGACTTTGGAGAGTGATTTGACTTTTTTTTTTTTTTAATGAATGGAAACAGCTCACTTTGATCAAATAAGCCTTTGAAAAACTGCAGTTTGCTTATTGGCATACAGATCCTAGCATACAAATTCTTTCAGTGCTTGTGGGGAATGGGCCATGCTCAATCTACTGCAGCTCTGGATTACTGCAGATCATGCATTTTACAGGACTTTCAATTACTCTTCTAGCAGATTTTGTACCCATATTAAAGAAGGACCAGGAGTGGCCGTAAAGCTGATCCAGGGAACAACAGGGTTATTAGTCTGACCCAACAGTGTGCAAAGTTTTAGAACAGATTTTAAAGGAAAGAAATAATTAAGGCAGGACAATAAAATGGAACATACATTTTTCCAAAGGTAGATCATGCTGTACTGATCCGATACCTTTGATAAAAAAAGTGATCCAGTTAAGAGAAATGCTATTGATTTAATTTGCTTCAACTTCAGGAGAAAGTTGAGTTCTGTGTCAGTTTGAAAATCTTGCATCTAAGGGAGCTGCACTTCTGATGAACACAGCAAGAACATATGGGGTCTTCAGAGCACAGACAAATGACTGATGTGATCGAAATGTAGGATTGAAAGATGTACAGTAAATGTAATATGACAGACTTCTGAATATAGTGGTTACAGCAAGGTGAGGCTGCAGTTATTAAGGTCTGAGAAGAACACTACTAATTACTGATGTGTGAAGGGCAAAAATCTAATTGTGAATTTTTGGTTTTTTGAGCCATATTAACAGAGGGACTGTGGAGGTTTCTATGCATATTCTCTTTTCCTTTTTATGTTCATTATTGAATATTGCTTTTTCGCATGTAGCAAGTTTATGTTACTTTTCCCCTTTCCCCCTTCAGGAGAGAAAACATGTCTCATCCAAACTCACATCACAGCATCAACTTTTTTTAAGTTTTGTGTGTGTGTTTAGTTTGTTTCTTTGAATGTTTGATTGGTTGGTTTAGCTTTGGGTTTTTTAAGACTATTGAAGGAATTTGATTATAAAATACCCAAAACAGACCTTATTTTGTGTTGGTTATTTAAATAATCAAATTTAAATAGTTTGAATTATGGAAAAGCCAGCTGGCATATCTACCATCCAGAGCTTAACAGAGTTTATGCCAAGAATGCAGACCAATCCTGCTATCTGCTTCCAGAGGTCTTGCTGGTCTTTTATTAGGTAACCCTATCACTTCAGCTATTTGCCTCGACACTCAAGCATATCAGTAACATATATGGGTATTATTGTAATTTTATTTCTTACATGGAAAATCTTAACCTCAGGTCAAGTGCTGAAGATCACCCTGTTTGACTGTGACCAAGATTTTTCCTTGCCAAATGTTTGTCTGAGACACACCTACACTTCAAAATTTATCTGCAGGAGATTTAAATATGTATCGCTCATTTTCATTAGTTTACTTGGGACAAATAATACAATGGTTTGTGTGTAACTGATATTATTATGCTGCTGAACAATCACGTGAGTATGTATGTTAATGTTTATCCACGTATGGAGGTAAAGGGTATACAGATACTCCTACTTTTAAAGTGGTACAACTTTTTTCACTGTAAGAATTTCTTACTTGTAATCTTTCCTAAATTTAGTTGTTGAGATTGAAAATGTTCGATTTCCAGTTGTTACTTTTCACAATTAAAACTAAGTTTATGTGATATTTCCAAAGCAAGATCAGTGTATTATATTGTAGGTCACTGTTTTAGAAAATAGAGGATGAAGAGTGTAATAACTAATGCCTGCTACAAACCCTCATATGACAAGAGAGCATGAATCCATCCCTTTAGGCTCCTGTGTGTTATATTCTGGGAAAATACTGCATTTCAAACACTTAATGAAACTGAATGTTCTCTCTGTGATACTGCTATATGCTCTTTCCTGGTATCAGCTGCAGTACTTCGGTTTTTACTTTATGGATGATATGGAAGATTGAGGAGTGTCATAAGAATAACCAAAATATCTGATATGTGTTTATGTTCAGTACATTTCAAAGTCACCGGCTGCCCTTGGCTTTCTCTTATTCCTGTCTTTGTTCTCCTTTGTAGACCAAAGTTTGATGGTGGAAGCCTGTTCAGTCTTCTGGAGAAATGTTTAACAAGATTCTGGGTCTGGTGACTGAGTTTTGTCAAAATCAAGCTGGGAAACAGGTGGAAATTTTTATTAGGAAAACTTGAATGGTGGTGAGTTAAGACAGAAGAACAGATTCATTATCATTAAAAACATTTTAATCCAGGTTGGGTGATTTTTGGAGAAGTGTGTTTTAGCACAAATCTTTGTCATTAGTTTCAAACAGTGACTAAATCAGACATGAATTCTGCAAGAGACTAGCTTGGACAACCAGAGTCCCTTGTCCCATTACATCTAGGAATGTTTTTCCCAAACTAAAGCTCTCAGTAGTTTCACTAAGAAGCTCTCATACACCTGTGATGTGAACCAGAAGGGGATCAATATTTTTCTGATCATGTGACTTCATGAAAATACATCCATATTTGTGTGCTGTATATCTCTCTAGAAAAGTCTTTTTAATAAGGGAAATTTTCAGCTGTAGTCTTCGAGAACTGTGTGTATGGCAAGCAGGATTTTCCAACTTTGCAGGAGCCATGGGGCATAATACAGGGCAACACAATTGAAAACATGGGCACTTTTTTCCTTTGCTATACCTTCTCCTTTTCCCACCACAGGTAGAAGTGGAAGAAAATTTAAAAAAAAAAAAAAGCTCTACCAAAAAGTTTTTTAAAATACTGAGATTGAAAGATTCTTTTCAGTTTGCACCATGTTATTCTGTAACAATATTAGTATTTGCTGATCTTCTTACATCTGCAAACATAAGCATGTTAACCACCTTTCTGTGATCTGCTTATTCATTTCCTGTACTGTAAATATATTACCACATGCTTTAATAAAAATATGAGAGTAATAAAAATATGAGAGAAAGAAAACCCTCCTTATTTCTCTAATACTAAGGTCACTTACCTTGATATGTTGAAGGCTTCTGCTCCCTAATAATGAGCAAATTCCAACAAGATTAGTTTTTTTATCAGCAGTACTCCTTTGTAATAGGCCTCCTGGGTGGGGATTGTGTTTCTGTTATACATGCAAACAAGAACAGTGATATTCTGATTCTTCTCTAGGTATTGGTCTCTTAAAAACAGTCATAACTGAAAATTATTACCAGTATATCATACTTTTCTCACAGTTGTTTTCATTTAACTTCTAAAGTTATGTGGATAATGTATAACTGAAGTATTTGTGGTTTTACAACCACTGATAAGGTCTTGCTCTGCCTCAGGGTACAGTACAAAAAATTTTCTGCAAATTATTCAATCTTATAATCTTATTAAATTGTGATTGGCTAATAAAGTCAGTAAAGTCCATTATTTACCAGAGTATTAATAAGTCACAGACAACAAACTGGGGAGCAACTTCCAGTGAGCTTCTGTGGGTTTTCTTCCTTTTTGTTTAAATGCAGAGTAGGTAACATAGTGCTATTCCTGCAGTAGAGCACAGAATCAGCAACTTTATCAAGAAAACCACTTGCACTTCTGTGTATCTTAGTGGAAAACATACCACTTCTAGGTTTTACAGAAATTGAAGAAATCAGACTCATGCTGTGGACTTGGTTCTTAGAGTGTTGCTCTTCTCTTTGGATAGGTGAGTACTAGTGATATACATCTTCAGGCAGTTACCGTGGTCTAGTGACACAGACTGATTTTCATCTCCCAAACTAAACACCCAGCTTTATTGCAGACTGCAGAGTCTCACTTTTGAGGTACAAATGAGAGTGTGAAATGAAATAAAAGACAAGCCTAGGCAGAGCTGCTGATGCAGAACTACAGGGAGCTACCGCATCCCAAATTAGACCTATAACTTTCATGAATTTAGGTTGCTGTTAGAGTCAGCAGGTAATGGGTCAGGCTCAAAGTCCAGCTTATCTCCTTCAGTCCCCTTCCTGCTCACGACAAAGGTGCAGTCAAAGTACACAGGATGCTATGCATAAGATAGGCCCATTTTCTTTTTACATATTTGTTAGAGTTGGACAGCTTTTTTTGTAAAATCATAGAAGGGCATGGGTTGGAAGGGACCTTAGAGATCATCTAGTTCCAACTGCCCTGCCATGGGTAGGGACACCTTCCACCAGATCAGGTTGCTCAAAACCCCATCCAACCTGGTCTTGAACATGTCCAGGGATGGGACATCCATGGCTTTTTTGGGCAACCTGTTCCAGTGTCTCACCACCCTCATCATAAAAAGTGGCTTCCTTACATCTAGTCTAAATATACCCTCTTTAGTTTAAATGTACCCTCTTTAGTCTAAATATACCGTCGTTCACTTTAAAGCCATTGCCCCTAGTCCTATCACTACAGGCCCTATTAAAGAATTTGTCCCTATCTTTCTTATAAGCCCCCTTTAGGTACTGGAAGGTCACACTAGGTCTCCTCGGAGCCTTCTCTTCTCCGGGCCAAACAACTCCAAATCTCTCAGCCTGTCTTCACAGGAGAGGTGCTCCAGCTCTCTGGTCATCTTCGTGACCCTCCTCTGGACTTGCTTCAACAGGTTCATGTCCTTTCTGTGTTGGGGTCTCCAGAGTTGGATACAGTACCGTAGGTGTAGGTGGGGCCTCACCAGAGCAGAGCAGAGGGGAAGAATCCCCTCCCTCAACCTGTTGGCCACGCTGCTTTTGATGCAGCCCAGGACATGATTGGCTCTTTGGGCTGTGAGCGCACATTGCCGGCTCATGTCCAGCTTCTTATCCAACAACACCCCCAAATCATCCTCAGGGATGCTCTCAGTTATTCTCTGCCCAGCCTGTATTTGCGGTTGGGATTGCTGTAAACTAGTGCAGGACCTTACAGTTCGCCTTGTGAACTTCGTGACATTTTCATGGGCCTGTCTTTCAAGTCTGTCAAGTCCCTTTGGATGACAGGGGCTCTAGGCATCTCCTTGGCAGGGGATATTTCATAATAACATCATTGAGCTGCAAGAGAATTAAGGACAGATATTGGAAAAAGATTTCCAAATGCATACTATTAAGGTATTTAATTCCTTTTCCCGTCTTCTTCAGTCATTCTACCAATGTCAACATCAGGATGAATCCAATGCTTGCACTCTGATACTCTCTGAACACTTCCCATGTGTATTTTTGGCCATCCTTGAGTCACCAATGGCGCCCAAACAGGCTAGAAGCAAAATGATTGCATATCACTCCAGAATAGGTAGAAATTAATGTATTTGACATCAGTATCTGAAACAACTCAGACAGATTTCTGTGAGCTTTGAATCAGACCCTTTTTGAAGTAGAGAGTTAGAGGTTGCATAGTGCAGGGATAGGAAAATATGTAAAATCAAAGAAAATGTTAAAATGAAGGTAAAGTATTTTCTCCCATTTTTTCTGGGGTCTAATATTTCTGAGAAAACAATTCAAACTCACTTGCTGAAGAAAGACCACGATGTGTCATGCTGTACATATAGTATTCAAGGATACACCTTCTTTTTATTTGAGCTAAGGCATTAAGTAAACAGAAAGCAAACTTCAGCCAGAGTTGTGCAAAGCTGTATCCAGACAGGAAGCTTCAGAGGCAGACAACGTTGTAGAGGTACTTTTTTTTTATCTATTCCTTTTAGAATATTAGTATGATTTTTTCTTTAATCTTCTAGGTGTTTTGCTAGCAAATCAAAGCTTTTGTATTTTCTATTTTTGTTTTAAAAGATATTGAGTTCTGACTTTAGTGATGCCAAGGGCAACTGGCTTTCCAACTGATTTCTTCAAATGCAGAAATTATTTTGCAATTGTTAATGTTTTGATGTGGTTTGTTAGTTTTTTTTATTATATTGCCTTTTGCAGGGAAAAAAATAATAAATGCACAGAATTTAAGTTAGATATCCAGTGACTAAGCCCTATTACCTGGGAAATGTTATGTGTAGTTATCAGTGTAAAGGAGGTGCATAAATCACATAAAAAGCTAAATATTTTCTAGGCAATAGATTTAAAGTAGTAATTTAAAGAAGAAATGTTGGTGTTTTTCATAGACTAGTTTGAACTTCATGGGATATTACCTTCTACATTTTCTGTATTTTTTTCTGTCTGCTTCAATTAAAAGCCAGAACACAATCTTATTTAATGTCTTAAGCTTCTTCTTTGATATGTAAGACTCTTAGCTGCAAAATCCTAGAAAAACCTCTTAAGGCACAAGAATTTTTGCCCTTTCAAACTTCTGAAAGTTTTTATCTACCAATGTGATGTATTAACCTATTTTTATACTAGTGCAAGGACTCTTATTCATGAAAGCATACAGAAAATACAAAAGTGCACATGAGTTTCTTTTACTATCATTTAATTTTTGAGATTACTTCCAGAATATTCTTTCCTTTTGCATTCTCATGTGTCAGAACCTAAAGCTGCTTGGGAAACCTTTCCACACTAAAACTTCTGAGCACTTTTACCTGTAGGATGAGTTCTCCTACACTATTTTGGAAGCAGTAAGCTGCCTCTGTTTTTCAGTTCTTTCAGCATTTGAATGAGCAATGTCAATTGACAATACAAATTAATTACTAGCTTCTACTTCTATTTCACACTCTGCTTTAATATTTTTTTAAATTTTTACCTTTTGAAAGTTACTAATAGTTCTAAATTTGAACCAAAGAATATTGAAATGAAGGATCACCTTGGCTTTTTTTTTAACCTTCAGGTTTCACATGTACTAGGAGTGCTTCATTAGTTAGATATTCTTGTGAACAATATTGACAGATTTTCTGAGTAAGCACCTAAAGGTAAAACAGAGGCATGCTTTATACATTTAGTCATCCCTGTGTTCTGTGGACAAAGCAAGAGATAGGTGCCAAGAGATAAGTGCCATTGAATTGGGACTGTACAAAGTGCTTCTGCCATGCTCCTTTTCATTCCTATAGACGTTCCTCATTCTGCTGTGCCTTGGTCACAGCTGGTCTTATGTAGGGTTAGTTATGTTTGTACAGTCCGTATCATGGTTATACAACATGATAACATGTTCTGTTTCTTAAATAACTGTTAAAAGGGCTGTTAAATAACTGTTAAAAGCCATTTTTTGTTTGTATTACTATATGCAGGCTGAAGCAGGATCTGTGGGGGGAAAAAAATCAGTGAAGAGTCAGTAATTTAAAAAGTGATAATCTTTCCAGAGGATATCATTACAGGGCTTCATGCATATGTACTTTTCCAAGGCTACATTAGTTATCCTAAATCCAGATGCTGCTATTGCTTCTTTTCTTTTTGGAAGAGTAGAAAGTGTGAGAAAACTGAAGTTTATCTTTCTTATTACTTAGTTTTAGATACTGTCGCTACTAATTAACATGGTTTAAATTAATATCTCTCATCTTTGAAGCCTTACAAGAATATAATAATGTCCAACATTGGTATTCACTGGCAATATAGTCCCATGTCCCAGAAACATGCAGTAATGCATTAGTACAATAAACATCCCTCTATGATATTTTCTTTCAGCTGGTCATTCGTATGATACGGTTCTTTTGCCAAGAATGTCTGTACATTGACAAAATTGGATCTTTGGTGGAAGACAGACAAAAGGGATTTAGTCTTTTCTAGTGAGTAAGGATACTTTATTAAATTCATATGATATTGAAATTTGATTAATACAAAGAAAAAGCACATGAAAAACTTCTGAAATGAAACAACCATACTAAAAAATATGTCTCCATATTTTCTGCCTGCATCTCATTTCACTCAGTTGAGTGCTCTTTCATCTCTCGTCATAATAAGTGCCCCCTGAGGCAAATGAGCTGTGTGTCCTATTACCAGTTTGTGGAGTAGCTCACCAGAAGGGCAGCCTTCAGCAGATAGGAAGACTTCTCTAGCAGACTCCATAGGAATCCTGAGGAAAGAACACATTTCTGACATTTGAAAGAGCAGCGTGTGACCATCAAATATATCAGATGCACTGTCTCTGGAAGATAGCAGTCCTTTTGCCAAAACTCTTCACATTTCTTTTGAGACTTAATGGGATTTACACTAGAAAAGACTGACATAGTGCCAACCTGGACTGTACTAAGCCCTGTAGTGGCTTCATTGGTTCTGAGTCACTATATTGAAACAACAGTCTGGCTTTGTATAACTTAGCATGAAAACTTCAATAAATGTAATTTCTCTAGGTAGGTAAGTTGAGGCTTCTAAATTATACAACAAGATGAAACATAGACTTACAGGAAAGGAGACTGGAAAAGACCCCAAGACCTAATCTTGTACGTTCTGAAGCTCCAAGGGAGAATCACCTGTATCTCAGAAATGAAAAAGTATCTAATTGTCTTCATTGTTAATAAGATTTTTCTTAATATATAATATAACCTTCAGTGTCATAGTTTGAACCATCACTTTATCCACTACATATAAAAAATGTAATCCCTCCTTACCTCTTCACAGGTAACTTATGTAGATGATTATTTGCATGTATTCAGTTGTCCTTCTGTTCTTTAGACTGAGCAACCCAATTCTTTCAATGTTTTTTCTTGTTTGGTTGGGCTTTTTTCCCCCAAACAACTGAACATTTTCTCTGCTCTTCTCTGGACTCTTTCCAGCTGGTCTGCCTTCTCTTGGAACAGTTTTGCTTGAACAGGACATAGTGCTACTGGTTGCTGTGCTAGACAGAAATATAATAGGAGGCATTCCTTAATGTATCGTACAAGCAAAACTGTTTATGTTCCTAATATGCAGTTTGCATTCTTGTACATATATGATGTAACTATTCTCATTCATGAATAACTTCTGACTGACTGCTACCCCTTTACCCCTTCTTGGCAGAATGACCGCCACATTTTTATGAACTATTATTCCCCCTTAGAATCTCACACTTGTAAATATAAGTGCAATGTGATGTGTTTTCTCCTACAGATAATTTATTGTATTTGTCAAGAGCATTCTGAATTTAATATATCATGCAACGAGTTAACTTCCACATGGACTTATTGTTATCTACAAGGTTGAAGGATTGTTGCTTTATCCAAGTCATTACTGACCTTAGACAGTACTTGGCCCAAAACAGATCCAGCTAGAATCTCACTGATTATGTTTTTTTGAGTTTGATAGTGAATGATTAAAAAGTAATCTTAGTCTGTGGTTTTGGTGTTGGTTTTGCTTGGTTGGTCGGTTTCGGTTTCGGTTTCCTTTTTTTTTTCTCCCCAGGTAGCTTTGCACTCTTCCAGAAGTAGCTTCACTTTAATTTACTTTTGAAAATGTTATGAGTCATTATTAAAATGTCAATAACATTGTTAAAATTAAATCATATTTGACCTGCTGCTTCTCTCTTTGTAAGACTTGTTACCCTGTTACAGAAATTAATAGCAAACATGCCAAAAAAAATAAGTGATATAACTTTTTTAACTATCTCCAACCTCTTACGAATACTTGATATTTTCATTTATTCCAGTATTTTCCAGAACTGGTCTCTTCCTCATTTCTTGACTTTTTTAAGGTGAGCACTGCGTTCTCCTCTTCACACATTTCTCACACAACTTGTGAGAGTTTTCGGACACAGCTAACAGATCTGAGCTTGTTTCTCTCTATTCTCAAGGTATCTTAATATGCACTTCTCATTGTGTATGGAGCTCATTTCACCTTTTTAGCTGCCTATGAAATAGCCATCTATATCTGTACAGGGGAGTAAGCTCCTATTTCAGTCAAGAGAGACAGTGCACCAACTAGAGCGTTCTTCTGGAGAGAGACTGTAGAGGTATACTTGAGGATGAGGTGAACTGCATTATCTTCAAATTATTTTCAGTTCTGTTCTTTCCCCTTTTAGATAGATTCTTTCTTACTGAGTTTACTTATTAGTCATGTAATTACAGTTCACCCTTTTCTGAAGAGTTATGGAAAACTGCAGCCTTCTGCAAGTGAACTATCACCAGGTTTTTCTTTTCCTGACAGATTTGTTTTCTTGCTATCTCTTATATTCATGGGGTTTTTGCAGTTAAATTTGTGCTTTATCCTTCATGACTTTGTTTCAGCATCTTGTGCTATTTTTTTCATACTTGTCCTTAGGAGTTTGACCTGGTTTCCACTTTCTGTACATTTCTTTCTTGTGTTTCAGGTCATTGAAGACAAGTGTTCCTTAGTGAAGTTGATCTCTGATTATACTTCCTATCCTCCTACTGTGTGGAATTGTTTGTGTTTGTACCCTAAAATAATTTCTTTAAGGAACTGCCAACTCTACTGAATTCCTTCTGCTTTAGCCATTTTTCCCATGAGAACTTACCTTCCAGTTCCCAGGGTTTATTAGAGCCTTCCTGTATAGAGTCCATTGGGTTTGAATTGATCTTGCCTCTTGTTTTTCATCTATAAAAATAGTATATATTATCACAGCTACCCTCAACCAAATTACCTTTGCCCTTATATTCCCGACCATCCTCTTTCTTGGTTGCTTAGCAAGGCAGCCTCTTGGCAGGCTGCTCTTGAAGCACTTGGCAGGCTCTAACAGCTGCTGTAGACCGTACGCAGGGAGTGGTTAAATGCTGCTCATTATACCTAGAGAGACACAGCACATTGCTTTGTAATGTGCAACTGGAGATGCTCACCTAAACACTCACAGGAAAACACTGGCAACTTTTACTTGGGCATTTAATCAAAACACAGACAAATACTACGTGTAGAGTGTTTCAGATGCTCTCCTGTGAAAGCATCTGTGCCCAGCCTTGAAATTCAGGTAAGGAGAAGACAAAACCTTTCCCCTATTTCCTTTGCAGACCTACACATAAAATTGAAATAATGTGTCTCTCTGGACTGATCTTTCTTTGTCTGAATCTTTATTTCCTATTTACCATCACTCAGAGGGATGGGAAAATCTCCACTGAGGGTGTCTGATTGGTGAGTAAAATTGGATTGTTAGTACCTTTTCATGTCACTGTGATTTTCTAAGTGTAGGCAAATCTCTGCAAAGAGAGATTTCTTTGTCAGAGTTGATTGTTGGGAAGATTTTTTATTTATATACTTAGAAATTTCATAAAATCTTTCAAGAAATAAGCTGAGACATTGTTTAGCTTTTGAAATCACACCATGATGAAATCAATCTATAGAGGATTTTTTGGCAGTCTTACTCATTGCAATAGCTTTCATCAGTAAAGAAGTTGATGCTACAAGGATTCTGGTGCCTGAAATGAAGTGGCAAAGGCTTTCATTCACTTTCTGGTTTTGTTAAGGGTGATATGCATCTTGACTCTTCTAATTTCCATACAGTTTGCAGCTATATAGGATTTTGTCATATTTCAAGCATTTCAGCAGAAATTTTTCAGGTTAGATATCTGCCTCAGGATATTTTTGAAAACCTTTGAGCAAAAATAGTTTATAGATTTTTATACAGGGAATCTGTGCTCTTTTTTCTCATCTTAACTGGTTCCAGTGACCTTTCTTCTAAGAAGTTCAGGTACATTACAGGCTTTGAAATAAGCATTTGAAAAATGAGGTTAGGAGGCTTCCTCCTGTACATTCTCAGTGAAACCTCTGCTGGACTGAGAGTAAACCATCCTTTTTAAACAGCAAGGCATACATGAGCAAGACATTTGAGGGAAAATTGTTGAGGATCACTGGCAAACTAGATTCAGAGAACAAAATCAGCAGGAAGAAACTGTGCCTTGACGAGCAGTGTGAAAATTGATGTGGGAGGGAAAGAAAAGAAAAATGTGTCAGTTTAGTTTGGGAGATACCAAAATAGCTATAGGACCTGAAATGCAGAGCCTGGAACTAGCTGAGTAGAGAAGTGAGAGCGAGAAGCAGTGGGGCCGCGTGGGAAGCTTGGAAGTAGAAGGAGAGACAGTTCTGATGAGCCGGACTCGGAAGTGTGGTTGGCGTAGGGGGCTGTGAGGCTGACTGAGGAGACTGAGGGAGGAGTCTGGCAGTGGGAGCCAGCAAGGAGCTGGCTTGTGCATGAAGAAGACGGAACAGCAGAATCAGGGTGAGATCTAATGGGTGTTTGGGAAGCTGGAAAATGGGATTTGCTGGGCAAGCTGCCTGGGGATGATATGAGGAAGGCTTTTGGAAGTGAGGTGAGGATTTGCTGGAGACTGTGTTAAAATTTTGCCTGAGAAGTGGAAGCAGGGACTGGGGAAGAAGGGGTCACAGCTGAGATGGGCTAAGGGAAAAGCTCTGGTGCAAATATATGTTCAGCAGGAGTGAAAAAGTGTTGGAGTGCTCCTGGGCTGAGGAGTGCAAGGAGGTGGAATTGAGGGTAACAGGAGTGGAAGATTCTGGGCAGTCCCTGCTGATGGTGGGAGCAGGGAAGGCAAGGACAAGCTGTGCTAGGGACCATTGTCCTTCAGTGTCAGGAATGGCATCCTACATCTTGCTGTTTTGTTGCTGCTAGCAGGTAAGACTGGGTCTTGTCACTGTTGATGCTGGCTTTGTTCAGAAGATAGCAACCTGCTGCCACTATCAGTTATTCTGTTAGAGTGGATATCATAAGGTTGGTCAAGGGAGCTGAATGATTCACCACTAACAATGATTTTTGTGCATGTTGTTATGATACCACATGAATACATTTTTCAGTAGCTTTGTAACACTAGGTTTTTAAAGAAACAAGATGCTCCATGCAATCTGACACAGTTCACAGGATGACTATGCTCTTGAGACGCTCAAGGTCTGTGCAGTAGGATCCCCACTATATACAACAGATGAGGGAAGGTGTGCAATGAATCAGGCAAGAAGTTTTAGGATGAGTCTTTGTGTTCTTTGTGTGCTGTAACAATCCCATGTGGGGCACCCACAGAGACTCACTGACTATCCATTCTCCATTTTTTGGGTACTTCAACAGGCTCTGGAAACAGGCTCAGATTTGCAGATCTTTTGAGCATTTCTGTCTGTAACTGCATCATCAAGACTACTTTGAGCTTACAGTGTATTGTAACGTCAAATACTCTTAAATGTCAGGTCTTTAGTTTCAAGACTGTTTTGCCAAAAGCCAGCAGATACTTCATTTTATGCTCTATGATTTAGCTCACCGCTTTAATCCTACCGTCTCCAAACTTCTTAATGTTTGATACTGCATGTGCCATAGCATGATGTAAAAACATGTTTCATAAAAACATGTTTCCTAAAAACAGACTTTAAACATAACACTTCTGCTGAAGAGCTTGCCCTGTAATACAGTGGAGAGCAAAAAGGAAAGGAAAAATAGGCCTAGGTTCATGTAGGAAGAGAGAAGAAGGTATACAAACAGTTTGTCAGTAAGTGTCAGGATGTTTCAGGCAAAGAGGTTATTTCTGTAAAAGAGCAGACACCAAATCACTGGAATAAGGGCTTGCACCTGATTCCTACAAAGGAGTCTTTGGAGGAGTATAAAAAAGGAAGAGCAAAGGGGGAATGAGAGTAAAGGTATGGTTTTGGACAAAAACATTGTTGGATTGTGAAAATTAGGTTCAAAATCTGGACTAGAATGACAGAAAAAGCTGGAGGAAATAGGACCAAAAAGGAAAATAATTTAAGCAGAAACATTTTGTAATCACTGGAGTGTAAAAAGAGAAAGAGTGATCATAGCTGTCATCAGTTATTGTTGAGGGGTACTAGTGGAAAGGATACAAGGATATGAGGTGAACAGCAGCTGGGAGGTTGCCTGGGGGCTGTGTGCTAAGCAGCCAGGACTGTTACATGACAGTTGAAGCTTTGCTATTTGGTGTGCAATGGTAGGAATGAATGAATCAAGTTTACACAGGGAGGTGAAAAGCAGGAGGGGACAAAGAGGATCTAGGGCTGAAACAAGGTGGGTAGACTTGAATCAGAAGTAAAACACTGCTATTACTGACAGTAACTGAGAAGAGAAATGTCAGAGGGTACAGTAAGACATATGAAAAGGCAGAGAATTAGTTATATACATGAGAAAAGCAGAAGGATTTTGTAAGGCCCACCTCTCATGAAACAAGCCTGGAAGGAAATTATTCGTTGCTACTGTGGCTGTGGGCAGTGTGCATCATTCTAAACTTTTCTTCCCTACTCCTTTTTCTTCCTTTCTTCCTCCTTTCCAAGTCTTTGAGGGTCATCTAGATTCCCTAAAAGAAAGTGGTGACGTTTGCTGTCCTATGATTGGTTTTGCAGTGATTTAATTGGCAGTTGATACATGCATGGGATTCTGAATTAAGTTTTAGATAAAAAAGCCTCACAGCCCATTACCAGATGTCAGACCCCAAAATCACTAACAGGGCGCTGCCCAGTCCCCTGGGGCTGTCCCTACCCTGCCCACAGCCCATGGCCCCATGTCAGCCTCCTGAGGCCATCAGTCCCTGCCCAAGCTATGCTGCAGCAGGACTGGTCTCCAGCTTCCCAGGGCCCAGCTGGGTCTCTGCACTGAACCTGTCCATATTTAGGAAATCAAAAATCCTTGACCTTTCTGACTACAGATACAGGAAGAAAAAGAGAGACAAGTTTGATCACATAGTAAGGATTGGGTTCCAGTGTATGAATGACTGCAGTGTATATAATCTCATTCCTCTTTAAATGACTGTGGTAATTTATTGGATAATTTGCATATTCCTTTGTATACTTATTTCTTTGAATTTATTCTTCTCCACCTTCACTTCACTGTATTATACTTTGTGTCTTTTTCAGTCCGAATCTCAACCTCCCTTTTCCACAATGTTTTCAGAGCCAGCTACACAGCCTTTCTATTTCCCTTGGCCCCAACTCTGCCACTTTTCTTCTGGTTGCTGCTTCCTGTCTCTCTCTGGGAGCTTTTCTGTCAGACTTGGTGCTGCCTTTTCCCTTTTTTTCTCCTCACTTTGGTTCTTTTCATACCCAAATTGACTCTTCCTTTCTCTTGCTCCTTTGTGGGCTGGTTGGTAACAGTTTTAGTACACTGGCATCCTAACTGGTGTTGGCATCCCTGAAAAGGAAGATTTTAAGGAGTGATTTTAGGTGGAAAATGTAGTAGTTCTATAGGTGCTTCATAAACTTTGTCCAAAATGCAAGGGCAGCAGAGGAGAAAGTAGGGGCTATTTGTTTGTTAACAGGGACTAATGGTAGCAGGAACTAGCAGTAAGACTGATGAGAAGGTAAAGTTGAGCTTTTAACACTGCATGAGAAATTGTAGATAAAGAAAAATCTTGGAAGGCAAGACGAGGAGATGATATGGAATGAAATAGAGAAGAAGCTAAAAGACAG
Organism: Manacus vitellinus; assembly: GCF_001715985.3. Taxonomy (NCBI): domain Eukaryota; kingdom Metazoa; phylum Chordata; class Aves; order Passeriformes; family Pipridae; genus Manacus; species Manacus vitellinus. Next base: position 4,805,134 of record NW_021940750.1, read on the forward strand.
GCATAAGACGTGGTGTAATGAGAATAACAAGCAGATTAATGATGACAATGAGGAAGGTAGCACTATAGTTGCTGAGACCAGAAAGAAATCTGATGCAGTAATGGAGGGCTGAGATGACCACTGCAGAGAACAAGAGTTTTAGCTTGTGCCCTGTAATGGAAATTGTGACTTTGTACCCACCTCCGTGCTCTAAGTGTGCTATTCTATAGGAAACTTTTGTCAATCTTTTACTCAGTAGCCCCCAGCCAAGCTCATATGTTGTTTAAGCTTGCATCTTTTCTCACCTAACAACTTTTAGCCTTTACTGCAAATGAGATGATGTCAGACCCTGTCTCTTGCTGACGAAATGTTGATAAGGGTTCTTCTAACTCTTGGCTGTCTGCAACCTGCTTGAGGTTCCTAATCCATTAGTGATTTTCCGCTTCATGGACCAAACCAGCCTGGCTGCTAAGTTTCTGGGGTCTTCCTCCCTCCTATCTATCCATCACAAATTGTACAGAAACAAGGGCGATGCAGACTTGGTTGAGCAAGGGTCTTGCTCTTGTAATTCACCCTGATGCAACAGCACACTCAGAACTGCATCCAGCAGAGCTTGTTTTTCCTGTTCATTTTATATTATGGCTGTTCCTGGGGGGTTTCTACACGTCATCCCCTCCTCACCTTCTATGTACCCATGTACATATCAGTATGTATGTGTTTGCAATCGTCTTTTTGAAGGGATTAACAGGGCTTAAGTACAGAATGGGGCTCAGCAACTGAGAATGTTATCTATTTCCAGAGGTTTTCCCTGCCTTCCACTGAGTTGCCCTACTGGTACCTTTTTTTACTTCTGGCTTCAAATGTATCAGGAACATAAATAAGTATTGTTGTAATTTCATTCTTTTAATCTGAGAAGTCCCACTTATCATCAAGTAGGGTGCAGAGGATCACCCCACATGCTCAGCTCTGACCAAGGTCTGTCTGTGAAAAATTAGCTTGAGACACACCTTTGTAAATTTATCACCCGGAGATTTTAAATCCTTATCAACCAACTTAGTTAGTTTACTTTGAGCAAATAATATGCCAGTGTAACTGATATTTATGGTTCTGAACTACACATGCTTGTGTATATATATGTACACACACATGTGTGCATATGTTTCTGTACTTGGGTAATAGGGGCCATACATTAAGATTTAATAATATTCAATACTTCCAGCTATAATACTTCTTATCATTTATAAAAGTATCAAAATATTGTTTTTTCAGTCTGCTTTTTTTATTTAATATTTCTTTAAATACTGCAGATTTTTCAATTGCAATGGTTCAGCAGTTCCAGGAGAAGGATTAGAGAATGCTGTATTATGAATCTTTGTTTCAGCAGGTCAAGGACAGAACAAAGTATCAGGGATACCTGTTCAAGGCAATGCAGTCTATTCTTTGTTGCCTGTTCTAGGAATAAATCTTTATGACAGAAGGAAGAACTTCAATCTGAGTGTGAAGTGCTAGGTTGTGTACTTACATGACTTCATAATTAAATAACTTTATCATTTACCACTTTTGGACTGTCTAAATATTTCCTAATTGAGAGTACTAAAGGTGCTATATCAGGCCTTGTTTTGATCAGGGGAAAAGGAACCCATTCCAAAGCCAAAGCTGGTGGTTGGATAAATGTGAGTGGTTGTGATGTAGCTACAAATGGTCAAACAGTTAAAGTCCAGCCCGGTAACAAATGTGTGGGATTATTGCAGAAGTTCTGATATCACAAATGTAAATCAAGTATGAGCCAAATGAACCAAGAGAAAGCAATGTAACAGAAAAAAATATCCAGTAACTGCAGCACATGACAATTTTGTGAGGCCCCTGGAAAAGTACAATCTCCTCATTGAGACAGAGAGCTCTTCTGAGTCAAACCGTCTAGCCTGACATACAGGGGATATGCGAGTAGGTTGCTAGCCACTCCTCCATACCCAGTGTAGCATATAGAAAAGGGAGATGTCGAAAGTAATTAAAAGCAGAGATTTGTCAGAAATGTCTTGAAGTAAACAGAAAGATGGAAAGAATATTTTATGGTCAGCAAACTTGAGAACAAAGATACGAACAACAGGATACAAATTTTTTGGTTTTATCACAAGGAGTGTGTATATTAGGAAGATAAGAATCTTAACAATGGAATAGTAGAGGGAGATGGTAGAATTATCAGCAGTGCAAAGAAAACTGGAATTCAGGCTTCAGGCCTTTTTCCCTATCTTGCACATGCATGAGAATATTGGCATTTCCTTCTTCAATAATCCACACCCACCCACCCAACTATGTGTAACAAGAACAAAGCAGATTAATGCCTTATATTTAGTTTTTAGTATTTTTTCCTCTGGGGTTATGTTAGTTCCAAAGAGACAGTTAGACAAAGTCTCCTTGTTTTGTTACTTTTCACTAGAAGAGGTTTCTGTTGGTTTTTTTTTAAGTCTTATTATACTGTCTTTGTATTTTGCCTATGGAAGCCCATACTGCTGCCCTTTGGTTACAGCAGAATTAGTCTATGTAGTATGGAGTTGTTATGTTAATAGATTCACCACTCCTTGACTTAGGAATGCCTTGAAGTTACCTAAAATCACACTTAATTCAAGGTAGGATGAGGTAAAATGCAAATAGAAATATTAACTCATTACATCTAAGATAGCAAACACAACTAAAAGCATCTTGAAAAGACAATAGATCGAAGGAATAGTTCATCTGATTTACTGACACTGACACCTACTGACAAAAGTGCTTTTTGTTTTGGATTTTTTTCCCTCCTTTTAAATTTCCATGTGACTTGTCCCTCTTCTGACAAAATGGCTCTCAGAGTTTTCTTTCCTCCTATTCCTCAGGTTTCTCTTAGGTGATTTTCGTCATTGGAAACCTTGCATTACTCAGAACTCCATACTGGGTTCTCCCATCAGAAAACGTCTTCTGAAGAAGCCTTCGGACTTCATCGTAAGGTAGCTTTACTGAATTGGCATGCTCATCTCACTTGTTGAGGGCAGTGTTAGCTCTTACCACCAGCCTGCACTTTGAAGTTTTCTAAGGAGTCCAGACAGACTTCACCTGTCATCTCGAAGCTCATTCTAGCCATCCTTACGGTCTGACCATACTGAATGAAGGTAAAGATTCTCTTGTTTCCACAAATAAACATAAGTCTTAGAAGAGGAGTTTAACCAACTCTGTGGTGGGTTGACCTTGGCTGGATGCCAGGTGCCCACCCAGCCACTCTATCACTCCCCTTTCCAGCCAGACAGGGGAGAGAGTAAGGTGGAAAACAACTTTTGGGTTGGGATAAGGCAGTTTATTTAAAGCAAAAACAAAGCAGAAGCTTGCTTGCACAAAAGCAAAGCAAAGCAAAAGATAGCAGAGTTTATTCTCTACTGCCCATGAGCAGTGATGTCCAGCCACTCCTGAGCAGCAGGGCTTCAGCACACGTGACAGTTCCTCCGCAGGCAGCCACTGGAGACAATGAATGCCTGCCTTCCTGCTCCTTGCCTCAGCTTTTATATCTGAGGTCACACACTATGGAATATCCCTTTGTTCAGTTTGGGTCAGCTGGCCTACTTGGGTCCCCTCCCAGGATCTTGCCCTTGATTGAGGAAGGAATGTTACAGTGCTGGTGCTGTGCTCAGCAGTAGCCAGAACACCAGCGTGTTATCAACACCCTTCTAGCTACCAAAGCAAAGCACAGCACTGTGAGGGCTACTGTGGGGAAATGAACTCCAGCTCAGCCAGACCCAATACAATCTCCTAAATGGGTTCTTTCCCCCAAGAAAGTAAGTCTCTCCTATTTCCCTCTTGTGACTCATTAACATGTTTCAACATGAAATATGTCTTATAGCAGACCTTATATTCCCTACCGGTAGTGTAATTAACAAATACATATGATACAAGTATCTAATTAGGGAAAAATTAATCCAGTTCATTTTCTGACTCCTGAGACAGGTATGATAACAATTACTTCTCTGAGGTGATAGCATTTAAAGTGAATGAAACCCAATCTCATCTAAGCATACTCTAACAAGGAGTCCCTATACCGAATTATGTAGTGTCATATTTGTTTTAATTGCTACAGTGTGAAATTGTGTCTTTAAAACGCTTCTGAAAAAGAACAAAAAGGAAACACTCAATCTTGGACCTCATGAGATCAATGAACAATCTGACTGACTTTGGTTTTGTAAACAGCCCCTGATGCATTAGGACTCAATGGATCTCACTGTGAAGTGAGAATTGATGTGCAGTGAAGAAAAGGTTAAAGGAAGATCTTCCCATAATTTTTCTTGTAGCCCTTACCATGGTCTTATGCAGCCAGGAAAATGAAACAATATTGGCTAAGTGCCATTATGTGTAAGAATACTGCATTAATTTGAATAAGTATTGTAACAGTTTAATGTAAATACAAATACATTTTTAATATAGAGATAATGAACATTCATCCCCCTCCATTCCTCAGGTCATGCCTACACTAAGAGAGATTTAGTTATCAGTAATGCTGTTAACTGTAGAAGTCTGCAGATATTCTGGTATAGATGTGTGTTATGATCACCTGTCAGCCCTGAAACGAAGAAGCCTTGTGTGTAAGTACAATTTCAGCAATTTAAGTAGTGTTGACTCTACTGCTGTCTGAGAACGTACAGGAATCCAGTTGCCATTATGACAGCTAGGGTTTATGTACATCCACACATTGGTGGCACACAAATAACTTCCAAAATGATCCTATTGTATCTTGTAAAAACGTTACAAATATGAAATTCGAAAAAAAATTAAGTTGCATCCTCGAGAAATCCAAGCAAAGATGTTTTTATTGCCAGCAGGTTCAGGGTGAAAAATTTAAAAGCAGAAAATGAAAACAGTGTTGCTTGACTTTTTTTGATGGTGAAGACTCTATGGGACAGAAAGAGAATGTCACGTTTGCCAGCAGTTATTGCTTTGCACTTAATTTTGCAACTTCAAATACAAACACACTAATGAAGAGCTTTCTACTGGGGGAAACGGAGTAAGATTGCACAGAGGACTTAGTCTCTATCCATTAAGTGCAAGGAAACAGAATAAGTGATCACGGGAGAGGGAATATGTCATATTGGACTGCCTTTGCCTTCTCTCCTTTTATCTGTGAACACAGAAAAACACCTTTTCTGTAGTTTTCTCTGCTGCTTCTCTATGTTTCCTGTCATATGAACCATTTTGGGGCTCTTATGCTGCAGCAGCAATGGCAGCAAACACATATATGATGCACTGTCTTTGGAGAAAGGGAATGGGAGAATTCATCCATTGTTAGTTGTTAGGATTCTCTGGAGGAATAGGGACGAGTTTCTCCTGCAGTGATTATTGATTTATTTGTACAAAGTGGAAAGCTTCAGGGCAATAGATGGAAAGAAACTCATTCTGAAGGTGTTGTAGGTTTTGCAGATATGCCTGTCACAGGTTATAGAGAACTTTGTATTCCCAGATTCTAAAGGTTATAAAAAAGTATGACTCTGTAATCCTAAATGAAGATATTGTTACCCAATGTGAAAGAATAGAGAGTCTGCTTGGCAGCTTTAAACAACAGCTTTAAAAGAGAAGAAGGGAGAAGTATTTGCTCATAAACATGTCATTGTTCTGAGAAAGGGGTGAATTGTGGAATATTATGAAATAGCCATATTATTTGTCTGTTTGATTTAACAGTATAATTATGGTGAGTTTCTTCCATAAGAGAATTTTTACTTATTAACAAAGCCTATTTTTATAAGGCTTGAAAGGTCTTTCTGCTATCATAAATCTGTAAGAGAATTACATGTTATCTTTGTCATATCAGTCACATGAAGTCTAACTTGTATCATCTTTCCTTGTTGACAGAAAGACAGATTTCCACTTTAGAGATCACGTCATACTCCTTCTTGTGAAAATAATATGAACCAGAAAGTGATAGTTTTCCTTCTCCCAAATTTTATATTTGGGATATTTCTTTTTGGATTTTTCTGTAAGAGACAAAAAACCCTAACAGGTGAGTAAAGAAATTATCAACAATAAGACCTCATGTTTTATAGAACGAGAGACACCTTTGCCAAATGTGTTAGAAAGTAACTATGGAGCCTAAGTGATAAACAATACTATGAAAACATCCAAGGCCCTGTCACTGCGATAGCTATCTTAGCAACAAAAACATCATGTTAGAGCATCAGACTTGCTTAGACTAATAGTGCTAACATGCTGAAAGTTTTCATTTTAATAAACTTTTCACTAAGTAGCGTAGTTTATTGCATGTTTGCCATGGGGAGACCAGTGACAGTAAACAAAAAATTGGTTTTAGCATCTTCATTAGTTTCTGTAAGCAGGGTGATAGATTCAGTGCTATGATTATCACAAATAAAGAGACTCAAACAAGCATATTTCACTGAAATGGTTTAAATTTCTTCCTTGATTGCAGGTGCTTTTCCCAATCCTGCTGAAAATTGGGTGGCGATTCAAAATGGTCGCAAAAGCACACTGGCTTCTGTCTGCCTGAAGAACAACCTTAATAAATTAAAAAGTAAATTGGATTCTCATGTTGCAAACCAGCTCTTTGTGGAGCACAAGCATAAATTTATCTACTGTGAGGTGCCCAAGGTAGGCTGCTCCAACTGGAAGAGAACTATTTTTCTTCTCCAAGCAGACTTGAATGCAGAAGCTTCTGAAATTGAGCACGACCACATCCACCAAACATCACTGATCAAAAAGTTGGTGTCTTATCCTCCTGCCATACAAAAGGAATTTCTAAACAATTACACCAAAGTGATGTTCACCAGACATCCCTTGGAACGGCTGGTTTCAGCTTATAGAGACAAACTTCTGCATTCTGAGCCGTTCTACAGTATCACTGTTGCTAACGAGATTAGGGCAATGTTCAGGAAAAACAAAAATTCCCCTGAAAAAGTGAGTTTCCAGGAGTTTGTCAACTTCATTATAGCAAAACCACCAAATACTCTTGACATTCACTGGAAACCAATGTTTCTGCTCTGTGATCCTTGCAACATTCACTATGATATTCTGGGTAAGTATGAAACTCTTGCATTAGACTCTGAGCATGTTCTGAAGGTCATTGGAGCACCAGAGAGCCTGCAGTATCCCAGCTTGAAGAGATATGGGTCCGAGAAACGAACTAATGGTGATATCACCTTGGAGTATCTCAGACAATTGACCTCAGAACAAATTGAGAAGATCAAAAAATTGTATCAAATGGATTTTTTTTTGTTCAACTATACTATGAAATATGAGGATTATTTTTCCCTGAATGACTAATGTAGGTTAAACAAAGAACAGTTTCCTTTGTACAAAAATGGGCTGAACTTGTCCTCGCAAGTGCTTGATAGGTGGGTTGGTGACTGACTGCTGCTGAGATTTTCCTGAAATTTGTAGATACGGTTTATCATTCTAAACACTCTTATAAAAAACCCTGCCACGATCTCTTGTACCATATAGTACTTTACCTATGAAATTATTGTCTTCCTGTTGATCATTAGTGGCATACATCTGATTTGTGAAAACTGTTTATAAATGATAGTTTTTGGTCCATTGGTAAGAGACATGGGAAGGATGAAGAATGTTGTTTTTCACAATGAATATTTTAGAACACCATTTTTATATAAATTATTTTTTTATTAGAAAAAAGACATAAGAAGTAATAAATAATCTGCTTGAGAGTCAAACCACTCTTTGTCTGCAAGAGGCTTAATCATGAATCCTGTAAAAAAGGAGCAAATAACTTCAGATACTTGAAGCTGCATTACACAGAATCTAATACCTGATTATCTTCCCCTCTAGCAATGCTCTCATCACAGCCTACCAGCCTCATCCCTCAAGCAGCACAGTTGTCAGCAGTCGAGACAAAGTTTCCATCATAGCTCTTAAAAATTTTCTTATGAGCAGATCTGGTGTTCATGGTGACTTTACAAAATCTTTCCACCACTTTTGTGAGCATTATGGTCTGATTTTAGACGGAAAGTATGAAAAATGCACCTTTTTTAAAAAAAGAAATAGTGATACCTTGTAAACTGTACAAATGGGGTGGTGCAGGATCTAAAATCTCAGTGGAAAGGTGACTCTTATTTAATTCTCCAAGAGCACTTACCACACAGTCAAGTGACTGCCCAGTCAGCACAGTGGGGACAATGTCTGGGCCTTCCTATTTGTGCCTGTTGGAGCCCATGAGCCCTTGGAACTTACCTGAGTATGGCGCTTAGGCAGAGCTGGGTAACCTTGGATAATGCGCTTGTTCTACCTGTTCCTTTCTCACTTCACAGGAGAATGAGCGCAAATAAATTGTGGAATTGTGGTGAGGGGAACAATGAAACATGAGAGAAGCAACTCAAGCCATTAACCACTTCTTATATTCCTAGGTGACTTTCATTTTAGATCACTGAGAAGTCTATGACTGCTACTATATTAAGCATGAGATTTGTCCCTTTTTGTTTTAAATCTATTGCCTAGTCACATTCAAAGTTACTTTGTGGCCATGTTAATTGTAACAAGTTTTACAAACTAATTGTGACTATTAGTACCACCTTTAGGGGATGTCAGTCTCTCAGGAGCTAACCTGAAAATCTCTCAAATGCGCTGAGTTTCTCTCAGCTATATCTGCAAATGTACAAAGGCTGGCAGGCTAGTCTTGGACCCAAAGTTAGTTCTCACTTTTCATTGCATAGAAAAGGACAGGGACAAAATTGCTTAATCTGCACTGCAGACACTGATTTGTAGAGCCTTTGCTGCAAGCAGCATGGCTAAAGGAGAGGGAAAAGGAGACGGTGAAAAACAGATGCAGTGGGATTTAAGTTTTGAGGGTTGTGAAGAGACCTCCCAGTGTAGGGAGTGGGATGCAGGGGTTATCTACTTCAGAGGAAGGTGCAGTGATATATTAGTCATCAGCTGGAGACAGTGATGGTCAGAGAAAGAAGCTGTCTGCATCCCTCCTTGACGGCAGTGGTACACAAACCAGGACTACCATTCAGTACATCTGGCAGGCCTTGCATTGCTAACTATTTCATAAAGGGGGCAGATTTGGCACAAGGAGAGATCCAAAGCGAGAAGACCAGCAAGAACACTGAACAATTATTTTTTAAAACATAGCCTATGATTTTATGAGGAATGATTCATGGTTCTGGATCTTAGCCTCACCACCCCCATATCTGATGTCCCCACAGCCCTAGTATCCCCTGACTACTGGATTACTCATGACACTCTGGCAACCCTGTAGTTCATGTAGATTTTTTTTTTTTTACTTTTTAGTTTTGCTGAGGCAGAGGAAGCTGGAAATTACTCCCATCAAAGTTGAGGCTATGCAGAAGGATGCAGACTCTCTCTTTTTCCTAAATCAGAACCATCTCCAGCTACATGCTTCTCCTGCTTTCTTTGACAGATCATGCAGAGATAGAGGGGAATAAGATTTGCTTCATAACTCACTTCTACACGGTAGAGCTCTCCAGAGCTCTAAGTATATCTGAAGCTGTAAGTATATCTAAAAATACTTTAGTTTTCTGAAACCACCAGCCAGCCTAGGAAAACTCTGAAGAAATTATACCGACAGAGTTTGATAGGTGTCTTTGCTGTCAGCACTCTAGCAGTAACACCCCCCCTCCAGTTCCTTGCTGTTAGATGTGAGTGGCTTTCTGTTATTTCCTCTTTCACACAGGATCATGTATTCTTCCCACAGCGGTGACAGAAAACTGATGGCCAATTCATTCATCACAAGTGCTAGTCAGTAACAAAAGTGTATCTATTGAAGCAGAAAAATCTCTGTAACTATTCACAAGGGACTTTGAGTTTTGACATTTGCCAATAGGAAACTGTAAGTAGCACATTGCCTTGAATCACTGGCTGCTGTAATGCAGGTGTGGCTCTGAACAAAAAAAAAAACTGCAGAGGACATGTGTGTGCATGTGTGCACATATTAACAACAGTTCTAGGAAACAGCAACATACAAGAATGGTATAAATTGTGGATTATCAACAGTAACAAAATGAAAATAATGGGTTGATATCTGTCGGAAAATAGAAAAAAATGCATTTTTTATTTTGTGATGTAGTAAAAATTGATGTTGGCTCTGGACATTGTCCTAGTCAGCCCATGAGAATTGCAAGACACCTGTAAACTTTATGATGAAAATTATAACATGACTGTCTCTTTGTGGCCTGGGAGAGAGATTTCCTGTACTGTCTTCCTAGAAGTGCACTACCCTGAACAAGGCTCTAAACTGAGTTGGGCTCCTTCCTGGCTTTTGCCCAGAGAAGAACCTCCAGTGGAGCTTCTTTCCTTTGGATGCTAACTCGGGGTAATATTTTCCTGGGAGAAAAATGGGTGCTTGCTGTTGGGAGCAAGGGTGTAGGCAGCGTGGAAAGGTTCAGGGGTCCTGGGGTGGATTTGAAGGAGTAGGGAGTGCCATAATTCATCTTCAGATTTATTATTATATGCCTGTGATATGACTATTGTTATATTTCATTGCTAATTACCTTAATAAACTGTAGCGAGTTAACACATTAATCTATTTGTTCATCCTTCTCAATAACATCTGTTTAAAAACAAACCCATCTCAAAGTTGTTCTATCAAATCATAACATAGGCCACACACTATTAGACAACAATAAATACAAAGCCACTTAGCTCTGCTTTGCGACATTGATATAAATCTGTATTACAGGACTTTTAAAGAATAGAAAGAATTAGCAAACACTAATGTGTGCTCCAGCTGGAATGGAAGTAAGTGGAAAAAGGAAGAGAAACAAGAAATCTTGCAAGGTCAATCTTGTGTCTTTCCTACAAATCTGTCAGTAGTGAGAAAATAAGAGAGACTTTTCCCATTCTTATGGAAATCCTCACACACACTCTTAGGATAGGTATCCACAAACCTGACATCATACTTTCTTCATGAAAGTATAGAAGATCTGACAGTTGATCAGTGTATGTCAGCAATGGAGACCATGTCACCAGTTGCTCCTTGAAGCAGGTATTTCCTCTACTTAAAAATGATGATTGTACCTGTAAACAGTCATAATTTTTCACGCAGTTTTGAATGTGAGTCTTAAAAGGTAAACTGTGATTAGTGGTTTCTTGTTCAGAGAACTTCCCAAAGCAGGACAGCTCTGAACAGAATAAAAGGTGTGAGCAATGAAATTTTGAGCATTTGCTCTTCCACAGCAGTTGCTCACAACTAGAAGGTGATTCCATTTCTGCATTCAGTGTTAATAAGTCAAAAGCTTTTAGCTCTATGGTCTCCAGTTTTCTTGACTTGTCTGTCGTAGAGATAGACAACCAAAAGGAGACAGGAAAAGAAAAAGACACTAATGCTCTGTGACTGTGCTGTAGGCCTGATATGATTTCTCCCTGTCACAGCATTTCTTACCTCCCTTCCTTCCAGAATTATAAATTAGGTTATGGTTTATTAAAAACTAAAAAGTTATTAAATTATATAACTTACATGAATCAATGTAAACCAAATAAAATCAAAACAGGCAGAGAATTTATCTGATAGAAGTGTCTGAAATTTCAGGAAGTTCCTCTTGATATCAGGTACCAGGCATCGAATGTACACAGGTGGGCAGTTACGGTGCTGCTTCTAGTAAGAACTATTTTAAAGGAAAAAGCTCCACTGATCATAAATCTCAGTATACTACTGAGAGTAAAATTCCAAATGAATTAGCAGAGCAAAAATGAGTGATGCATCACAGGATCAGGTCAGCGAAAAGGAACTGGCTCAGCACTGTTTCAGCACTACTCATGTACACCTTACCTGTACTCACCACAACTGGAACGCTTCATAGAATCAAGGAATCAACTGGGTTGGAAAAGACCTCCGAGATCATCAAGTCCAACCCTCGATCCACTACCACCATGGTTAATAGACCATGGTACTAAGTCTCATCTTAAAATCCTCCAGGGACAGCGAATCCACCACCTCCCTGGGTAGCCCATTCCAATGTCTGATTACTCTGTCTGTAAAAAATTTCTTTTTAATATCCAACCTAAGCTCCTCCCCTGGAAGAGCTTAAGACCATGCCCTCTTGTCCTTCCTTTATATTTCCAGGATCCTTTTTATGGCTTCCTCTGGAGGTGTATCAAAGCTTAGCAAGACAAAAAGGCATTCTCAATATGTTCCATCATCTCACACCGTAGAGACATTTTTACCAAGATTATACAGCATTCTGGTGTCCCACCAAAGGAACAACAGTCTGGCTATAAGTGGAGCACACAATGGGACTTAGCAGGGGTACCCAAAGACAGGTAGACATACTCCGGTTTATATTTTTATGATTTAGCAGAACTATGGGGAAAGATTTTTACCTACAAATCTATGACTAACATCCTGATTCTCACCTCACTTGATTGTGTTGTCCTCCATTTTTTCCCAGATCCCTTCTTCATTATTCACCTGAACTGCATGTATGGACTGCTGCTGAGTTCCCACAGTTAGGGGTCTCCAAGGTGCTGCAGATGCTGACTAATTCAGGCATAGGTTGTTGCCAGGTGTAAGTTTCTGAATCTATTGTAACTATTGTAAGAAGGCTTTTTGTGTGAGAAAGTTCTTTAAGCACCTGCTCCACGAGTGAGATATTCCTACAAGCTGAGAGATCGTGAAGGATGTTTTGAAGGCATTTCCTGTGGTAAAAATAAACTCATCTTCCATTTGGATAGATTTAGTGGGTAAAGGGAGAAAGCTAATCTTGGGATCATTGACATCAAGTCTCAGAGGCTCCTGTTAATTATATACCAAAAGAGACAAGAAACTCTCCCTCGTGAGGGGACATCATTCTCTGCAGTGTTAAGTTTTGTTTACCCTCAGAGATTTGTTAAGATTGGTCCCCAGGGATGCCTACATGGTAAAAGAGCCCACAATGATGCCTTTATTTATAGCAATATTCGTTGTTGCTATGCAAAGCCAGATGCCCACTAAACTGTATACCATATCAACATTGGGATTTGTGTCCTCAGTTCTTGTTGCTGTGCTTTACATGCCACAGGACACCCAGGAGTATCCCATCTCACTGCTGGCAGCTGACCATGTGCTACATATCAGCATTTTTTGCAGCCTCTGCCAAGGCTTTTCATTCTACTCCAGTTTTGTGACTCTGTATCTGAAACAAGTTTGGAAAAATTGCAATTTTGGGAGTCGATGAGAATATTTATTTCTCTCTAAAATAGTAATAATATACCTAAAAATAGGTCTGAAATAGTTGTTTCAACCACTTATTTAATTTGTAAACTGTTCTACAAATTCCTTATATGAATTTAGGTCTTGCAGCCTTAGTCAAGACAGAGTATTGCAATTCCTGTTTGCTTTGTTTTGGTTTTGTCCTTGTCTATGTTCTAACAAACTTTGGATTTTGTGAGTTTAGAGTGCCATGTAGATTGAAAGTATGAACTCAGGTATGTCACATATTAAGTTTCCATTCCCGTTGTCAATTCAATGTTAATTCAATGTCAACCCTTGTATGAATGCATCACCTACTGAGATTTAAAAACTGAACCATGATACTCCATGCAAACATTCCAGGACACAAGATGTGGATTCTAATCCAAGATCTTGAACCTGGACCTGTTCAAACTCTCCAGCCTCATGAGGCCAGACTTTTGGACGTTTCTTTTTTGCTTTGTTTGGTTTGGTTTCCGTTTTGGCAGCTAGCACTGTTGGAAATAAGACATTGAAACGCCCCGAGTCTTTTGAGCAAATAACCAATTATCATCCGCGTTCCTACGGGGCCATCTGGTGGCGAAGGGGCTCGGTAAGGGAGGATCGCCCGAAGAGAGGTACCCGATGGCTGCTGTGTTTAAATACTTTTTTTTACCTGAAGTATCTCAAGGCTCTCATGCCTGTTCTTTTTCTCCCTCTGCTTCTCTCTCCCTCTCCCTCCGATTATATCCCTCTTTCCCTGGAATAAGAATTCAGTTTCAACTTGGCCACTATTGGCTTTCTTGTCCCAGTAGTTTTTTTTTCACCTATTTGCCACAAGCCTTCCTCCCTAACTTGCTAGGTTGTGAGGACTGACCAGCTGCTGACACTGGAAGTTCCATTATGTTGCTCTAGCAAGAACTTCTTTTTTCCATGTTGCACAGCTTCTTCCATGGTGAAAGCCTACTTTGTTACTTCCCCCCCCCCCCCCCGCCAAATGAGTAAGAAAACATAGCATTATGGATTTGATTATAATTAAGTTGTAACTGAACTTTCAGTTCAATGTCATATAAAAATGACATATGAAGACAGTATTCAGTTGACTATATTTGGAAAGGCATTTTCTTTTGTGTGCTGTGATTAATTCTGTCACTCCTTCAGGGAGACATTTATCCATTCACCCTCTCTGAATATCTCTTTGGGAGTTTTATGTTCATGTGACAATCTGAAAAACAGGCATGGTATACAGTTATGTATGAACATCTAACCTGTCATTAGGCATTTTCTGTGTAAAATGCAGCTCAATACCTCCATTATTAATCTCAGCCAAAATTCTGCTGATGCTTACATGATGAAAGCTGCAAATAATATTGTTTTCCAGGAATCTATATACATGTGTATCAAAGGGAAAATGTTTTCATGAAAATTACAAAAAACTGCCTGCGAGGGAAATGTAGTTTCTAGACTGAAAATTAAATCCCCTGTGTCATCTCAGCCCAGTTTTTTCCATTTCTGAAGGTCCTTATACCCTCATGAGGCACTTTCTCAAACTCTTTGACAAGAACTTTGATAACATTATAAAAGAAATGTTATTCATTATTACTCCAGCTGATATATAAAAAAAAGAAAAAAAACCAAAAAGCCCACCAACTACAAAAACATTAGGTGCCAGTTAGTAAATATCATGACTATTTAATAGTCAACCTTATCAGCTTCGTAAAGCAAAAAAAAAACCCAACACAAACAACAAACCAACAACAAAAAATTCCAGAGCTAAACCCAAAAAGTGTTTCTTCAGGTTGATAACAACCCCACTAGGGAAGCAGAGGTCTTCTTGCATTTTCAAAGAGGATGTGTTTTAATTTGCTTCCTGTCTAGTCATCAGGCAGCCTTGCATAATTGTACTTACCTGAGGCAATAATGTATCAGATTCATGAGTAAAATATCTCTGACAATTCTTAATTTTCCTGTATTTTTTTCCATTATGTTAAATACCATGTTAATAGGGTGGTTTTGTGCTAGAAAAAGCATGGAGTATTTTTCCCCTAGTACTTTCACAGGGCTACTTTGTTTATCACTACTGACAAATTGTGCAATTTGTCACATGAAGGATTTGTCACAGGATGAAAGGGTGGAAAGCACGTAGCATTCAGGAAGTTGGAAGAATGTTTAGTTGCTGAGACACTTATTCTGCCAGAGGAATCAGAAGCATTTGCTGAAAGATTGACTACCCCAGCTTTCTTCCTTAGAAGAAAGAATTATTGATTTAATCCTGTCTTGTTTTCAGTGTCTTTTTCTAGCAATCTGCTGTCTTGGAGAGAAAACAGAGACAGAAACCCAACATAATTATCTGCAATCCCAGTTTAGTTACTGAAGAGAACTTTTTGTGCTCTCGGCAGTGGCAGAAACACCAAAGTGCCAGACATAAGCTCAGCACACAGATATGGCAGCATTAACTTTTGTGGAAGAGTCTTGTGTGGTTTGTTCATGTACTGAATTTAAGAAACCCATCAGAACAATGGTCTAGGAAACCTCAGAAGTTTTCCTGTAGGCTGAAGGAGAAGACAAAGTAATTTATATTCTGATTTGAAACAAATGACAAATGAAAAAGATCTGTGGCCCTAGAAGAATTAGATCTTCTCACAGTACTTATTATTGATTTGCTTCAGCAGAAATTGAGTTAACTTTTCTTTAATGCGAAAATCGGAGATTATTTTCCAGTCAGCCTTCTACCTGCTCTACTTTCCAAATAATATGAAAAAAAAAGTAATTGAAACTTCATACACACCGTAGAAAAAGCTTGGAAGAACCAGACCCTAAGCATACCTTTTGCATGTTACTTTACCTACTTTTTATACTGATTTACTCTTGAAGCATTTAGTGCAATAGGCTGTCCATTGTGACTGCTAACACAGCCTTGATGCTTATATCATACTTGCATTAGCAGCATCATTATGGTTACAGTGTTATCATTGCTTGACTGTTTATAATGATTTAGCCGCAGACAGCAACTAAGTACACAATTGCTCTGTCACTCCACCTCCCCCTGTCCCCGGGGTGGGATGGGGAGGAGACCTGAAAAACATAAAACCCATGGGTTGAGATAAGAACAATTTAATAATTGAAATAAAGTAAAATCTAATGGCAATGGTAATAGTAATTAAGAGAGGGAGAACAAAAAGAGAGAGAGGAATAAAACCCAAGATAAATTGTATTGCTGGACAATACAACTCTTCACCACCCTCTGACCGATGCCAAGCTTGTGTCCAAGCAGCAATTGGCCCCTCCTGGCCATCTCCCCCAGTTTATATACAGGGCATGACATTCTATGGTTTGGAATATCCCTTTGGCCAGTTCGGATTAGCTGTCCTGGCCATGTTTACCCCTTGCCGAGCTTCTTGTGCACCTCCTCAATGGCAGAGCACAGGAAACTGAAAAGTCCTTGGCTTAGGATAAGCACTACTCAGCAACATCCAAAACATCAGTGTGTTATCAAAGTTATTCTCATACTAAACTTAAAACTTAGCACTATACCAGTTACTAGGAAGGAAACTAACTGTCCCAGCCCAAACGAGGACACTGTTTAAGAACCTTATCAGAAACTTTTTAGAGGCATTAATAGTAGAAGTAGCATTGGGGATTTCAAGACGACGACAAAATACATGTTCTCTCTTTTGAAGACAGAACCACTAATGTCACTCAGTACAAACATTAAGTTTTGGGTTGATTTTAAACACTGCTTTGATACCAATCGCCCCACAATGTCTGGAGCTCCCAAAGCAAGCTCTCGTAGCTCGTACGGGAGGCCGAAGGCTCAGCCTGGAGGAGGGAGTGCGGTGCAGCAGCGGCGGTGTCCCGTCCGTGAGCGGGACGCGGAGCTGTCCGCGGTGCTGAAGGGGCCCTGCACACCGGCCCGGCCCGCCCGGCTGCGCGGCGGCAGAGCCCTGGCACGGCGCTCACGTTACCAGCGATAGTGGGAATCTTTCTCTCCGCCTACACTTTAATTCTGCTGCTCCTGCTGAATTTCACAGGTCACTCTTTCCCCTGACACATTTATGTTGGACTGGAGGAAGTCATCATGCAATGCGCTCCTTTGCAACACTCCTGGCCTAAAAAATTTCCCAGATAGATGTAGTGAAAAACCCCTTGAAGATAGTGAGAACATGCACGTACTTATATGCGTCTAAATCTGTTTCTACTGATTCAAGTGAAGAAAGTACTTCTCACTGGCAAATAAATATAAAGCATGAAAATATTTAATTCTATGAAACAAAAATTACAAAAATCCCTAAGGAAAAGTTTCCTGAATATTTTTTGCAAATTATTTTACTTTTTATTCTATCCTTTATCTCTATTTTTATTCTATATTTCAGTTGATTCCAGAAGACAAATAATCAAGTCTTGTGAGTAAAAATCCCTGTCAAATTCCTCATACTTCTTCATCATAATATGACCTAGCCCACAAAGCTGGGTACTGTGTGTGCCAACATGCATGCCTGGAATATGCAGTGAAAAGTGATTTTTTTAATAGACACACGGGCATTAATTTGCAAGTCGGTCATACCAAAGAGCATTTTTATATCCTAAAAAATCCTCTAAAAACCATTTGGGTAATTTCACACAAACACAAATCAGACTCTCACATTAAAACAAAGCTGCTTGCTCATTGCTTAGTAGTTACTCCTGCTTATCTTTTTCTTAAAATACACTCATGTGGCATCATTAGTTTCAGTAGAGTTTGCCTATGGCTTTTCAGGATGTATTTGACTTTTAGTGCAGCTCTGTCAAATGAACTGGCAAAGCAAACTGAGTGGACAAAGAGATATTTAGGGTACTAAGATTCCCCCTTCCCACCTCCAGGTAGTCAGTTGTTCAGTAAGAAGTTTTAAGGGTTTTTCAGAAATTTCCCTCTTGAAAAGCAAAATAAAAGCCTGTGACTGTTGAGATATAAACTTCTGACCACATTTGTGTAGTAGTACCCTTCATTAAAAAGACTATTTCAATTCAGCTACCATACCAGATTGTTGTAACAAATACTACTAGCAATGGTTTCTGGCTCCAAGACAGATCTGCCACTGGCTGAGGCTGGGTCAATTATTGATGGTAGTAATGCTTCTGGGATAACATATTTAAGAAGGAAAAAATGTTATTATGCAAAAGTACTTGAAGACAACGAAGAGAGAAGTGAGAATACATGAGAGAAATAAACACACAGACACCAAGGTCAGTGCAGAAGGAGGAGCAGGAGGTGCTCTGGATCTGAGATTCTCTGGTAGCCCATGGTGAAGAGCATGGTGAGGCAGGCTGTCCCCCTGCAGGTCAAATATCTGGGAGATATCTGGGGGAGCAAATATCTACCTGCAGCCCCTGGAGGACCCCACGCTGGAGCAGGTGGATGCCCTAAAGAAGGCTGGGACCTGGTGGGAAGCCCACACTGGAGCAGGCTCCTGGCAGGACTTGTGGACCTGTGGAGAGAGGAGCCCAGGTTTACTGATGGGACCTGTGAACCCCTGGTGGACCTACGTTGGAGCAGCCTGTTCCTGAAGGACTGCACCCCATGAGAAGGTACCTACTCTGGAGCAGTTTGTGAAGAATTGAAGTCCATGGAAAGGACTCACATTGGAGAAGTTCATGGAGGACCATCTGCTGTGGGAGGGATCCCATGCTGGAGCAGGGGAAGGACATCTCTCCCTGAAGAAGCAGTGGCAGAAACAACATGTACTGAACTGACCACAACCCCCATTCCCATCTCCCTGCACTGCTGCAAAGAAGGAGGCAGGGGTGGGGGAAGGTGTTTTTTAAGATTTGGTTTACTTCTCATTGTCCTATTCCCATGTTGGCTAGTAATAAATTCAATTAATTTCTCCAAGTTGAGTCTGTTTTGCGTGTGATAGTAATCAGTGAGTGATCTTTCCCCATCCTTACCTCAACTCATGAACTTTCATCATATTTTCTCTCCCCTGTACAGTTGAGGAGGGGGAGTGATTGAGCAGCTTTGGTGGGCACCTGGTATCCAGCCAGGATCAAATCACCACAATAATTTATACCTTTAAATGTCTTAGAAGTGGAAAAGCCTCTTGCTGAGCTATCTTTTAATCTCATCTAAGAGGGAAGAACCATGAGTTGTTCTTTAAGCACACCCACAGATTGCAGGATGAACGAACAGGTGAGGTGAAACTTCTTGGAACTGTATTTATACAGTATAAATGTATCCTCCTCTTCTTCTTTATACTATTATGAGCCAAGAATAAATCCACGAAATTTAATGTAAGCATCACTGTAAATACAGGCAAATATGTCCTAGTGCTCTGAGGGTTTATAAATGGCTAGCCAAAAATAACAATTATACTTACTTGAAGTGGTTTCACTGGAGTAATTATCTTTACATCAAATCTTCATACTGAAGTTCTCACAGTCAGCTCACAGGGAACTAAGAGGAACGTGTTTGTTAGGGTGAGTGTTACCTGTAATCATCCAAACATGACAGCAAAACTTCCTTTTATTTTGTTATGATATTTTTGTGTGTATTTTCTGCTAAAATGACAGTTGTGAAAGATAAATCTTTTATGTATGAACAGGGAAAACACAAGCAGAGACCTTGAGAGTATCTCAGATGCTACAGGAGCTTTGAGGAGGGAGCACACAACTCACACGTCAAACTAACAATCTGAGGCTGATGATGCAATACCTGGTTGGTCCTTTCAGCACACATTATTCGTGATGGAACAGTATACCTGGGGCTGTTTCTCCTTCCCCATTTTATTCTATTCCCTGGATATGTTGGCTCCCAGGCCAGGAGAAAGAATGTGAGGGATAAAAATAGCGGCGACAGGCTGAGAGAGAAGTGAGAAGAAAAGGCCTTTCTCTTCTTCTTTCGTGAAGAAGAGCAGCTGCCTGCAGCATGAGATGCTGCAGATATGGGAGAAAAATGGTTTTTCTCCCAGGTTTTTCTCCCTCCATTATGATCTTCACCTCCTGTGTAGCTCTCACTTCCCATAGTACTTCCCTACCTTTCCTTAAAAGAGTAATAGTATGCTCAATATACCAGCAGAGCACTGTGAGTCATTTTGGTAGCAGGGGTGCTGTGCACACTCCTTATTCCCCCCTGGCCTTATCCTTTGTGTCTTTTCTCATTGTCATGGCTGCCATCACCTTATGATCTCAAACACTTGCAACTCCTTTTTCAAGGGGGAAGTCGTATCTGGCTGCGCCTGAGGTGTGTTTTCTGCCCCACTAGCTCCCTCTCTTCTATTTATGAGGTAACTGAATAGTCGGAGGTACTTTGTGCAGACATGTGACTTGGAAATGTAATTTTA
Source organism: Manacus vitellinus (assembly GCF_001715985.3). Taxonomy (NCBI): domain Eukaryota; kingdom Metazoa; phylum Chordata; class Aves; order Passeriformes; family Pipridae; genus Manacus; species Manacus vitellinus. The sequence continues at coordinate 4,825,570 of NW_021940750.1, forward strand.
ATTCCAGCCACGAGGGGACCTTCACAGTTTATTGTCTCTTCCCTGCAGGTTCATCTGATCCATGCACTTAGATCTGTAGAACCATACTCATATCCACAGATACCCTACATCTCCCTCCTAGCTGAGGATCTGTTCAATCCCCTGCTAAGTCAACTGTCATATCTTGGAAACCCAACTTTATTCCACAGCATAAATCCAGGAGTTTCTTTCCTGTGTTTCCCCAGCAGCTGTGGATTCCCCTTTGAGGTCATCAACTTTCCAAAGCCTCTGGGTTGCTTGGGAGCAGTACTATGGGATACTGAGCTGACAGCAGGGCTGGGGAGTGCAAAAAGTGATTTCTGCCTGTACTGATCCATAGATTATGAGCCAGAGGTCCAGGGTGGCTGAAGCATTCTTTGTGCCACTGTACATCTTAATAATCCAGCTACAGTATGATTTTAAAAATTGTTGCCTAAGTTACAGTTATGCTGCTTCTTAGGTAAAAAGGGATTCCTCTTTTTATTTATTTTTAATATGGCTTTCATTAGGCAGGTATCCAGAGTTTATATTAAAAAGGCCCCATGTCTTGCACACAGGAATTTGGCAAATAGCCTACAAAAATTAACCTGGAAAATAAGGAGCTTCCATTTATTGCAGCTACTGTTTTCTTGTCACATAACCTGGCCTTGGAGTCTCATTCTCCTCCTGCATGCAGCAGCTGTGTACTTGCATAATTTGAACTGGTTGTGTTTGTATGACAAAAAGAGGATGAGACTGTAACATACACTGACTTGCTCGCTTAGTGTAATGAGCAGCAAAGAGAGAGCAATTAAAACATGCAGACGGGGCCCCCAGCCCGGGGAGCTGGTGGCAAGCCACTGAAGCTGCCCGTTGTCACTGCCGCTGTTACTCTGCCAGCTGCACTGGGCAGGCCGGCTGGCCACCCCATCACCTGCTCTGCTCCCACCTCTTTTGTGCAGAGAAGCATCATCCCTCCACAGAGTTGCTCCTGACACCACTCCTGAGAGGCAGGCAGCCCATCCATCCCTTTCCCCCTTGACTTCTTGGGAAGACGTGCTCTTCCTCTCAGCCACTGGGGGGAACCTCCGCCTCAGGCATGAACGGCCCGTGGCTGAGCTCGGATCTTTCCTTAGGCACGGCCAGCACTCAGGCCATATGCCTTTCCTCCAGTTCGGAAAAAAGGAACTTTCTGTATAAAAATGCACCCAACTTTTTTTCTCCCCAGTTATATCCTGAAAGAGATATTACAGCTACTTACAAAAGCTTGTATGTCTTGCATTCAAAAGAGACGTGATTCACAACTCTCAAGCACTTTTCAGGTGTTTTAAGTTCATGCTCAGGTTGAAATTAAAGAATGTGGCATTTCTCAGATGTCATCCTCTAGGGTCTCTGAGAAATCTCATGTGGGCAGTGAAGTATTTTGTGCTACACAGGCCAAGTTAAACTCAAGGCTCCCCTCTAGATCATATTTGAACAGTTGTCTTCATGAAATCTTCCAAATTCTTTAGAAATGTCCATCACATCTTTGCCTCTGTATGGGCAAGGCTTAGACACCCTATGGGAATGCAAACTGAAAGGAATTTGAAACAAACGATATGTTAGTGAAAACAATGTTTAGAAAGGGATTTCACAGGAATGAAATAGACTCTCATTTTTGCCAATATAAATAAAGGCAGAAAGCTCTTTTTGTAGCCGGAGTGTGTGAAATGTGAAACCCCGGCAGAGCAAAGCAATACCGATATGAATCAGAATGACTGCGATAAGCAAAACACTTTACCCCTGGAGGTGGGAACGTGATCTGGCGGTTACAGTAGCAGAGAGCAAATTTGAAGCTCCCCGTTTCTGCCCCTGACAAACTATATGTCTGTAGATCATTCACATACTGTCTATCAGTTTACCCACCTTTAAAACAGAGACATATTTATCTGTATCTTATCAGAGCCAATTCTTGCCAAGCATTGCTAATGAGCACGGAGAGCCCTGTCTTGTCAGGAATGCAGGATTTCACAAGTAGAAAGTACAAGTCATTAGCTCTTTGCCAGAACACAGAGCATCATTCCTTTTGGGAAAACAGCTGTACACTTACAAGCAAATGTGGTGATACTGACTGAAGAATCTCTTTATTCTCCTGGCAGTGTTGAAAGACTTGGAATTAAATCTTACACAAACTTCAGATCACTAGCTCTCTAAAGCATATATCCTATAAAAGAAGTCAATTAAACCAATCAATCTCCAATAATCAATATTATTAAAAAGACATATTTTTATTTTTTATGCATTTATTAAAATAAAGATGCACTGGGTATTTTCATTTCTACCTTCATTAACTGAAAGTAAAATCTTTAAAGTGATATTTTATAACTGAACGGAGTTGGCAGTCTTACAGCTGTTGCCAAGGTTAAGGTTCCTAAATAAGGTTTCCTAACCATAGACCACACATAATCCTGTCATTGCAGAATCAGCAAACAGAACAACAGCAAAAAGAGACTGGAAATTGAAATATCCTTCCACATGCAGTAGGGCATCCCTGAAGGTTCCTGTTTGGCCTGTGAAAGCTCACACTTAACCCCTCTCCCGTGAATAAATATATTTTTCTAGCTTGCTTGCCTACAGACGGAAGGTGACACAGTGACATAAAATAGTTACATGTGTCCAACCTGTGTGTGTGTAATCCTGGATACCCATTTAAAACTGGCCTTTACATTTTCTGCTCTATCTATAAATTTATCACTGTGAGCCTTCTTATAAAACCATCAATTATAAAATCATGCATTTGATTAAACTGTTACGACTTTAGGTATGTATTAGACCTAATCAGATTTCATGTTTTGAGACTGCCTTTCTGCACCATGAAATCTGAAACTAATTACAAAGTTAATAATAAAAGCAGTGACTATCTTCTTTCAGAAAAAACTTAAATCCATTACAGTTTACCATGAAGGAACACCCTCCTACAGGTGCTTTGGTTTTCCTTCTGCCTAGTGGAGAAAAGCTGCACTGCCAACCATTTTCCTCTGCACTTAACTGGTAGTGTTTTCACATAGTTTGGTGGCATTGTCACCCCTGCCTCATCTACTACATACACCTTGGGAGAACTTCCACGACTGCTTGTACACAAAGAACTAAATCCACCACAAGACTTGGCCATCTAAACTGGAAATTCAGACTGCCCAAATTCCTAGCCAGGCACCACCAAATTCTAGAAAAGTATTTGAATATGCCTGAATTATTTATTAAGTTTCCCAGCTGCCTTCCTGTCTGCTCCTGAACATTCACAGGCTGTGGGCCCTGTGAGAGGCACAGCAGTCACCTCAAGAGAAGGCATGTCATCTTGAAACAGGCTTTTTCAAAGGTTGCCTGTAAGATCGGGCAGTAAAATAGTCAAATGCAGCTGAATAATCTGAACAAATCACAGGACAGGTTACCAAATTATTTTATAGCATCACGGCACCGAGGAGTCCCAGGCGTGGCTCGGGTTGGGCCTGCATTATGTGTGGAGTGAGCACAGCCCCTTCTGCAAGGTACTCACAGCCCAAGTACCAGGGAAGAGACAGCAGATGGTAAGAGACAGATGGGAGCCTACAAGGAAACAATGAGATAAATGAGCAAAAACTCAGTTGAAGACTTCAGCATTTGGTTCCAAAATTATTAATTTTACTAATCATTTCAGCTGATGTAACCCTACATTTGAACGCCTTTCCTGTTCCAAAGGTCTTAATAGCTACTATTACAACACATGCCTCAGCCCAGCACGGGTTACATTTTAGATAAAGAGTGGGAGTTAAGGAGGCAAGAAGTACCAAGAAGGGGGTGTCTCAAATGCTGAAATTAATTCGTAAAGGAGGCTGGGGTATCTCGGCAACATGCAGCTTAAGGCAACCTGATTAAGCACAGCTCAGTAGGCAACGCGCTGACTGACGGAAAATTCAGGCTTTACGGGAGGCCGGCGCTGGCCCGCAGCCCGTCACACGCGGGAGCCTGTTCTCAGCCA
>NW_021940750.1:4830845-4849102 GCF_001715985.3 Manacus vitellinus
CACCTGCAGTCCCGCAGACTGTCCAACTCCTCGCTCTCCTCCACCGGCTCCTCGTCCCTCCTGGAAGACTCGGAGGACGACGTGCTGAGCGACACGGAGTGCAGGAGCCAGGGTATCGTGCACTTGGAGCACGGCGAGGACACCAGCCAGGTAGGGAGGAGCGGGGGGAGCGGTTCGCGCCTGACGGGGCTGCTGGGCGTCTCACGGACGCTTCGGGGCCACCAGGCGCTCCCGCTTGAAGTTTCCGTGACCCAACTCCACGCTAACTCCGGGAAACTCCTGTCCTGGGGCCGGCAGCAGTGCAGCGCGGTACACAGGCTGTTGCGCCTGTTGGAAAAGCGCTGCTGCACGTTGGCTCTTCTGAAACCCGGCCAGGTGTGCGCTGTGGAATTGTGCTTGATGTCCCAAGAATACGGGGAGATGGTTTTTGATCATAAGTGAGTTGTTCTTTCTTTTCTTTTTTTTTTTTTTTTCCCCCAGTCTCCTGTGTCAGATGTTCAAAATAAAATTTTTCCAGGCACTTACCAGCAGGTATTTTTTTCTGTCTTTCAATCCTGGAGTCTGTGGTTGTCAATTTTTGAGCTGCTTCTTGCTGTGAGCATGACAGGAGATGGGGAGGAGCTTGGAATGGATAGAATGCATGCTTTTGTCTGTTCTGGCAGCAACACATTCTTCTCAGTAAATCCCCTCTGTAATTTGGCAGCTTTCATCCTTGAAGTGCACTTTTAAAGGCACATAGTTAGTTGCTTTTTCATGGTCTTTAATGTATATTTGTCTGACTCCTTAGTGTGCTTCTGAGGCTTTTGTACCTGAAATATGTAGCTTTAGTGAATTTCCCCTCCTACCTTTATTGATACCACAACTTAAATTGTTGTTCTACTGCCAGCTCATGGGTCCTGAATTGTTTTCAAGCAGAACATATGCTTTAGTAAAAAACGTATAAGGAAGAAGTAATGCAACTTGTAGGTGATACCTCCAGCTGGACTTTTCTCATGGTAATTATGGGTTTACTACTTTAGAGGACACATAGTACAGGAGCTAAAATGCTGTGCACAATATTGGTTTTGTTTGCATCAACTTGTGGCCTGTTTTTGGAAGAGGAAAAAAATAAAAAAGGTTTTGTACTTTGTAATGTTGAATATCAAGAAACCTGTAATATTAATATTTAATTTGTACTTTTGATTCTGAGATAGAATCTGGTTTGTAGGGGAAAAAATTACTGTCATTTTGCTTTCTTTTCTAAAATACATGCTGTGCTAGTGGGGATTTTATGAAAGTAGCAGGAGAATAGAAATTAAAGATAACAAAGAGCATATCCCTGTTATTGCAATGGATGTATGTGTGGTTAATGGGGAACAAGAATTAAGTGATGACACTTTAGCAATACAGAGAACTCTGAAATGGCACTGTGGCATCTGGTTAACTTGTTTGTGAATATAGATTGAAGTAAAACTGATTCTTCAGACAAGAAGCCATGCTACCTCTAAGGTTTTGCTTCTGCATCTCTGGAGTCATTGGTATTGTATGCAATATTGAATCCTAAATGATTACAAGTGTACCCTTCCCTGTAGCCTGACATGCACGTATCTAATACAGCATAAATGGATATGAGTGGTACTACTTTCTTCTACAAAATCTTTATAGTCACCTTTTAAAAGCCTTCAGTCACCTTTTAATTACAAGAAAATAAACTATTAAAAGAAGCAGATCTTTAACAATGATTTATAGACAAATTAAAAATGTCTCTATTATAAATGTTTTAACTCTGAGAGATTGTCCTGTTCATTAAGGTGCCCGGGAAATTGGGAACTTTGATAGTATTGTAATAATTCAGTTTTTGAAAATGTTTTTGCAGTTTTCCCAAGTTTAGTGCAGCTGCAGAATTGTTTAGTGTCTCCTTCGTAAAGTAAGTATTCACTCAACTGGTAGAATATTTGATGTTTTAAAAGGCTGAGTTATTTTTCCATACCTGCAGTGTATGGGAAGATGGGGCAAACTGCCCACCATGAGCCTGCATTCTGTCTGATTTTCTTTATTTCATTATCCCTTCTGTGACAAGTTGTCAAACCAGAGCAGGGACTGGTACCTCAGACTCTAAACCAGCAGAATTTCATGGCACTGCCTAATAAATTAGATGGGCCAAACATTTCATCTTCTCAATGAGAGCTCACGTGGTTCATCCCTACCTTCCTTGCTGCATTACCCTCAAATCCCAGGAATCTGCTGTTTCCCATGTGGTCAGGTACACTGCCCTTCATCTCAGATGGCCACACTGTTTGCTCACCAATACCTGGAGGCATCCAGGACAGTCTTGTTCTTGTGTTTGATATCTTCTGGTACTGGACAATGCTGTGACACCAGCAATTACTGCACTCAGCTATCTAGACTTGACAGAAACCGTTTCTTTAGTGAAGTAGGGAGTTCATACCATGCCAAAGTAGGACACTGTGCTTTGAATCTCTGAGGGTTCAACTTTACAGGATGTGTCCCTTCTGCTCTTAAATCTTGAGGCAGGATGAATAAGTGTGTTTTAGAATGGAAGGCTTTGGGTTCAAGGCAGGCACGTACATGTGAAAATAACTACAAATTTTGGGATAGCCCAAGGAATGATTTTATATTTTGAAGAGTTTATTTAGAGGCATTTTGGCACATTTTGTTCATATTTGTTGATTTTAGTGTATTTTAATAAGTGAAGGCTTGTTCTCAGAGTGGAACACAAAGGATAGAGACTTTTCTGAAGGAAACTGAAATCACAGGTGGGCCAGACTTACTGTTTTGACATTTTAAAATGTCCCTTGTATTGGGGAATTTCCTTATATTTTTCTTTGGAAATGTTAGAAATTAATTTGGAGCCTGGCACCTTATGATTAAGCTCAGACCAGTGTTCAAGGAACTGCTGGGCTGTCAAGCCTACCAGGCTCACCAGTGCCTAGCAGGGACCTTGGAAGCTTGCCCAGGACTTCAACTGTGGGAGCAGAAGTTCTGATATGTTCCTGTTATCAGGGCTTCAAGGCTTCCATCAGCAGATCCAGGAACGTAAGCTGAAGAAGGTCCTCCCAGGCCTCTCTAGTGTGCTGACCTGGAGATTAAGGCCCCGCTGAGTCTTTGAAATATTGTAGGCTCTTGGGCAACCTGTGCAGGACCGTGTGAGAGATGGGAAGCTCTGGAGCCCTTCCTCTGTATCCAGCGATTGCTGCCCTGCAGTTCTCAGGCCTTAAATGCCAGGTTGGTATGCCTGGGAGTGCTGTCCCTAACTGTATGCCTTGGAGGACAGTTTTCCTTGGCAGCTCACTTAGTAAACAGCTCTCCAAGAGGATGAGTGATTCAGTAAAGTGTTTGACAGAGCATTCTGGGTTGGATAGATTGACACTTAATGACAACGTTAAATTTTTGTTTCTTATTAAGCGCAGTATGTGGGCATGTCCCTGGGGTGTTAGGGCCTGTGTTGGGGGGCATGAATACTTTGGGACTAATGGCTGACAATGACAGTGCAGTCCCAGTGTGGCTCCGCTGGAACAAAATGACGTTTTCATCTGGGCAGGCCCACCTTTGAGAGAAGCTCAGTGGGTGGTGTTCCAGTTTCTCTGCATACATTACACATATCATTTTGCAGTAATTAACAGAGACTTTGGAATCCGGGCTCTCCTGGCTTTCCTGAAGGAATACCCTTCTGACAGTGAAGAGTTGGAAGTGTGAGAGAAGCCTATTCTGTTGTTGTCCTGTTCCTTCAACTTGCGGTTCAGTGAAGACCAGTTGTGCAAAGAGGTGCTAATGGAATTAGCATAATGCCATAGTCGAAGCTTCGTCAATCTTGGCAGTTAATTTAATGAAAAAATATTGATTATTTTTTATATAGCCAATTGACAGAATAGATTTTACCCTATGGCAACAGCTAACATTCCTGCCTTCTCTTGCATTTAAATGGGAAGCATACTTTTGTACCCGTGCTTCATGCCATCTGGGAGGTGTATACACACAGTTGAATCTTGCAGTGAAAACACCAGTGGTGCATTTATAGTAATGGAGAGAGTACAAGAGCTATATATTTTTGTCTTCATTCTGTGAATGAGCAATTTTAAGAAATATGAAGTCTGGTTAGCACCTTCTTCATTGGGACAGAGACTCTAAAAAGTGGTTTTCATAGAAAATAAACACCATGATAATGTACAGCAGCCTCTTGTCCTCTTTATAGGAGAGTGTTATTTACTAGATAGAAACATGCCAAATAAATCTACTAATTTTCATAACTGTGACCTGTCATTCCAAATTCCTAGAACTGTAACCATGAGAACAGCTGACAGTTTGCTAGAGAAAAAGCAGTTCTGTTCTTGTCTGCAATGATACCAGTCCAGAAACTTTGGGGGATAGCCATTAGTGAAGCATATATGGTTTCACTGATCTTCTTGCCATTATTTTTCGTGACACCAAGTACCTTAAAAAGGACAAGTGTATAGAGAGGCACACACACTTAATAACTAACTAACTAAATTAATAAATACAGTCTGAAAGTTTCAACTACTTTGGCTCAGGGGTGGGTTACATAAGCTAATGCAGCAGAATAAAATTGTTATTTTTAAAGGAAGAATAGGAATGAAGGGATGACATAAGTAAGACTGTTAATGGGGTTTTAGCCTACTTTCAAAAGGAAAGGAAGCTTGTATAATCACTCTATCAATTCCATTTTAACAACTTCAGTAGGCTTCAGCCAAATTTGGCAGTGGCATAGACATCTCAAAGTTTCTTCAAGAACTCTTTGAAGTTCCGCAAAGCTCAGACTCTGGGTGGAAGAGAGGAAACCAAAATAAGTGCATACCTTTTCTTCTCTGGGGGAGAAGGTGCAAGAGGAGTTAAGCAGTTGTCTTCTGCTTTGCTTATTGACTAGCAAATTGGTATGTGCATACTGGCTTGTCTGTAGGTCCTTACATGCTTGATCCAGCTGCAGCAGGTAATTAGGAGAAACCATGGAAGGCAGTATACAGTGCTGTGGGCTGGTGAGGTTAGGGAATATGGAATGCGCTAGTTAAGGGACAGGGGAGAAAGGTGACAAAATTCCCAAGAGGTGTGGAAATGTGAGAGAGATTGGAGGGCTTTTGAAACAAGTTTATAGAGGACAGTGACAAGCTGTAGATACTCTGAAAAGAGTGCAGGACAGAAGATCCCAGTCAAGTAGAAACCAGGCTTCATTAGTTTGCTGCTCATGAAACAGCTACTTTTAAGGGAGTACCTTTCATGCTTCTAAAAAAATCCAGATTTATAATGACAGTACCATATACTGAAATCTTCCTATTGTATACTGAACAAATATGAGGTGAACAGCAATAATGTTCCACATTTGCACGTTGCACAGTTATTGGAACAAATTCTGAATTGAGAGCCACCTCTTAGTTTGAGGATGGATTCTTTGCCACTGTACACTTGAGTGGTGGAGTATATCAAAACATCAGCAGTATCAGGTCTAATGGTGACTGTTTATTAGTAATGTGGATTCTTGTCTATAAAGAAATGAGTTGGCTCTTACCAAATCACTTGAGAGAGAGGCAATTAAATGTCTTATCAGTTAAGACTTTCTGACTGGATATATCTGAGATGGTAACTTAGAGGTTACAAGATTCTTGTCTTTTGAATCCATTTCACCCTGATAGATTTCATTTGTCAGATGTTAAAGGACATCTTGTTTGGGCATACAGTTTAAAACTGAAAGATAATTTTTTTCTTATGACCTGTCGGATTAGGTATGTTGTAGAAATTTCTCTGTATGCACACTTTTACAGTTCAGACTCCCTTATAATACTTATTACAGCTGGAAAGAGGGGAAAAGAAATCACAGCAACTCCTCATCATTGGATGATGCATATTTAAAGAGGTCACAGCATATTTTTCCTCAAGCTATCATTGACTGAGCAGATTTATTTCTGAAAACCTATGCCAGTCTCAAAAGGAATAAGGGTAGTGGCTGGAACAATAGTTTTGAAATTTTGCATGTAGATATATATATTTGGGTTCTGACACTTATTACCCTGTTAGACTGGTTTGATTAGGGTGAACAGTTTTTTAATTCATTAATTTAACTACCACATTTAATTAATGTGGTAGCTAACATTCAAAAATAACCTCAAGTCACATCTAAAGTTTATTATAAATGGAATGTGTTTAAGTGAGTCAGTTTGATTAAATGCTCACAATGGGATGGACTTAAATATAGTTAATGTTTCTCAAAGCTGAGAATTCATGCTGTGTTTATGTGGTAGATAGTTGTTTGTTTAACAGTGACTGAGAGAAGAACTAAGGATCATGATACAACAATTTGTGGTGATTATCTATAAAATGTGATGGCAGAAAAGGTAACATTAACCTTACACACCTTGGAAGGAAAAAGTGATCTTATGTGCAGCAGCGAAGTCACTGTCTGTCTCTCTTCTACCTTCTCTATTAGTGTAGTTTTTGCAGAGAAGGGGGTCTGAGGCAGAGAGAATTGGCTTGTCAGTCCATGTTAATTTGGATCTTGCATAGCATAGGTTTAAATTGCATTTTTAAATGCTCTTCTCAGCCTTCTCTACCAAAAGAGCTTCATCTAAAAGGCTCACAAGTTGGGCAAGATGACATTGTCTGTCCATAGCAGAGCATACGTGGGGAAAAACATAACTAAAAAAGTGTGTGTAGAGGGGGCTGAGCAGGTGTTAATCTCCATCAGCTCTTTCTGAACAAAAGCATAGGGAAGAGGGAGAGGCTACCTGTCCATCCAGTGTCAGACTAGCAAATACACTGGGATGTTGTTTCTTGTTTATCTTGGGATAATACATAACCAGCAGCATTTGAGTGGATTTTTGGATTGATAAATACTAAGCCTCTTGCAAGGGATGAAATTTTCTCTTACGTTCCAAAATATGGAGGTATGAGATTGATACTGTAGAAACCTACCTTGAACTCATCAGGTCTGGCTATTATTGCTTGTTACCAAATCTTCTATTCCTCAGCAAGCTTGGGAAGAAGTTAGCCAAAGACCAATTGACAGATCATTTGAAGCAGTTATCATAGACTTGACATGATCCAGATTTAGAGCTTGGGACAAAATTTCCAAGCCAGTTGGTGACTATAGCAAGCATGACACAGATGCTGCTTTGTGGGAGCTTGGCATTAACCCAGAATCCAGGAACACTCCATATCTGCTGGCTGAGATATTCAAATATGGTGGCGCAGTGAATGCAAGCTCTTTAAACTGTTTACCCCAGCCCACTGATGCCACCTTTATTTTACTCACGTTCAACTTCAATCTGCCCTTCTTATTCAGCCTTCTGTCCTCATCTGTACTTGAGCCACATTCATAACAGAGGTGTGGTTACAGATGATAAACAATATATACAGATACATGTTGTGTCTGCGTGTAATTGGTACTGAAATGTCTGTGATTCACAGTCCACCAAAGGATTACCTGTTTAAGAGGAAGCTGGGATGTTGCAGAACTGTGTGAATAAGTTAGTGGGAATGGCACAGTTCACTTGTGATGTATCAGAGGAAACTACTATAGTCTTCATACAATTTTCATGTGATAAGAATAATGCCTCTTGATAAATTACATTGAACACTGCATAGAAAGAGAATACCAGTGATGGTAGGAACTCATCATTCATTATCAATACAACTGATTCTGTCTCCTGCTCTCTACCACATTCCAACATATATCTTAGATATATCTGCCTTCACTACTCTAAGCTGCTATAGAGAACACAGCTTTCTTTGTGTCTTAGCTCTTTTCAAGCAGCTCCATGTAGTTGAGGACACTGCAACAGTTATTCTCAGTGATGTTCACTCTAGACAGCACATCTTTTCTGTGCTCTACTTTTTTTACTTCCTGTGGTGGAATGCAGGCTTCTATTTCTCACCTTTGAGGTGCTGGTGCTCGTCAAAGTCTGTAGGTCCTGCACACTCAAGGGATCAAATGGAGCTCAGCTGTGAGCGCTGTGCTCAGCCAGCCCACTCCAGACACAGGAGGTGAGCTTGAGGAGGCTCAGTTGTGCACGAGGCAGCTGTGAACTAGGTTTTCCTGTATGAGGGCCATCTCTCACCGGCACGTTAACCTGGCTAGCCAGTGCTGGCTCACTCTGCGGCAAATACTTTGGAAATGGAGGGAGCATTGTTGCCATGTGTCAACACCTTCCTATACTGGAACCTCTTCAGATGCTCTGAAATCACCACCCCTGCTGAAAATCTTCAAAGATCCTCTGAGCATGTGGCACAGGTAGTGGTATTCTCTTGTGCTTTGAAATGACCGGTCTTATGGGCAGACACATTGTGATGGGTAGTTGCATGATTCTAAAGTAGGCTAGTCAAGAACAAAACTTTGGAGATAAAGGAGGTAAGACGGTTGTGATGGGTACAGGATATGTACAGGCAGACAGAAGGGGAGTGATTGGGAGTGGTTGGGAAGGCTGCTGGAAATGCAAGAGGAAGGACTAGAGGGAAGATCAAAACTTAATGGGCAAGCAGACTATTATTGCTTTAAAAATCAAGGAAAATACATTTTCAAAAAAAGCAGATCAGGAGAACGTGTGACAACTAAATTAAGAAATCATCAGTCAAGCATTGAAAGTATATGTAAGGAAAGAACTCAAGTGCCTGCAGGGTGGGTATATTAATGTTCTACAGTCTTTAATTACAAGCAGGCATAGCAATCGATGCAAAGAATTCATGACTTTCAACTGTTTTATATTTCCAATCAACTCAAAGGACAAGTTACAGCTCCATAGTGACTGATAACATTGCAGGACCTCTATTTTTTCATAGGTAGGTATGCAGGAGATCACAGGAAGGGAAAGACTGACTTTCTGATTTAATGCTGCTGAATGCTGATGTGGAGAACTACTCGCCTTTCACAGTGTCCCTGGGAAAAACTAGGCAAGTTATTTATGCAGACTATCACCATGGCCCTTAACTGTATTTTTCTTATTCTCCTATTGACTGACTTGAGAGTGTGGGTCTTACTAGCAGAAATGCTCAACATTTGTACATGCAACCAAAGTTAATGGGAGCTGTTCTACAACACTGTTCTACTGTGTTGTATGACACCGGGTATTGGGAAAAGCAAACTGACATCTGAGATTAAGCTTTCAAAGTTAGTGGGTACTTTTCATATTAACCTTTCTTTCCTTCAGTATTTTTCCTATAAGATATAAATAAAACACTTAATATAACAAGATTGTGAAAACAGATTCACTAAAATTTGGAAAACACTCTACGACTGCAGTGATGGCCATCTTAAAATGCCATACACAACCCAGTAACCATGTTTACAGTAGATTTTCAGTAGGAGAAGTAAAAACGGTAAAGGCAATGAGGGCAAAATTAAAAAAATGCTGCTTTTTATAGAAATGGTGCTTATTGTGTTTGTTTACACTGAATAAATAGGAACTACAATATGTTATTATATAATTAAAGACTGTGTCATAAGCTCTGCAGAAAATGGTAAATGTTGCCATGAATAGGATAACTTTTGTATCAAAAACCTAAATTCTGCTGATTTCTAACTTTTGAGTACTCGTTTTTTCATTTAAGACATTTTTAAAGTTCCAGTGCAAACGTAATTCTGCATCTGCATGCATTCCAGTAGCTGAAGGTGCTGACATATGGCAGTGATGTTTCATCCTTCTTCCATTTCCAAAGCATGTGCTGCAGAGCAAGCCCAGCACTGGCCAGCCTGGTTAACTTGCCTGTACTAGAGAGGGCACTCACTAGAGTGCTGTACCTAGAGAGGTTCTTCAAGCCCTGTGAGAGATGGCCCTCTTGTATCAGGAAAACCTAGTTCACAGCTGCCTCATGCACGGCTGAGCCTCCTCAAGCTCACCTCCTGTGTCTGAAGAGTCAGATAGATGAATGCATCCCTTATAGATGAGCTCCATCGATCCCTTGTGTGTGCTGTGCCCAGCAGTCTCCACAGAAGGTATTTAAATACTACTGAAAGCCTACTGTAAATTAGTTTGAGGTTCTTACAATTTGCCAGATTTGGTCAGGTTGACTTCTGCTCTTCAGAAGCAAGCTTCTTCTTCAAAGCTTGCTTCTGCTTTGAAAACTCCGCTCTTCTTAGATTTCAGGCTTCTTCCTCAAAATTCAAGGTTAAAAAGCTTTTCAGAGGATTCATTAGCAATTTTGTAGTGGGGTCCATATGAATCTTTTTATAGCCTCAGAAACAGCTGAAGTTTTTTTGGAGTTGTTCAATCTGAAACAAACCAAACACTTTTTGCCACTTTTGCCCTTCTTTGAGGTGAGTAACTTAGAACAAATAAGAAGAGAATGAAACAGGAAGAATTCTTGTGCATTGGTGCTTTGGTGGCTGTACAGGACCCTGATCTTCTGAAAGAGACAGAGCTAGAGCAAGTCTGTATGGCATCTGTATTCTTCTCCATTGTTGTATGCTTATGTGATGCAGTAGAAAGGATAAATATCTGTGTGAACAGTGTTCTTGCATGCAGATGGGCTGTTATCTTCAGTTGAGTTTGAGTGGGTTGTTGGCTAAGTGCACTTGACCTGAATGTTCTAATCACTTTAAGCTCTGCTTGCTATGGGCTCCCTTCTTTGCCACCCATGTATGTTCTGTAGGAACAGCATCATCAACTCTACAAAGGGTCATCTTTGATCAGAGGAAAATGTAATCTGAAGAAATTTAGAAACTTTCTTATGCTTCAGCCCTCACTTTTCCTAGTGGAAAATGCTGAGTATCAGAATTTCAAGATGATAATTGGATACAGTTTGTATTGTCTTGCTCTGTGAAATTCAGATAAGGAACTTTTTTGCCTTCTTTGTGCTAACCTAGAAGGAGTAAGCAATGAAATTTCAAGGTACTCATTTTAGTACAGATCCTGCCATTCTGCTGAAAAACCTATAAAGGATTTTAAAGTGGAGACTCCTGACTTCCAGGTGCTTTTGCTTATCACTTGTTCATCACATAGCTACCACAGGCAGTCAGTAGTAAAAATAATGAAGCTGTATTCTAAATATGTTAGGAAGAAGTGAGCCTCTAGACTTCTCTCTGCCCTAGTGATCTGTCTGGATCTGGGCACTAATCAGGCCCCTATAACACTTTCATGACTTATTTTCCCAACATTTATAGCAAGACCAAAGAGAATGTGTGCCTTCAGCAAAGAGACCAGGAAGGGAGGAAGTCCTGGGCTCTCTAATAGCCCAGTGCATGTCAATCACTATGCCAACAGTCTCCAAGGCTTTTTCCAGCAGTAGGACTGGCTGACGTCCTGAGCATGGTTTCCCATTCCAATGTTTAAACTGGAGTGGCAGAAAACTAATCGTATTTTTTCTGTCCCTGTTTATCAGTTGGGACTTTCTGCGTTATCTGTAGAAATATATCCTCTTCCATTGCTATAGTTTTGTGTCTTGATCCTAATCTGCCTTTTCAGTCCTGATTTTATAGGCAACAGTCCTATCTGGGACAGGGGATGTCTATAGGATGAATGTAGCCGAGTCACCAATGTTCTTTTTACATTGCATTCTTAAAGAAAAAGGGCAGACAGGGCAGCAAAATCTTGGCTTGTGAAGTAACTTCTCTGCATGGCTTGTTCCCCTGTGCCCAGTTTAGGTTATCAACCATCTGCAAATGACATTTCAAATGTCTGTTTTCTCTTTGTCTGTTGAGCCCTGGTATTGATGTTGGTTGCTCTTGGGTTCTGCTACCTATGTCCAATCTGGCACAGAAGCTGCTGCTTGCTCCATATTTCAGGAGGCTGGTGTAGGTGGTTGTGCGAGATATGGGAGTGTGGCTTGCAGTTCTGTTGCTAGGAGCCAACAGTATGAAGTTCTTTGAAGTTTTATGGGGTTTTTTTTGTCTCTTTTACTATGAGATAAAAATTTTGGTAGATACGTTGTTTATATAAATGACACCCTGTTTATTTTTCTTTATTTTTAGGTGGGTTTACATCTTAATAGTTGGCAATTGATGTTTTTCCTTCTAAAAATGTGGGATATCCAGTATCCTGACTGTAAACACATGTGTTTACCTTTAGGGCAGAGGAAATATGCTCGGTAAAAGACATTCACTATTGTTCAAACACCCACAACTCTTCAGGAAAACAGATGCCTTGTTTCAGTTTCAGTCTTTCGTTGAGTCACTTGTGCTTATGTAAGATGTGAATTTGATTCTCTTTCTTAAGACTGCATTATGGAAATTGAAATTTTAAATAATCCCTTGTCTCTGGGGCTACCTACTTCTGATACGGAGGAGGAATTCAGCTCGCCTCTCTTACGTTGTTCTGCTAACATAAATTCTCTTTTGATCCTGTAGTTTTGCTGAAGGGAGAAATCTTTTCTCTGGATTTCTTACATAGTTCTTAGGGCTGACTTGGGGCAAGAAGAGTTTCTCTAATGTTAGGTTTGCTCCAAAACCAAACTGCTACCTTCTAACCCTCTCGCTCAGATGGTATGAAGTGAAGGGTCCTCATTTCCATAGAATTTCAGGTTTCTTCATCATTGCCATGTTCCATTAATGGGCTCCCATCCTGCCTGGAACACTGGCCTCACTTGTTCTGTTCTGATGCTAACCTAAATAGGAATGTGGGGTTTTGTTTGTTTTGAGTTGTTTTGTTTGTTTGTTTGCACTTTGGATTTTATATGTTTTTTCTTTGGTTTGTTTTGTTTTTGTCGTTTGTGGTTTCGGTTTTTTATTTGTCATTTTATTTTGGTTTTTTTTTGCTTTTGAAATCCCTTCAGCATAGTTGTTTGGAATAATCTTACAGCTAAAGCTTAGAGTTATTACAGTGGTTGCTGAAGGATGTGACTTTTTCCAAGGTAAATACCACACCCCACTAAATAATAGTGCCTATCGCATGTTGACACTTGCATTCCATTGCAAAGGGTGGGCCATGTTTGAACAGTGGAGTGCATGATAGGTGAAGCAGTAACTGCTTATGCTTCTTTGAAGGATAATGGAG
This sequence comes from Manacus vitellinus, assembly GCF_001715985.3. NCBI lineage: Eukaryota > Metazoa > Chordata > Aves > Passeriformes > Pipridae > Manacus > Manacus vitellinus. The sequence goes on from NW_021940750.1 coordinate 4,843,775, forward strand.
GTGTGAGTTTGGAGGAGATGAGGACGGAGAGATGGAGTACTGGACTTTGTCTTGTGATAGATTAGAAGAGCAGATGGCAAACTGCTACCATTGTACGTCTGATCTGTTTTTTACATGATGTATTTTTAGACTCTAATAGTCCTTTTCACTTACCACTATGTTGCTGCTTATTTGAGTACCTGACTGTCTTATTTGAGTGCCTCTAATTTAGTTTACAAGCATTAATTACTTAAATTATTCAATAGTGTTCTGAGATAGAGCTGTTACAGCCTGCAGTTGTGGGAACTGGAGGAGAGAAAGGACATATGTCTGGACCTAGATCCCATATTGAAACAGTGGAGTTCGGTCAGGTCTTTTGCAAATCAATGTCTGACATTTTAGGATGTTAGAAGCTGAATTGTCATGGTAAGAAAGAAAAAAGTTACGTAGGAACATTTTAAAAATCAATACCTTTCGGTAATCTCTCTATATGTATGTGGCTATATACATGCATGTGTACAATAATTTTAAAAACCCTGATTTGTGGACAAGTATTGGTGTGCCTGACTTAATTTTCTAAATGAATGTTTTAATACCTTTTAGGAAATGGAAATAAAGCACAGAAAGGGTTCAGGTAACTTTTTTCACTGTCCTGCAGGACATAAGTATCATAAGACCACTGATGATGAACCATCTTGGGGCTTATGACAAGGACTCCTTTCAAAGTATTGCAACTCATTGACACTGGCAGCAGCCCAGTTCTGTCTTGGTGGCAGGTCTCTCCTGTGTCTGAGTTAGACCCTAATTTTACAGGCATTTGTTTTAAAACTCACTGATACACCAGATAGCCCTTTTCTCATATCTCACCCGAATATTTTGGTTTTGTTATGAATTAAAGCCATTTGTTCTTGTCATTCCCAGTGGTCATGGAGAACAAGTGACTGCTCTTATAGTTATGAAACCTTGTTGTGTATTAGAAAACAGTTGCCATGCTTGGTCCTCTCAGGATAAACAAATATAATTGTTTTGGCCTCAGCAATATGATGACTGTTATTCATCCCTAGATTTTCCTCCAGTTTGTCAAAACTTTCTTGGAATAGCAACGAAAAGGGAGCACAATCATCACAGATAACCAGTAGGTATTTACAGCAACCTTAATTCTATCCTTGTGCTTCCTATCCTTTCCTACAGAAAAAAATTGAATTATAGCACAATAGTCTCCCACTGTTACAATGTTACATTTCTTTCAGGCAGAATCTCAGTGTCTTATGGGATATGGCTTGGTATGAGCATGGTAAGCTTTCAACATGTGTCCACTAACCCAAGCTGCTAGGGATAGGAAGAGAGGAGTCTGATGATAGTGTTTTCTGGTGAGTAGGAAAGTGTAAATAAAGGATAAGCATCAAAATTTTCTTTATTTCTCTTTATCTGTTCAGACTGGAGATTCTCCTGTGGCCAGTGAATCACTGGGGTGTTGAACTGGTGGTGAGCCTAGCCCCAAACTGCTGGGCAGGCAGGACAGAGCTGTATCTCCAGGTAACAGTCTGCACCAGCATAGCAAGTAAGATGAAGCACATGCTTCATCTTCCCAGGGTCACTCAGGGGAGGTTAGCTTCTTGAAGTTATTTCCTGGCTTGTTGCCAGAACACAGTCTCTCTTGATGTTATGCAGAAATTACACCTGATTTAAATGAATTGGCACTTGTAGTACATTTGGATTTGAGGTCATGCATGGTTCACAAATGACACGTTTGTACCTTAATAAATTGTGCTTATGTTTTAGGCTAGACCTGTTTATTGGTCTGTGTATAGATAAATGTGGATCTGTTTGGGTTTTAAGTATGCCCAAATATTTGTCCTATTTGGAACTGATAATGCTATTTCCTACCTAATAAGATGTTAGGTTTATTTTATCATCTAAAGTGCTGTATTTCTAGATGTCCCTTTCTCATAACTGGTGATGTCAGTCAGTGACCCACGACAGGTGAAGGAGAAGTGGGGGATGGGCAGAGAATTATCAAATTGCTAAACTGTTTCTGAAGATTTAAACTGCAGTTGTTTTGGAGGTTAAGAAAGATTTCTTTCCTGCTGCCACGCCATCTGCTAAAGTGATGTTTGATTTACCACAAACTTCTCTGGGTGATGGACAGCCTGAATAAATCTCAGATGTCTGGGCTCTGAAAGTGAGTCAACTTTCCTATAGAGAGGAACATTCCATTTACTTCTTGGATAATAAAATTCCAGTTTCCAGCAAGACTGATGTTCTGGCAAAACCCTGGTACAGGTAGAATGTCTTTGGTTCAGTTTTGCTGTGTTCAATGGGGACATGTGGCTGAGCTCCATCCTGTTAGAGAACCAGTGTCTTTCAGAACAGAACACAAGCTGTGAAAGTAGAGATAATGGCCATGTTTAATGCCTGCTATGAAAGATAGACAGTTCAGCATCCCTTAGAACAGAAACTGGTTATCGTATTAAAATAAAATCTGTCAGTCAACATATCTGTGAGATAAGGAAACCCTTGTGCCAGTGCAGCTTTAAAGTCATCTATACTTGACTATTTTGTCTTTTGGCCTGGGAATAATGTAGACGTTGTAGATATTTCAGTTGGTTATAACCAGAAACAAAATGCCAACCTTGATTCCTGCAGAATAGTCAGCAGACTGTGGCTCTTGATGCTGTTTCCAGGAAGGCAAGCAATACTTTTCTGTCTTTGTAGTTCATTTTCCTCTGATTTGGAGAGGAATTTGCTCCTGGAGTTACAAATAGAACCCAGGTGTGGAGTGGGACATAGGATTTTGTGCTCCTAATAATTTAGTCTGATACTAACCATCCATTTCTCTTAACCTTCACTTCTTCCTTTAGCCCAGGCATAATGAACACCCAGCAAGCTTACCAAGTATCCTAAAGGGTAGCAAAGCCAAATAATAGGTGCGTTTCACTGCATGGTGGGGCATGACAGAGGAGAAAACACAGGAACCTGAGGCTTCTGACTTGCAGTGTTCTTTCTGCTTATTGCATTAAGTGTTTCTCATGACTCTGAAGATTTAGCCCAGCCCATCATGAGTGCAGAACAAACAGGAAATAGAAACCCTGCAGTCAGAGGATACACCTGCCAAATGCTGGTTGAGCAGCTGTGGCCCTCACCCATGGCTGAGTGCAAAGCCAGAAGCATCAAGGGCTAGGTACAGGCTGAGTGCTGTTTCTCCTCAAAGGTTTGGAGGCTGAATGGTGAAAGAGAGGGAGGGAGAGATGAAGGTGTAGTCACAGTTTGCCTGGCAGTCTGATGAGAGGTGTTGATCAGGAAGCTGCTTGTGTAGTGTGCAAACTGCCATTCTTTAGGAGCACGTGTTCTCCCTTGCTGTTATCAGTCTTACAGCTCCAGCTGGCACTCGCACAGCACAGGAAGATCAAATGTGTGACAAAGCAGTGAGTGTTATGTTCTCTTGGGGGCTGTAGCAGATACAACGATGGTCAAGGCTGCCAAGGCATCCAGCAGGTGGAGATTGCTCAGGGATATCCTTGACCAGGGACATGGTTACACTGTTTGTATTCCTTGAGCGACAGCTGACAGCATTTGAAGTAACGCATCTGCCCTGGCAAAAGGCCAGTTGCAGTGATTTGGCCAAATTATCAGTTGGCAGTGGTTGCCATAGCACCTCAGACAGTCTGAAGAATGATGCCGTTGCATGTTCAGGGCACAGACTCTGTAAAGCTGATGCTCAAAACTCTGGACTTTGGACCAGGCTATCCAGATGTAAGGTATCATAGAGCAACATTCTGGCCCTAAAGACCTTTTTGTCCAGGGATAAATAGTCACTACTGTGAAGATTAGTATTTGTGTGCATCAGGAACCTGTTTCCTGCCCAGGACCAAGAGAAGATGAAATGTGGTAATAACAGGGCTAAGTCAGCTGCTGTAGGAGCCTTACCCTATCTTGGGAGCTGAATTAAGTGTTACACTCAGAAACTTAGTTATAAAGGTTTGTGTGAGGGTTTGTTCACATACGCTTGGGGAGCATTCTTCTTGACTTGCTCTCACCTCCCACCCATTGAGATCCTTGTCTCAATTTGTGATTCATGTCTTATTCAGCCAAGTGGGTAGTAGACTTGGCAGCAAGAATCTCCTTAGCTTGAGGATTCCACAAACCTTTAATAAGGGGCAAAAGCACAGAAACAACTGCTGAAAGTATAAAGTAAGTGCCTTGTATGACAAGTTCAGGAATTGTTGTTGTTGTTATTTGGAGCATTTTTGGTTTAGCTATGGGAAAATCTTGTGCCTTGCTTCCCTACACAGAACTTTTGTGGATATTTAAGTTATATTTCTCCCAACAAAAAAAGGGAAAATAGTCATGTATGCTTCACTTTCTCCATGTCTTGTTAGGTGTTCTAAGTTTCTTCAAATACCAAATGATCCCAAGCCTAGGAGTTGTTATAGTCTGGAGAATTAAAAAAAAAGTAATGGAATTTTGATTAACTGCAATGAAAAGCTTTTACTATCTGCTTTAGATATTTTAAAAATGTGCATGAACATATGTATATATGTGTATATATTACTAGGAGAAACACCAAGGATAATTATACTTTTACATTTGGCATAAAAATGTCTGCTGTTTCAAGATCTGGATCTGACCAAATCAACTGCCTGCCTCTTTCACATCTGCAAAGACAATTACACTAAGCCTCAAAATGAAAGAACTCAAAACCAGAGTCCCTTGGTAGGCAAATTTTGTGACTGCAACCGGAAAGATACTGTGTTGCTCAGCAACTCTCACAATAATTTTTAAATTTTTTTTTATATATATAACATTACTTAAATCCCCAGTTGTCTCCATGAGATGATGGGCTATCCCAGAGCTGTACTCCCCTGAAAAAATTAAACCCCTAATAACCACTGGTTATTACACACTCACTGCTGTGAGGCTGTGCCCATGGAAAAGTAATTAGTATGGGGAAAATTATGCTGATAACAACATGTCTTGGTAGAGTATTGTGATTTTGACAAAGCAGTAGATACACTTCAGTTGCTAAAGTGTTGTGGGATTATGTTTTTTAATAGATTGTAATTATAGTACTGTAGTTATTGATTACATTCAAAGAGAAGCAAATCTAATAATGGTAATTAAATTAGGCTAGTAACTATCTTGGTTGTGGTTTCTCAAAATTATTTCTTACGGAAGCTTTTCATGGTAGTGGCAGGTATTGACTACATTGAAATAGGTGAAAACAAAGTTTTGTTTGGGCTAGGCTTAATTCATTAAGATAATATGGTTAGTAGCTTTGGAACTACATTTAGCTTCTTTACCTGTATAGGTCCAATAAGTCAGGTCAAAACCAATTCAAATAAAGTTACA
>NW_021940750.1:4852512-5136142 GCF_001715985.3 Manacus vitellinus
CTTTGATCAGAGGAAAATGTAATCTGAAGAAATTTAGAAACTTTCTTATGCTTCAGCCCTCACTTTTCCTAGTGGAAAATGCTGAGTATCAGAATTCCAAGATGATAATTGGATACAGTTTGTATTGTCTTGCTCTGTGAAATTCAGATAAGGAACGTTTTTGCCTTCTTTGTGCTAACCTAGAAGGAGTAAGCAATGAAATTTCAAGGTACTCATTTTAGTACAGATCCTGTTCTGCTGAAAAACCTATAAAGGATTTTAAAGTGGAGACTCCTGACTTCCAGGTGCTTTTGCTTATCACTTGTTCATCACATAGCTACCACAGGCAGTCAGTAGTAAAAATAATGAAACTGTATTCTAAATATGTTAGGAAGAAGTGAGCCTCTAGAGTTCTCTCTGCCCTAGTGATCTGTCTGGATCTGGGCACTAATCAGGCCCCTATAACACTTTCATGACTTATTTTCCCAACATTTATAGCAAGACCAAAGAGAATGTGTGCCTTCAGCAAAGAGACCAGGAAGGGAGGAAGCCTGGGCTCTCTAATAGCCCAGTGCATGTTAATCACTATGCCAACAGTCTCCAAGGCTTTTTCCAGCAGTAGGACTGGCTGACGTCCTCAGCATGGTTTCCCATTCCAATGTTTAAACTGGAGTGGCAGAAAACTAATCGTATTTTTTCTGTCCCTGTTTATCAGTTGGGACTTTCTGCGTTATCTGTAGAAATATATCCTCTTCCATTGCTATAGTTTTGTGTCTTGATCCTAGTCTGCCTTTTCAGTCCTGATTTTATAGGCAACAGTCCTATCTGGGACAGGGGATGTCTATAGGATGAATGTAGCCGAGTCACCAATGTTCTTTTTACATTGCATTCTTAAAGAAAAAGGGCAGACAGGGCAGCAAAATCTTGGCTTGTGAAGTAACTTCTCTGCATGGCTTGTTCCCCTGTGCCCAGTTTAGGTTATCAACCATCTGCAAATGACATTTCAAATGTCTGTTTTCTCTTTGTCTGTTGAGCCCTGGTATTGATGTTGGTTGCTCTTGGGTTCTGCTACCTATGTCCAATCTGGCACAGAAGCTGCTGCTTGCTCCATATTTCAGGAGGCTGGTGTAGGTGGTTGTGCGAGATATGGGAGTGTGGCTTGCAGTTCTGTTGCTAGGAGCCAACAGTATGAAGTTCTTTGAAGTTTTATGGGGGTTTTTTTGTCTCTTTTACTATGAGATAAAAATTTTGGTAGATACGTTGTTTATATAAACGACACCCTGTTTATTTTTCTTTATTTTTAGGTGGGTTTACATCTTAATAGTTGGCAACTGATGTTTTTCCTTCTAAAAATGTGGGATATCCAGTATCCTGACTGTAAACACATGTGTTTACCTTTAGGGCAGAGGAAATATGCTCCATAAAAGACATTCACTATTGTTCAAACACCCACAACTCTTCAGGAAAACAGATGCCTTGTTTCAGTTTCAGTCTTTCGTTGAGTCACTTGTGCTTATGTAAGATGTGAATTTGATTCTCTTTCTTAAGACTGCATTATGGAAATTGAAATTTTAAATAATCCCTTGTCTCTGGGGCTACCTACTTCTGATACGGAGGAGGAATTCAGCTCGCCTCTCTTACGTTGTTCTGCTAACATAAATTCTCTTTTGATCCTGTAGTTTTGCTGAAGGGAGACATCTTTTCTCTGGATTTCTTACATAGTTCTTAGGGCTGACTTGGGGCAAGAAGAGTTTCTCTAATGTTAGGTTTGCTCCAAAAACAAACTACTACCTTCTAACCCTCTCGCTCAGATGGTATGAAGTGAAGGGTCCTCATTTCCATAGAATTTCAGGTTTCTTCATCATTGCCATGTTCCATTAATGGGCTCCCATCCTGCCTGGAACACTGACCTCACTTGTTCTGTTCTGATGCTAACCTAAATAGGAATGTGGGGTTTTGTTTGTTTTGAGTTGTTTTGTTTGTTTGTTTGCACTTTGGATTTTATATGTTTTTTCTTTGGTTTGTTTTGTTTTTGTCGTTTGTGGTTTCGGTTTTTTATTTGTCATTTTATTTTGGTTTTTTTTTGCTTTTGAAATCCCTTCAGCATAGTTGTTTGGAATAATCTTACAGCTAAAGCTTAGAGTTATTACAGTGGTTGCTGAAGGATGTGACTTTTTCCAAGGTAAATACCACACCCCACTAAATAATAGTGCCTATCGCATGTTGACACTTGCATTCCATTGCAAAGGGTGGGCCATGTTTGAACAGTGGAGTGCATGATAGGTGAAGCAGTAACTGCTTATGCTTCTTTGAAGGATAATGGAGGTGTGAGTTTGGAGGAGATGAGGACGGAGAGATGGAGTACTGGACTTTGTCTTGTGATAGATTAGAAGAGCAGATGGCAAACTGCTACCATTGTACGTCTGATCTGTTTTTTACATGATGTATTTTTAGACTCTAATAGTCCTTTTCACTTACCACTATGTTGCTGCTTATTTGAGTACCTGACTGTCTTATTTGAGTGCCTCTAATTTAGTTTACAAGCATTAATTACTTAAATTATTCAATAGTGTTCTGAGATAGAGCTGTTACAGCCTGCAGTTGTGGGAACTGGAGGGACATATGTCTGGACCTAGATCCCATATTGAAACAGTGGACTTTGGTCAGGTCTTTTGCAAATCAGTGTCTGACATTTTAGGATGTTAGAAGCTGAATTATCATGGTAAGAAAGAAAAAAGTTACGTAAGAACATTTTAAAAATCAATACCTTTCGGTAATCTCTCTATATGTATGTGGCTATACACATGCATGTGTACAATAATTTTAAAAACCCTGATTTGTGGACAAGTATTGGTGTGCCTGACTTAATTTTCTAAATGAATGTTTTAATACCTTTTAGGAAATGGAAATAAAGCACAGAAAGGGTTCAGGTAACTTTTTTCACTGTCCTGCAGGACATAAGTATCATAAGACCACTGATGATGAACCATCTTGGGGCTTATGACAAGGACTCCTTTCAAAGTATTGCAACTCATTGACACTGGCAGCAGCCCAGTTCTATCTTGGTGGCAGGTCTCTCCTATGTCTGAGTTAGACCCTAATTTTACAGGCATTTGTTTTAAAACTCACTGATACACCAGATAGCCCTTTTCTCATATCTCACCTGAATATTTTGGGTTTGTTATGAATTAAAGCCATTTGTTCTTGTCATTCCCAGTGGTCATGGAGAACAAGTGACTGCTCTTATAGTTATGAAACCTTGTTGTGTATTAGAAAACAGTTGCCATGCTTGGTCCTCTCAGGATAAACAAATATAATTGTTTTGGCCTCAGCAATATGATGACTGTTATTCATCCCTAGATTTTCCTCCAGTTTGTCTAAACTTTCTTGCAATAGCAACCAAAAGGGAGCACAATCATCACAGATAACCAGTAGGTATTTACAGCAACCTTAATTCTATCCTTGTGCTTCCTATCCTTTCCTACAGAAAAAAATTGAATTATAGCACAATAGTCTCCCACTGTTACAATGTTACATTTCTTTCAGGCAGAATCTCAGTGTCTTATGGGATATGGCTTGGTATGAGCATGGTAAGCTTTCAACATGTGTCCACTAACCCAAGCTGCTAGGGATAGGAAGAGAGGAGTCTGATGATAGTGTTTTCTGGTGAGTAGGAAAGTGTAAATAAAGGATAAGCATCAAAATTTTCTTTATTTCTCTTTATCTGTTCAGACTGGAGATTCTCCTGTGGCCACTGAATCACTGGGGTGTTGAACTGGTGGTGAACCTAGCCCCAAACTGCTGGGCAGGCAGGACAGAGCTGTATCTCCAGGTAACAATCTGCACCAGCATAGCAAGTAAGATGAAGCACATGCTTCATCTTCCCAGGGTCACTCAGGGGAGGTTAGCTTCTTGAAGTTATTTCCTGGCTTGTTGCCAGAACACAGTCTCTCTTGATGTTATGCAGAAATTACACCTGATTTAAATGAATTGGCACTTGTAGTACATTTGGATTTGAGGTCATGCATGGTTCACAAATGACACGTTTGTACCTTAATAAATTGTGCTTATGTTTTAGGCTAGACCTGTTTATTGGTCTGTGTATAGATAAATGTGGATCTGTTTGGGTTTTAAGTATGCCCAAATATTTGTCCTATTTGGAACTGATAATGCTGTTTCCTACCTAATAAGATGTTAGGTTTATTTTATCATCTAAAGTGCTGTATTTCTAGATGTCCCTTTCTCATAACTGGTGATGTCAGTCAGTGACCCACGACAGGTGAAGTGGGGGATGGGCAGAGAATTATCAAATTGCTAAACTGAAGATTTAAACTGCAGTTGTTTTGGAGGTTAAGAAAGATTTCTTTCCTGCTGCCACACCATCTGCTAAAGTGATGTTTGATTTACCACAAACTTTTCTGGGTGATGGACAGCCTGAATAAATCTCAGATGTCTGGGCTCTGAAAGTGAGTCAACTTTCCTATAGAGAGGAACATTCCATTTACTTCTTGGATAATAAAATTCCAGTTTCCAGCAAGACTGATGTTCTGGCAAAACCCTGGTACAGGTAGAATGTCTTTGGTTCAGTTTTGCTGTGTTCAATGGGGACATGTGGCTGAGCTCCGTCCTGTTAGAGAACCAGTGTCTTTCAGAGCAGAACACAAGCTGTGAAAGTAGAGATAATGGCCATGTTTAATGCCTGCTATGAAAGATAGACAGTTCAGCATCCCTTAGAACAGAAACTGGTTATTGTATTAAAATAAAATCTGTCAGTCAACATATCTGTGAGATAAGGAAACCCTTGTGCCAGTGCAGCTTTAAAGTCATTTATACTTGACTATTTTGGCCTGGGAATAATGTAGACGTTGTAGATATTTCAGTTGGTTATAACCAGAAACAAAATGCCAACCTTGATTCCTGCAGAATAGTCAGCAGACTGTGGCTCTTGATGCTGTTTCCAGGAAGGCAAGCAATGCTTTTCTGTCTTTGTAGTTCATTTTCCTCTGATTTGGAGAGGAATTTGCTCCTGGAGTTACAAATAGAACCCAGGTGTGGAGTGGGACATAGGATTTTGTGCTCCTAATAATTTAGTCTGATACTAACCATCCATTTCTCTTAACCTTCACTTCTTCCTTTAGCCCAGGCATAATGAACACCCAGCAAGCTTACCAAGTATCCTAAAGGGTAGCAAAGCCAAATAATAGGTGCGTTTCACTGCATGGTGGGGCATGACAGAGGAGAAAACACAGGAACCTGAGGCTTCTGACTTGCAGTGTTCTTTCTGCTTATTGCATTAAGTGTTTCTCATGACTCTGAAGATTTAGCCCAGCCCATCATGAGTGCAGAACAAACAGGAAATAGAAACCCTGCAGTCAGAGGATACACCTGCCAAATGCTGGTTGAGCAGCTGTGGCCCTCACCCATGGCTGAGTGCAAAACCAGAAGCATCAAGGGCTAGGTACAGGCTGAGTGCTGTTTCTCCTCAAAGGTTTGCAGGCTGAATGGTGAAAGAGAGGGAGGGAGAGATGAAGGTGTAGTCACAGTTTGCCTGGCAGTCTGATGAGAGGTGTTGATCAGGAAGCTGCTTGTGTAGTGTGCAAACTGCCATTCTTTAGGAGCACGTGTTCTCCCTTGCTGTTATCAGTCTTACAGCTCCAGCTGGCACTCGCACAGCACAGGAAGATCAATTGTGTGACAAAGCAGTGAGTGTTATGTTCTCTTGGGGACTGTAGCAGATACAACGATGGTCAAGGCTGCCAAGGCATCCAGCAGGTGGAGATTGCTCAGGGATATCCTTGACCAGGGACATGGTTACACTGTTTGTATTCCTTGAGCGACAGCTGACAGCATTTGAAGTAACGCATCTGCCCTGGCAAAGGGCCAGTTGCAGTGATTTGGCCAAATTATCAGTTGGCAGTGGTTGCCATAGCACCTCAGACAGTCTGAAGAATGATGCCGTTGCATGTTCAGGGCACAGACTCTGTAAAGCTGATGCTCAAAACTCTGGACTTTGGACCAGGCTATCCAGGTGTAAGGTATCACAGAGCAACATTCTGGCCCTAAATACCTTTTTGTCCAGGGATAAATAGTCACTACTGTGCAGATTAGTATTTGTGTGCATCAGGAACCTGTTTCCTGCCCAGGACCAAGAGAAGATGAAATGTGGTATTAACAGGGCTAAGTCAGCTGCTGTAGGAGCCTTACCCTATCTTGGGAGCTGAATTAAGTGTTACACTCAGAAACTTAGTTATAAAGGTTTGTGTGAGGGTTTGCTCACATACGCTTGGGGAGCATTCTTCTTGACTTGCTCTCACCTCCCACCCATTGAGATCCTTGTCTCAATTTGTGATTCATGTCTTATTCAGCCAAGTGGGTAGTAGACTTGGCAGCAAGAATCTCCTTAGCTTGAGGATTCCACAAACCTTTAATAAGGGGCAAAAGCACAGAAACAACTGCTGAAAGTATAAAGTAAGTGCCTTGCATGACAAGTTCAGGAATTGTTGTTGTTGTTATTTGGAGCATTTTTGGTTTAGCTATGGGAAAATCTTGTGCCTTGCTTCCCTACACAGAACTTTTGTGGATATTTAAGTTATATTTCTCCCAACAAAAAAAGGGAAAATTGTCATGTATGCTTCACTTTCTCCATGTCTTGTTAGGTGTTCTAAGTTTCTTCAAATACCAAATGATCCCAAGCCTAGGAGATGTTATAGTCTGGACAATGAAAAAAAAAAGTAATGGAATTTTGATTAAATGCAATGAAAAGCTTTTACTATCTGCTTTAGATATTTTAAAAGTGTGCATGAACATATGTATATATGTGTATATATTACTAGGAGAAACACCACGGATAATTATACTTTTACATTTGGCATAAAAATGTCTGCTGTTTCAAGATCTGGATCTGACCTAATCAACTGCCTGCCTCTTTCACATCTGCAAAGACAATTACACTAAGCCTCAAAATGAAAGAACTCAAAACCAGAGTCCCTTGGTAGGCAAATTTTGTGACTGCAACCGGAAAGATACTGTGTTGCTCAGCAACTCTCACAATAATTTTTAAAATTTTTTTTATATATATAACATTACTTAAATCCCCAGTTGTCTCCATGAGATGATGGGCTATCCCAGAGCTGTACTCCCCTGAAAAAATTAAACCCCTAATAACCACTGGTTATTACACACTCACTGCTGTGAGGCTGTGCCCATGGAAAAGTAATTAGTATGGGGAAAATTATGCTGATAACAACTTGTCTTGGTAGAGTATTGTGATTTTGACAAAGCAGTAGATACACTTCAGTTGCTAAAGTGTTGTGGGATTATGTTTTTTAATAGAATGTAATTATAGTACTGTAGTTATTGATTACATTCAAAGAGAAGCAAATCTAATAATGGTAATTAAATTAGGCTAGTAACTATCTTGGTTGTGGTTTCTCAAAATTATTTCTTACGGAAGCTTTTCATGGTATTGGCAGGTATTGACTACATTGAAATAGGTGAAAACAAAGTTTTGTTTGGGCTAGGCTTAATTCATTAAGATAATATGGTTAGTAGCTTTGGAACTACATTTAGGTTCTTTACCTGTATAGGTCCAAAAAGTCAGGTCAAAACCAATTCAAATAAAGTTACAAACACTAATGAAAACAGAGAACAAATCTGAATATGTTAATTTCATTTTCTAAATTATTAAATAATTGAATAAAATGGCATAGAGAATTAAGAAAACAAACTAGCTTTCGAACTGATTTCAATTTTAATAAACTATGATAAATAAAACAAGGGTTTTGTAGATAAAATTAACTCAGAGGGTTTTAAAATAATTTTCAGTTAAATAATTGTGTATACTATAAAAAGTAAAACTGGGGGCCAAGAAGGCCAGTGGTATCCTGGGGTGCATTAGAAAGAGCATTACCAGCAGGTCGAAGGAGGTGATCCTGGTCCATGTACTCAGCCCTAGTGAGGCTGCATCTGGAGTGCTGTGTTCAATTCTGTGTTCATCAGTACAGGAGAGACATGAGCTCCTTTAGCAGGTCCAGAGGAGGGCAATGTAAATGATTAGGAGACTGGACCATGTCTCATATGAGAGAAGGCTGATGGAGATGGGCATGTTCAGCCTTGAGAAGAGATGACTGAGAGGAGACCTCATCAGTGTCTATAAGTATCTGAAGGGAAGGTGCCAAGAGGAAGGATCCAGGGTCTTCTCTTGGTAGTACCAAGCAATCGAACAAGAGACAATGGGCAGAAACTGATGCACACAAAGTTCCGTCTGCATGTAAGGAAGAACTTCTTTACTGTGCAGGTGACTGTACACTGAAACAGGTTGCCCAGAAAGGTCATGGAGTCTCCCTCATTGGAGATATTAAGAACCATCTGGATGCAATCCTATGCCATGTGTTCTGGGATGACTCTGAGCATAGAGATTGGACAGATGACCCACTGTGATCCCTTCCAATCTTACCCTTTTTGTGATTCTGTGAAGCAATAATAAAACTGTATAATATACAGAGAGTTTAAAAGGAACAGTTATTAACAGAGAGTGACCACCTACTCACACTGCTACTTAAGACACCTCTGAGAGTAATATTACGGACCTCGTGAGGATTTGTTGTGTCACTCAGAGTAATGTTGGTGTTAGTGTGTGACAAGGAAGGAAAAAGGAAGAGAACTGGGGGCAAAAAAACCCCCATCACAGCAAAGTGAGCCACTGGAGAATGACTAATATTGTGCACAGATAAGTCATAACTGATACCCAGCTTAGTAATTCTTAGTTTTAGTTTAGGGCCTGCTTGCAGGAAGGCAGTTCCAGCTACTGGTCTGATGGGTTCCCAGGTGTTACTTTTCCAGTCACTATTACTATGGTTACTGTGCCCTGAAAGAGGCCAACACCCATCACCTTCTCATGTACTTGCTGCTCACTGCATTGGCCAAGATCCCCAGGCAAGGTGTTGCTCTAGTGCTTTTGCATTTTCAGCACATGGCTCTTACAGGATTATTTTGAAGTGCATGTAGTTACTTTTTGATAATTATAGTTTTCTGTACTCCTTGCAAGTCCCTGTGGAGGAACTTTGTTCCTTCTAAGAGTTAGTGAGACACTGAGTAGGCAGTGGCAACCAGCCTTATAGATCAGATTTCAGCCCCCATGTCCCAGAGTGGCAGAATTTAGCCTAAATGATGTAAAGACTTTAAGAGAACAGTAGATTATGATGACTGACAATTAAGTACTCTTTCTTAAAGCCTTTTAGGAAAAAAAAATTACAAAAAAACCTTCTCATTTTCCTTTTGTTTCTTGCTGTCGTAATAGCTCTCTGTAGGCTTGTGTAGGCTTTGTACTAGTGCACAAAAAAAGACAACAGGATCTCAGATAAAGAAACTGCTGAAATATTCCTGGAAAAAAAGGATTCAAGGGTCATTGTTTACTGAAGTCTAGTAGAATTTCCATGAAGATTTACAAACTCAGGCAAGAAACTAGTCCTCCACTCTGTTGCTGGTAGAATCATGGACGCTTTTAAAGACCCTGTTGATTGATGTTAATTTTGGTGTTCTTTTGTTCTTTAGCTCACTGTAGTTTCAAGTAGCGTGCTAGAACTATTGAAGCTGAATTACTTCCTTTTTCTGACAAAAAGATTTTTCTTATACCCCCTCCCTCAATACTTACTAATTTAGATACGATTGATGTTTTTAATTATTGTAATTACTGAAAAGTAGTAAGTGAAACAAATTCTTGTGTATGTTACCTGCTTGTCAAAGCTTGCCTGAGGGTAGTTACATATGTTTAAGGCGTTCACAGAACTGAGATTTTTTTTTTTTTCATTTTTACCCTTAAACAAGGGAGAGATTTTATTTATTTTTCCATAGAACAGCAGAGGAAGGTTCAGGTCCCTATCCCCCATTGCCTTTAGAGTGGTTCTCTTGTCCCTGAAGGGATTCAGCATATGCCTGGAGAGATGCTGGTTGTTCTATACTGCTTGTAAAACAAGAAGAGCAACCAAAAAAACCCCACCCAATTCAGGGAGTTTGCACTAATCTCTTCAGTGAAGTTGGCTATTAGGATGTTATAGCCCTTGTCTGAATGGTGGGAGGGTTTCAGGAAAGCCTGGTAGTCCCTGCAGATTAATTCTTGGAGACAGTGAGGTCTGAGTCAAAACCTCTTGAAATGGATGAAACACCTCCCGGTGATTTTAGTGATTTTTTTATCGGGCAAGTCCTGCTGGTGTATTTGTGCAGGGTCCCTTCCAACTCAGCATATTCTGTGATGGTGGCTGTGCTGCTCCATCCTAGTAACATACAAAGTTGTGCGCTCATCATGAGAAAAGGCCTGGAGAAAGCTGTGCTCACAGAAACCAGTAGCGCTCAGTTGCTGCTGCTCTTTGCTCTTTCTTAATGGATAGACATGGTGACAGCAGCTACCTTTATCCAGGGTTGAATAGGTTGGGAATACCTCATCTGGCATCTTGTCTGGATATGCCGTGCTAACATAGTGCAAGTGTGCCACATTTCCTGCATGGATGTATGCTTCTCTTCAAAACCGTGCTTCAAATTCAGAAAAGTGGTTCAAAAGAGTAATTCGGATAGCAGATCAATGTCAGATAGCAAACCACAGTCCTTTGCATGCATTGTGACTGCATTGCTTGAATCAGTTCTCCCATTTTCTTTCCTGAATTTTTGTCCATTTGCTGACAGGGATACACTTGCCATGTCACAGCCTGTCACATGGGCTGATCCATTGGCAAGCAACTAGCTTTTCTTCTCTTTAGTGTCCCACACCTTTTATTGCTTAGGGAGGTTTATATAGTGTGTCAGTTACAATTCACATTGAGTAATTTATATGCTGAATTTTAGAAGATTAATACTTTTCATGTTTGTCTCTTGACTCTTTTGGAATGCTTTCCTTTTTACTGTTGGAAAACTCTTGAGTATATTGATCTCAAGAGGCATATAAAACAGCATCAGTGATGTCAAGAGCATCTGTCTCGGGCAATCCTGAATGCAGATACAGTACCGAGATATCTGAGTTTTCATTGGGAATCTAGAAGAAATGAGGTCTTGGAGAAATCCAAGGAGAGCAAAAAGATCGTGGAAGACTGAGCAGGAATCTAGAAGAAACAAGGACTGAGAAATAAGGACTGGAATTACAGATGGGCAGTGGTAGAAGCCCTCTCTACCATTGCAGCATAAAACAGTGATTTGAAAAGCACATAATACCATTGCTAACAAAGAAGAAGAAATCTCGCTTTAGAAATAGAAGTGAGAAAGATTCCTCCTACAGCAGGCACAAAGTTTTCATCTTCCCACTCATACCACTGCTTCAACAGTATGCAGCTCTGCTTGCATCCTGGCAGTTTGTATCCTGGTTGAGTTAGTTGGGAGACTGGAAGTCGCAGCAGAGGAATATGCAACTGCTGAACCCCTGCCGATGGCAGCATGCTCCACAGCATGGGTCTAAAAGCAGTTCTTTCCCTCCTAGCTTGAGCCTTATGCTTTCCCTGTCTTGAGGGGGGGGAAGGGTTTGTGAAGAAATTATTTAAAATGTTAAAAAAAGTAAATAAAAATTGTCAGTGTCTATTTATTGGATGAGCAACTTAAACATACTCATCCAAGGCACCTGTAACCTAAGCAGCCAAAGTCCACTTGAGCTGGGGCTGAATTTGGCCCATTGTCTATCCTTCACACCCACAGTACAAATAAAAGCTGCAGCCTCAGAGTTTGGTGGGAGGGAGGAGGTGGGAGAGCCACTGGAGTGTGATGTTGCATTGACAGTTGATGTGCATTCCTTGAAAACCTGTGCTCATTACTGGTGGATATAGCAGTATGACAAGTCATTGGAAAAGAGGATGCAGTTTGTTAGAAGTGGAACATTATGATGAATATATTATGATCTTTATGGAAGGATTATGGAGCAATGCTGACTTCTGATTAAGGGATGTGGAAAAAGCAGTGTTACCCTGAACATTTGTATGGGATCTTGAAAAACTAAATCATCATCAGAAGTTATATTCAAAGGGGTCATTTTACTTCAAAATGATGTTTACTTTCAACTATTCTTTAAATAACTTGGGGCTGTGTCCTTCTGTAGTAGAAACAGCAAAGTAGACTAAAGGACATCTGCTATCACTTAGATCTGGCAAATAAACTATACAAAAATAATGTATCTTTGCTACTTGAATAACAATATTTACATTTCACTTTCCTCCAGAAGGAGTCTATGGACACGTTTAAGTGGTGTGCAAGAGTCTCTCTCATCCTCATTAAACAGCAGCTAGCTCTGCTACAGAGGCAAGTTGCTGTTTAACACCACAAGGCTGCAGTTTGGAACAGCTTAAGACAAATAATCTAAAATATGAAATCCAAATAATATAGCATATGAAAGGGTCATTTAAACCTGCAGAAGTTATCAGCTAGAGCTAGTAATAACTGTGGAGTTCTATTAAGTGCAACTGAGTCTTCATAATTCTCAAACATCCAGGATTTTCTCTGCTTCCTCTCACTGGCATAGTATATTTTTAAAAGTATTACTGATGCACGGGGCACATATCTGACCAAGAGTGACTTCATTTCGTCTTGAACTCTGTTCAAAACCAAATTTAGTTAAATAGGGAGAAGCAATGTTATTTCAGAGTAAGTATGCTCATATGGTGACTATATTGGTATGTCAGTTTTATTTGAAGCATAATGTAAAACTTTCTTGGGAAGACAAATCCTTAAAAGAAAGATCGCTTGTGTCTGAGTTCACATATCCTCTTAATACATTCTAAGGTAGCTGCAGAGTTTTGTCCTCACATGGTGATCGGTGTTGCTAGAGGATACTTTATAAAAAATGTGGTATAAGTGAACAAGTTTGGGGAAGTGTAGCCAGGTCACAGTGGGATCTGGAGAGTAACATTTTGCCTGTGTATTGCCTGCAATTTCACTTTTTATGTTTTTCACTTCTACAGAAGTACAGTGTAGAAGACAATAAAAATTAGGTATCCTAAGCACCTAAATTATCAGATCAGTATTCATGGTGCATGAATAGACATGGTTGTTTTGAATGGGGATTTCTCAGGTGGTGAGCAAGTACCTAAACTTATTTTCAGTGACATCAATGCCTCCCATTTATTTTGGTGAATTCCAGCTAGGCCACTGATAAGCACTTCTATAAATTCAGCCTGATCCCCAACTATACTTGATCTCAACAAAACCCCCTTAGCACTAAATTGTCATGCAAGAGTGTCCTGCAGCTCCATGTTTCTTCTCCAGCAGAGTATCATGTTCTGGTGAATAAGGCTGCTCCCCTTGTCTGTGAAGCACTTTGAGATTCCTCAGAGTGTAGCGTGAACACTGGTGGGCTGTGGTTCTCTCCCACCTGCATTTGAGTTCCAGAGCATGAGATGTTTTCACTTTCTACTTTTTTTTTTCCTTTCTACTTTTGTCACAGAGCACTCAGCTGCTCTTTGTGAGCAGCTGTTCTGTTTCCCTGTCTGTCTGCAGTACCCAAACAGCTGCACCCTGTGTACGCCAAAGGTTGCCAGAGCAATGCCCAGCTTTGTTAAAAAGTAACAGGATTGGGAAAGAGGGGAGGGAGCAGGAAAATTTGTGACCTGCAGGAGATCCTGCAGCACACGGTCAGTGGGTGCTGAGGGACCTGGGTGAGTTCTGTGTCCAACTAGAGATACGTTTTCTATGCATCTGTCACAGTAAGGCTTACCTACTGACTTGGAGAAAGCCGTTAATCATGAGGTGATGGTGAAGTTCTCTGGGAAAGGAAGTGTTGCTGACAGTGGCAAGCAGCTTATGTGCATGTCTCATGGAAACTTAAATGTGCGTATGTGTGTGTTCATTCAACATCTGCTGTCCGCATACTGTGTGACTCAGACACAGAGAGAGTGAGGTGTGGCTAAGAACAAGCCTGTGACATGCAGTATGACTTTTTTTTTTTTATTTCTTACAAATAGCTTTCTTGTGCACGGTAGGGCGTTATCTTTATTTGTCCATTCTTGGGTTTGTGTGCATATTTTTCCAACAGTGATCATTGTGTTTGCTTTGTGGTTCCGCCTTTGAGCACTTAAAAATTAGTGAGGAACAATTCAATGTGCATGAAGCTATGTGATACATTTATGGCATGTCAGGATTACAGCTTCTGCCCAGTGTAATGTTTCTTTTCTTTGATTTCCAGAAAAAGGCATGGCATACGATTAAAACCATGGTTAACTTACCAGTTATCAGCCCCTTCAAGAAACGCTACTCATGGGTGCAGCTGGCTGGGCATACAGGTGAGATGCGTATCTTTGATGTGTTTGTCTCTGGACTGAGGATGGCAGCAGCGAGGAAAACAGTGTTTCTCTGTTTCCTTCAGGTAAAAAGGAAGCAGCCAATATCATATGAATCTGTGAACTAGAACATCTTTCAGTTGGGGTGGGGATAGGGAAGAGGGAGTGATACACCTGAATAATGAGATGAGCAAGGAAGCAGTGGTGAGACTCTGGGGAAGGGCCAGGCTCCTGATTCCTCCTTACAAAGTGATATGTGTAAAATACATGTTAGAGGGAAACGAGGGACTGAGGAGTTAAAGCCCTAATCCATCTGTTTCCGTTGGTTGTGGTATGAGATCATTTTTCTTGACTGAGTAGCCAATAGTTAGTTCTCTAGTGGGAAGGATTACTGTTCATGTCTGTAAGTGCTTCAGCCCTGGCAAGGACAGTGTTTCTAATACCAACCACAAACTCCTCCTCTTAATATAAGTCTTTGGATGGAAAACAAATGTAAAAATTGACTTGCTGACCAGGTGTTTGCATTGTGAGCCCATCGCTCTTCACTGTATGAGTGCAAGGGGCAGCTCACTTGGCAGGTTCTAGTTTTGTATTTGTAGTTGTTAAGTGTGCTCCTGATGTAGGCTTTGTTTCATTGGTAAGGCAAAAAATGAAAGTAAGTCATCATGTTTGCATCTCTCATGCTTCATTTAATTCCTGTGCAGTGCTAGTGGGGGGGTTATTAGTACACATGTGGGCAGACACCTACGCTGTATCATGCTGTAATGCAGCACCTGAACCACCTCTTTATATGCTAATGCACTAATGTGGTGCACTTCAAAGTTGTGCTGAGGAATTTATTTAGCCCTAGAAATTGTGTAGCTGCATTTTGCACATGTTGGTGGTGGGGCTGGCTTGTATCATGCAGAGTGCCAGGGTGACCCAGTCGTAGTGCAGTTTTTATGACAGAGTGTATGGAGTTGGCTTGATCTGTGTGGAGTGATGTACTAGTTATGTAATCATAACCTTCTGGAGACTTGTGCAGTAGAGTGGTAGAGGAGGGTTAAGAGTTTACTAGAAGATGATTAGGAGAGATACTGTTCCGGTTTCCTTTTAATAGTTTTCTGTGGTTGTGTTTAGTCCATCCTTTTTGCAGCTGTTTTCTTCTCTGATGTGACAGGTTTTTTCTGAACTAAAACCTGGGCCATCACCACTCTTACCCTTGTGCCGAAGCAGTGACAGTTCTAGGGTTTGTCAGAGAAGAACTAGTTTGCAATGGCTGAAGGATCTTGCTGTGATAAAAGTTAAGTGTTATCCCCAGGATTAAGAGAGCTCCTACTTTGGTGCCCAATTTGTTTCATATAGATTAGAGGGTACCTCTGAATGAAATGTGTAGTTTCCTCAGCTGTTACTGGCAGGTTGCAAGACAGGAGAGTGTTTGGACAGGAATCTCCAGAGAGCTGGAGTCTGCTTACTGCTAATCGTGGCCTATGCAGACTCATTTCTACTGGATACCATTCAGACACAGCACTGTAAAAAAGACAGTTTCACTACAGACTGTACCTGCAGCGTATTAGCAGATTAGCAGTTTTCCAGAGAAGAGGCAGTACGTGCAGGTAAATGCTTGCGCAGTCGCTGTGTGTGTAGAAAGGCAGTGCTTGGCTTCTGGCCTGTTCCCGGCTGTTTAACGATCACTGATTGACTGCGCTGCCTCCGGACGTACACGCTCAGCAGGTGTATATACCCTGTGTGAGGATTAAGGACAAAGCCAAGGCTGGCACTGTTATGCAGCTTTAAAATAGCCTGTCAGAGGATTAATGAATTCTGGCTTGTGGCTTCTTCCTGTGCATTTGAGTAAGTATAGTACTGTTTAATAACCTAACAAAGACCTTTAGCTTGGAAAAAAGGCAAACAACAGCCCAATGGCCTGGAGCAGCTACACTCCTTAAAGCTATAAATTCTACCATGGGAATGTATCCAAATGGACTTTCACTGCCAATGGCTGTTTGTCCTGTATATTTTATTTTTTATGAAAAGCATGTTATCACTTGTATTCAGGGAAAATCTTTAACTGGTGCCATGAGGCTGAGGTAGATGAAGCTGGAGTGGTGGGGGAAGAGATTTTTCTTTTTTTGCTTGTCAGTCTTGTCAGCATTTGTTTGATTTCTTTTTTTAGGGAGTTTTAAGGCAGCTGATAGTGGGAAGATTCTCAAACGCTTCTCAGAGAATGAAAAGGAGTGTTTTGAGCGATTGATGAAAGACCCACTACGCTCCTGTGTCCCTTGCTTCCATGGTGTGGTGGAGAGAGATGGCGAGAGCTACATTCAGCTGGATGACTTGCTTACTGATTTTGAAGGGCCAAGTGTGATGGACTGCAAGATGGGGATCAGGTGGGGTAAATGAAAAAGAAAGTGCTTTCTAACCCATGTGCATTTGAAGGAAGGGAGAGATGTGGTCGTGCTCTGTCTTGAGGAGTTTGGTAACATTTTTGGGTCCTTGGGATTCAGTACAGACAACCTATTGTTGTGGCAATCTCCTTGGACAGCCTGAGGGCAGTATGTCCTTTTATTGCCTGATTGTACATGGATTCTGGATACTAACTGATCTATAGCCTCAAAAACTATTCACATGAAGAAATTTTCAGGGGTGATTTGAGAAAAAGTTTCTCTGCAGTGGCCTGATAATACAAGATAAAAACCCTACACGATTTGTTCACTGACGGTTTATTGAATCTTTTTGTATGCAGTGATTCAGAAGGCCCCAGAAAGAGTAAAATTCCCATGTCCAAATGACTGAATAGCAGCATGAGAGTCCATTTCCAGTACTTGAATGAGTCTTCACTTGTATTGATCTTTTCTGTAAAGAGCTGTCCATCTGCTCAGGACTGACCTGTGTTTTTCCCTACTCAGGCATCTGAAGGTGTTGCTATTACCTTGTCTGTGATTAAGAGGAAAACCTTAATAATACAATCTAAGCATAACAAAGAGATAGGGATCTGATGAGAGTCTGTAATAACAGTATAGATAGGGATCTGTTGGGAGTCTGTAGTAACAGTAGAGAGGTATGAACTGTCATAGTAATCCTTTGGGTGTCAGCTCAGATGCTCAAGAGTTATCGTCATAAATGAGTCCCTCTACTTACAGGAGTGCAGGTACTCCTTTTCAAATAGATGCAAAATTTTAAGTGAATTGTCAGCTAAATCAGAGTAGAAATATGTAGCACTGATATGCTCAGAAGAAAGAGGAGAAGGATTTGCAGCAGCACATATTTTATTCAGAGTAGGTGATGTTCTGGCAATGAGTGACACCATCTCCTAAACGCCATCCCAATTTGTTACACTGTGATGCAGCAAGTAAACTCCAGGCACTTGACAAAGTGCAAGCTTTAGTAATCAGGTGAAATGTAGAGAACATGGGCAGTGCCTTTCTAACGGTTACTGGATTAACAGATTGAGTGATAAGAGCAAAATGTGGAAGGTTTGTGACCCTTCACCTTCCTGTTCTTAGTTACCTCTTCTGATTTGGAACTGCTCACATGATCTGCTTTACTCCTTAGTTTTTACTGTCTGAAGAGTGATTCTCTGTGATGAATTAAGTAAAACTTAAACTTTCTGAGGCCTAAAAAAAAAGTACTCATGACTGATGTTACAGGTTTTTTTGAAGAGAGAGAATGCAGTAAGTCTTCAGATGCCCTATTTGTTTTTAAGTGATCTCTCCTAGCTGTCCTCTGAAAATGCAGTTCTGTTTCATGGCACAGTAGGAATTCATCTTTCTTCTATTCTGTAACCAGGACATAACGATAACTTGTAACAGTAAGTAAAGGTGTAGTTAGAACAAGAAGCGAATGACAGTTCTCGATTCCTGCAACTGTTTCACTAAATACATCTACACAGTGATTACTCTGTGTTCTTTAGTTTCCCCATATGCAAAACTGGAGCAATGATAACACTTACTTTTCTGGTTGATTTTTTTTTTAAGCCAATTTGTAAGTTGTAAAAAGAAATGTTTGGGAAGTCCTTACGGTTTTGTTGGGATGGGATGTTTCTGTAGAACGTACCTGGAGGAAGAGTTGACTAAGGCACGAGAGAAACCAAAGCTGCGTAAGGACATGTACAAAAAAATGATTGAAGTGGATCCTCTTGCTCCCACGGCTGAAGAGAATGCCCAGCATGCTGTCACCAAACCCCGCTACATGCAGTGGAGGGAAACCATCAGCTCTAGTGCCAACCTGGGTTTCAGGATTGAAGGAATTAAGGTAATAGTTTCACTTCTGCTTGTTCCTGGAGACTGAACTTTGTTTCATGTGTTGATTAATCAAAAAGCTAGTGCTAGTCCAAAGGATTATGTGAAAATGCACTAACTGAAACCATGGAGTTCACTGTATTGCAGTTTTAAAGCATTCATTGTAATTATAACAGAGCAGTGTCGATGAATTTAAACTTCAAGTGCACATCAACCATACTTGAATCCACCACAGAGACTTTGCAGGAAGGACTCAAGGAGGTACACTGTATAGATAGAATGAAAATGAAACTCTTATGAGGAGGAATTCAGAACAGAAGAATTAACCACCTCTCCCCAGGCAACTACTTTTTTTATCCAGGAACTATACATATTTATTCCAAGTGAATCACAGTAAAGTGGGTTTGTTGCAGTTACGTTTTTATTTGCAAGGCATGTTAAAAACATTTGCTTAGATACTCTTGTGATCGAGGAAACCACTTTTCCTTTTAAGTACATGACGACATCCAGTATAGATGGAGCTGGAATAAAGCCAAAATAATCCAAAATAAATTTTGTCTATCGACAAAGTCCATCTGTTCTTGATGGATAAGTCTGTGCCCCTGTACCTTTCCTAGAATACTACCTTAGAGCCCCAGAAGAACCTTGGCAATTTTGTTTCCTACCAATTAATTCTTTATATTAAGTAGAATCATAGAATCATAGAATGGCCTAGGTTGGAAGGAACCTTTAAGATCGTGTAACCGCCATGCTGTGGGCAGGGACAGCTTTCACTAGACCAGGTTGTTCAGAGCTCCATCCAACCTGGCCTTAAACAATTCTAGGGATGGGCATCCACAACTTCTCTGGGCAAACTGTTCCAGTGCCTCACTAACCTCACAGAGAAGAATTTTTTCCTAATAACTAATCTAAACCTACTATCAGTTTGAAGCCATTCCCTGCTGTTCTATTACTATATGCTTTTGCAATAAGTCTCTATCTTGTAGGTTCCCTTCAGGTACTGGAAGACCTCAGTTAGGTTACTCCAAAGCCTTCTCTTGTTTACAAGCTGGATAAACTCAATTCTCTCAGCCTTTCCTCATAGGAGAGGTGTTCCATCCCTTTAGTCATCTTCATGGCGCTCCTCTGGACTTGCTCCAAGAGGTCTCTGTCCTTCCTGTGCTGGGGACCCCAGAACTGGATGCAGTATTTCGGATGGGGTCTCACCAGAGCACGGGGGCAAAATCCCCTCCGTCCATCTGCTGACCACACTGCTTTTGATGCAGCCCAGGATACAATTGGCTTTCTGGGCTGCAAGTGCACATTCAGTGCCAGCTCACATCCAACCTCTCACCCACCAGCACCCCCAGGTCCTTCTTGGCAGGACTGCTCTTCATCTGTCCATCCCCCAGCCTGAATTGATACTATGGGTTGCCCTGACCCAGCACCTTGCACTTAAACTACATGAGATTCATGGGCCCACTTCTCGAGCCTGTCTAGGTCCCTCTGGGTGGCATCCTGTCCTTCAGGTGTGTCAACCACACCACTCAGCTTGGTGCAAATTTGCTGAGGATGCACTCGATCCCTTTGTCTATGTTCTTAATGAAGATATTAAATGACGCTGGTCACAATACAGACCCCTGAGGGCCGTCAGTTGTCACTGATGTCCACTGGGACTTTGAGCCATTGACCACTACCCTCTGGATGCAACTGTCCAACCACTTATCTACCTAACAGTCCACTTCTCAAATCCATCTCTCTCCAGTTTGGAGAGAAAGATGTTGTGGGGGACTATGTCAAAGGCTTTGCAGAAGTCCAGATAAATGACATCTGCAACCCTTCCCTTGTGCACTGATGTAGTCACTCCATCATAGAAGGCCACTAGGTTGGTCAGGCAGGACTTGCCCTTGATGAAGCTGTTCTGGCTGTTTTGAATCACCTTCCTGTCCTGCATGTGTTGTGTTCCATGGCAATGTCAGATACCTACCAGGAGCCTACTCTCAGAATATCACCCTGACTCAGTTACTTGAATGTTAGCACTTGCTGGAATCTGGAAGCGTGCTTTCTGCTTGCATAGGCCTGTCACAGCCAGCCTTAAACTAGTTTGCTTGGGTTTAGATAGAGGTGTACTTGTAGCAGCAGAGAGCATGGTGAGGGCTGTCCAAACCCACTTGCACCCTGGGTGAGTACTTGTTGCCTGAAACCCATGGCATGACAGCAGTAAAGAAGGTAGTGTGGGTTACCCTGTGTGATGTCAGGATGTTCCCAGACTATATACATTTAATTTAGGTTAATTAGGACATTGTAAATTATAACCTGGATTAGTTTTGCTTCCATTGCACAATTCAAGCACATAGAAATAAGAAAGGGATAAAAGAGGATAATGCTGATGGACAGAGGCTCTTTAAATACCCCCTTCTTCTCTGCTTCCCTGTGTTGTCTTATCCCTTCCTTATTCACAGATTCTCCTGCTGTGATGCAGGAACTGGGGCTTCCAGCTCATGGTGTGTTGGCCCTCTGTACGCTGTGCCACCCACTCCTGGCTGTTAGACACAGTCATCATCATGCAGGAACTGTCTGGGTGGTAGATGATCTGGCTCCAGTCCAACCAAGACACAGGATCTTGTCTTGCCCTTTAGCCAACTAACAATGGTATCAAGGTACTTGTTTTATTCCTATACCACTTAGATTTTTGTATACTCTCTGTAAGGGAATTAGAAACCCAGATGATCTTTGGTCCTTTAATGTATGTTCTTGGAAAGATAGTTGGTCAGTGTACATGTACAGATTTATGTTGAATCCTGGAGAGTGACTGAGCTAAGGGAGCACAGGGGAGCTTCCAAATGTCTCTTGGCTTGTTCTTTATGGTTTTGTTGGTTGTCAGAGATGGGTAGGAACAGTATGGCACAAGACTGTGTAATATTTCCCTCTGCGGAGAACGATGCTGTAACTGTGCAAAACACGAATACTTAGTCCTTGATTAAGCACAGGAAATGCTTTGGGAGTACTTCATTACATTACCTTTCCCTCTATCTCCCTGTGCTGTTATGAGGAATGTAGGTATCATTCTCTTAATTTTTTCACATGGAGAAATGGTGGCAGAAAGTGAGTTGTTCAAGCAATACAGCTCATCAGTACTCCTTACACTGTTTCACTGCAGCTGAACTGTATATCCAGTTCTGTATATTTGCAGAAAAGCAAAGCCATTCTGCAGGGATCCCCATTTTGGGAGGAGGGCCTATAAGAGTCGGTGGTGTCAGCTAGTGGTTGTTGGGGAAAAGGGGATGTTCTCCCTGATCTCAGTGATAACTCCTGGAGTTAACTGAGAAGATATGTTGGGTTTGATCATTCAGAAATATTCCTGCTCTGTGGCTGCTTGAGTAAGAAGCAGAAGCAAAGAAAGTGAAATCATATAAGCCCTTCTGTGAAGTGGCTGCCGATAAATGAGATCTTATTCACCATATGCACTCCTTCACCTTTTCTCTTTAGGTTGAACAGCCTCTTTTCCTTGTCTTGCTCCCATATCTCTGAAATCAAGTCAGGTTCATTTACGGGATTTGTCACTTTTCCTCCTATCAAAAATAATTCAAACCATTTGGTTTCCCTACAGCTGGAACATGACACAGGACATGCTATCTTGTGCCTGCCAGATTCTGAATGCATGTTTTCTCTCTGGCAGGGCCTGTCTGAAGGCTAGGCATCAGAAACGTTTTCTCTACAATATGGAGCTAATAGTTTTGCAGAGTAGAGATTCATGGGGCCAAGAACTGGGATTTCTGGCTTCCCATTCTATCACTGAATGTCAGTGCACTTTGAAAAGTTACTTCTTCCTTTGGTACCATTCCTTTAACCATAGATCAGGGATAGCCATGTTCCCAGGAGGACATCAGATATGATTCATAAATCTTTGTGTATCTATTAAGGTAAGACAGAATCCTTTAAGGGAAGTCTGTGGAGGACTCTGAGCAAGACCACATGGGTTAAGATAGGTAACACTACTTTATGGAACTGTGAAACCTACCCTTCTGCAAGCTGTGTCACTGGCACATGTAATGAGAAGTGTTGCAAATGACCCATGACTTGCACTGTGTGATGGACTGCTCTGCTGTGCAGGAATGTATGTGGAGTCCATGACAAAGGCATGACTTCCAGGAGTGGGTCAGGCAGGTGCCTCCTGGGGCTCAGGTACATCCAGAGGTGTTGCAGAGCCCTGGTTTAGAATACTGGGGATGATACCATTCAAAATCTGGATGTTGTTTACAATAGGACAGGCAGCAGTTATGTTTCCTGCCAACCACTGGAAGGGAGCAAAATCATAGCAGTGTTTCTCAACCACAGGGAAACAAGCAACTAGTCCGTTCAGACAAAAAAAAAGAATGAAAAGGGAACACAGAGCAGCGATTCCAGACTGGCATAGGGAGAAATTATTTTTAAAATACCTTACTCCAATGAAGAGGTACGCGGTATCAGATGAAGTTCCAAATTTCTGTGTGCTGTTGAATATTATCATACATCAGATCAGATGGCTCCTAACTTTCACTGCCTACCTGCTGAACTGCTCTTGCATAACTTGCACATCTCATCAGGCTGACATGCCACACTTGTATCTGGCCCACAGCCTTGGAATAAAATTCTGTTTATTCTGCTCTAGAAAGTCTGGTAGGTGGGAGGCAGTTCTGCATGGCTCTGCCATTCAGTCAGTTCATTCTCTTGCATGAGAGATCTGGAATTATAGCATTATTGAAATTTTTTCATGTGTATGTTAGAAGTTCAAGCTGTGGAATAAATAGTGTTTCACCTGCTGAGACTGGAGCTGAATTTATCCACTTTTGGTACAGTGACTTAATATGTAGGAGAGAATACATTTTGATGACCTGCTGATTTACTCTTATAATGAAAATGAGGGATTTTCTGATACAGTGGAGAGGAAAACAGTTTGATAATCCTTCAGGGGTTTAGTGGATTTTTATTACCAACTGTGGTAACTGCTGTATCTTACATGATTGTCCTAAAATCTCCTATTTGTGTCTCTTGAAGGAGCAGGGATGTTGCTGGAGACTTGCATATTCATATAGTCTATGTTGACAGATACCTCTGATTCATGCACTGCTCTTATTTACTTTTAATTCCAGAAGCACAAGCTGGTCTGTACCAGCACATAAAGAGACTTGTTTTTTTTCAGTAGCAGGATACTTCTGTACTGAGCCTTACTGCTAGCACAAAAATACTCTGAATTTCTCCAGGACCCACATGGAACGAGCATGCCTACATGGTCGTTTGCCAAAATTCACTTTGTCTCTGCTAGCATTGCAAATCCCAAGTTGTTCCTATCTGCAACTAGATTTCTGTTCTGTGACTTCTAGGTCACATTAATATTCAAAGGTATATTGGAAACTGAGTCCTAACTGCGATTCTTTGATTTCCACATTAATAAACAGAAATAACAATAAAAACAAAACCCACAAAACAACAACAAAAAACCCTCACCAAATAGAAAAACAAAAGGACGAGTAAAACTGGACATGAAAATGTTCCCTTACGCCCTCAGCCAGGGTTTCACTACATCTAGCTAGACAAGAGGACATCCAAAGAGGTCACTGTGGTTTACCCCACTGAACTTTGCACTGCTAGCACTGACGTGAGAAAACCCTCCTGCAAGCTTGTATTATCATGAGGTTTGTTTTTATTTTCTTGTACTCAACAGGAAATGAAGTGCTAGTGCCATTTAAAGTTATCCAATCAGCTTTTGTATCTCTTCTCCTCTACTTCTTTCTTGGTTTTATCTGTTCTCTTCCTGTTCAACTACTCACTTTCATCTGGTTAGCAAGAGCTGAGCTGTTGATGGTTCAAGAGGATTGACTGATGAAGGAATGATATGCGTGTGGTATAAATCATCTCTGTCTTTGTGTGGTTTTGTGCAGAAGGCAGATGGAACATGTAACACAAACTTCAAAACTACGAAGACACAGGAGCAAGTTCTACAGGTTTTTGTGGAATTCATTGAGGGCAACACAACTATTCTGGTGAGTTTGAACTCTTCAGGTTATCTGATCTTGGACCCAATGAAGTTGCTTCAGGGCCATGCTTTCTTTGGTACATGAAATAGGACTTAGACTACCAAGGAAGTAAATGGTTTTGACTTCAGTTGCTCTCAGGACCAAAATACCACGGCAACAATATCTAAGCAAGGATTGTGTTGGCAGGAAAACCTGTGATTTGGGAATTCAGTCTGGGGAGGATAAAAACAGAGCATAGAGGCAGGAAGTGGGATTGGTGACTGTGCTCACATGTATGAAATTTGTCTCAAAG
Organism: Manacus vitellinus; assembly: GCF_001715985.3. Taxonomy (NCBI): domain Eukaryota; kingdom Metazoa; phylum Chordata; class Aves; order Passeriformes; family Pipridae; genus Manacus; species Manacus vitellinus. Next base: position 4,877,243 of record NW_021940750.1, read on the forward strand.
AGCAATTCCTGTATGCTACTTCATGGGTAGCACAGCAGGCATGTGGTAGATGGCATAACACGTCTCTTGTCTTTGAAACTTCAAAGGATGCCATAGTGTTTTGCTGCAATGTGGAAGCCATTATGGAGGCAGATTAGCCCTCCAGGAGGAGCAAGGTAACACAGGGCAGCACTAAAAATCTGCACTAGAACTTTATACATTAGACATTGATTCTTTATATTCCCACCACTGCCCCCACCATGGTTGAAGCTCCTTGTCTCTCTAACACAATTTCATTCTCTTTTCACTGTAGATGAAAGATTTTTAATTGCTTGAAACATTTTTCTCTTTATTAAGAAGGAAAAAACCCACACGCAGAAAGCCTCACTGCATCCAAATCAAGACAGAGAAGTATGCTTGGTGTAACACATGCAGCAGAGGAACCGCAGTCTGTTCATTCACTGTGAAAGCTTGCTGAAGTGTATTTTCAGATTGACTTTCAAATGATGAACCTGTTGTTTTGAAGGACCTCTAGCCTAAAAGTAATATGGTCTCTTCATTATATTGACTCTTGCAAACAGTATCTTTATTCAGTCTTCAGTTAGATGCTTATGGGTTGTTTGGGGTTTTTTTCTCTTCTTCCTCTAGAAAAAATACCTCAAGCGTCTGCAGGAAATTAATGTCATTCTTGAATCCTCAGACTTCTTCAAGCGACATGAGGTGAGCAGTGAGTGTAATGTTGTGGAGGTGCATTGCTTCTTCATTTGGTCATTCCGATGTACTTAAGAATAGCATGCTGTATGAGTAGAAAGGAGTTTGTAGAACAAAACTAATCTATGTTAACAACACAGATACCACAAAACCTTGATCACAATGATACAGAAGATTAAACTAGTCGAGAAATAGTAAATCCTCCCATCTTTATAATATCACAGCACTTATAACTCTGGGCCACTACACAGAGTGGTTTATTAGTACTGGTTTCCTGCAGTTTCTCTAATCTTGGTGTCTTCCAGTGGGAATCTTTACAGGGGAATGGCAGTGTGGAAGTTTGCATTTGGTACAATGGCATTATTGTAGTTTGCCAATGAGGGCTGTATTAGTTATAATGGATTTACATTGAAATACTATATAATTCTGCTTTAGATGTTCTCCCTGTGTGCTTTGCTGTGCAGAAGGCATCATTAGCATTGTAAGTTCTGCTTGTTACAGCTCAAGATTATGAGATTAGACATTTTATTTTACCTTGTTGATGTCCTCTTATCACTGGAGATATTTTTGTTAATCATGGGGCATAGTCTGTCTTTGAAAATAGTCACTGGCCTTGCTGAATTGCTCGAATTGAGACCTATTGCTAAGTGAGATGAAGAATTGCTTTTCTTCCCGTTGTCTACTGTGTCCATTTCTCATCTACATGCCCTTTTAGACCTTACTGATTGAAATGGTTATGCAAATGGGGCATGTAAATTGTCAGTGTATAAGTGCAGCCCAAAAGTGTGTTGGGTGACAGGTCATCTGAGGAGGTCACCTTCTTATCAGGAAGTGTTAAGTGATGGGGGAGGGCTGAAGATGTATTTGTAACCTCATCATCTCAATCTGTCTTCCAGGTTGTTGGAAGTTCACTACTTTTTGTACATGATGGCAGTGGGAATGCTAATGTGTGGCTGATTGATTTTGGAAAGACTACCCTTCTCCCTGATGGGCAGACACTGGATCACAGAATCCCCTGGCAAGAAGGCAACAGGGAGGACGGGTACTTGTTGGGGTTGGACAATTTGATTGGCATCTTGGAAAGCATCACTGAAAGATGAGTTGAGAATGGCACAAAACTTGCAGGGCTTCTCTGTAATTTTCTGCTTTACTGAAGTAGAAGGAAACTCAGTTAGAAGGAAACCTTTAAGTCCAAGCTCCTGAGGTCATCAGTGCAGAGGAAGCTACATCCAGAACCTGGCAGTTAGTGATCAAAATTACTTTGCATCAGCCCTCTATGGATGTCAACAAATAACTCCAGATTGGTCTGTATTGCATCAGATGAACTTGAGACTGGTCCTCAGAGAATGAAGATCTCCATACTTGGGAATCACACCAGCATGAGTCAAGAGGTCTGTGTGGTAAACCAGAATGATTGTGATTTCTGGCAAAATTGGACTCCAGATTACTTCTTAGTGAACCGGGGCAAATACTTGAGGATTCAGGACAGAAAAAACCATTTTTTCAGGGAACTGCATAGTTTTAAGACCAGATTGGTTTTTTCCTCTCTAATTCCAAGTCTTCTTGTGCCTGTGTACACTGTAGGTTGGACCAACAACTTCTACTGCATTGTGTTACAGTGTGAACGAGGTGGAAATGGGTGATAATCACAAGAAACCTGGAGCAAAGGAGACAACAGTTTGTAGTGGCTTGATGTGGCTAACTGCTCTTGACCATTCCTCCTCTTCCCCACCCTAACCTTGCTTCTATCCAAGAACAGCCTTGGCTTTTTATGTAGCTTCTCAGGAGTTTACAAGTACTCTAGGGAGAGAATAGCAGCCTATGGTCTCCAAAACCATTTGACTTTCCAACTGGGTAGGCTGCTGGAAATGTTAGTAGCTTGGCAAGTTTGGCCTCTTGCAGCTGAACTGCAGTTCTGAAAATCACTAATGATCTTTCACACACAGATCAGGGAACTAAGTTTTTTTTTTCCAAGGCTTGTTTATTTTTAAGGATAAAACCCCTCTACACAAGCACACAGATGCACGCACTAGTAATCAGCAACCAGTGTGATCTCTTAAGATCATGATTTGACTGTCTCCTAATATATGTGACTTCTTGGCCATGTTCCTGTTCTCAAATACAATGCTGCCACTTAAGTATGTAAACTGGCACAACAATCAGGATGGTAATGTTTCTGCATTCACAGCATTACACAGTGATGAAATAATTCCCAGGCATCCTTCCTCCAAGGTATCAGATGTTAAATCCAGGCAGTTTGGGTGAAGGGATGTCAATATATCACATCCTCTAGTCCCTATCTGGAATTACAGGGTGATCTGTGATTAATTCTTCTTTTGCTGTGGTTCAGGCACAGCCACAGAAAATTCACAGTTTTTAGGTTAAGAAGATTGAAGTGTTTTCTTGTAATGGCTTCACATACCTTCTCCTTGGTTTCCTCTAGTCACTTGAACAGTTTTTTAAATACTAGCAGTGTAAATACTATCATTAGTCTCTTGTTCACTCACATTCCAGGTTTTAACATTAATAATGTGATGATGCAGTTTCCAAAATGTGGACTAGACTTACATTGCTACTTGATGGTTAATCTTCTTTCAACATCTAAAGCTAGTAATGCACATTGATCAGAAATTGCCGTCTTTTGCTGGTGTCCTGGGCTCAGGAGAGATTCTGAGAACTTTTGGATATATGAAGCTGACTCCATGCTTTGAGAAACTGCTACTTAATAATAATCATTATCATGGGCAGAAAAAATCCTGTAGAGTTCAGATCTGGAATGAAATCTATGTATAACATTTGTAATTAGAACTGAAGAGCCTAAAATAATTTCTAAAATGAGTTACTTTGGATAACACACTACTGTACTAAAAGATCAGTCAGATTTAGTTACTTTTTCATCACCTCTAAACAAAACAGCAGTATTAAAAATTGAAGTTCAATTGTCACATAAAAGTTAGATGACTTAGAGTAGGTATTCTGTTAGGAAGTAATGACATGTGGAAGCATTTCATCCTAAACCAGAAGGTGTCTGAAACTGGTAATTATTTTTGCAGTTCACTGCAAATTCAGATGACTTCTGTGGCCTCTCAGAGTCTCTCAGTTTTATATGCATGATAGCATGTTAATGAATTTTCCACTTAAAAGTTTCAGAGGGTTTACACTGCTTTTTTTTTTTTTAATTGACAGTGAGCACAGATATCATTCCAGATGCCTCCTAACTTTTGAACTGCTATGAGATGACAAATGAATAGCAAGTAAATAGGTCTCACAGGGAGGACTTTAATAACATTACCTTTTTTATGAGACTTCAATTGCAAGCAGTCCTACCATAATAAAAAAAAATTATTGAAGTTAGACATAACACTGTGAAGATATAATTCCTTTAGTGGTTTGCCTAATTAATCTTCAGAGTTAAATTTCTTTCTTCTGTTACCACACCTGTGAATCTTTTGCACCAGTGTAACTTATTTTCTAGAGGGGAGATTTAGATGGTAGAGGTTGCTGTTCAAATGTCAGCTGAGAATTTAAGACAAACTTTTAGAATGACTGTTGGAAAGGTTAGGGAAAAATGAAAACCTCTGCAATAGCAAACTGTGGTCTGGAAACTCATTCTAGGTAATACATAGTTCTAGGAAGTTAGTTTTGAAATGGCCTCTTTGCCTTGCTAAGGGATCAGAAAGGAAGAAATCACAATCATCTGCTGTTGTTGTGGAAAGGAAAGAAGTAGGCAGCTTTTCTTGGTAAACTGCCAAGGGCAGGATTTCCAGCTGAGCACAGGAGTTCTAGGAGGGTGAGACTATGAGCTCATAAGCAAACTACCACAGGGTATGTTAGGTACCTTGTCTCTCATCAGATGGACCAGAGGGTCTGTCTGTGTACACTCACTTGCTAGTGTGAGGAAGCCTTCTTTCACTATGGAGTAAGTTGCCTTGAATAAGCTTATATTTACCAGAGAGTCAACATGATGCATTTGCACAGACATGTAACATAGAAGAGCTGATGCATGATAACCAAGGTACTTGTTCACATGCAAGTCCAGAGTGTAGTTCATTAATGCATCTGCTGGGATAGTGCCTCACTCTGGAGACACTGAGTGTGTGTGTTTCCGCAGCATGGTAAGATATGCTGGCCCAGAGGCACTTTGGTGCTGAACAGCTGACCTCTGACTTAGGCACCAAGGTCTTTAAACTCACTGGTTAGATGCAGCAATGCTTACTGCTATAGCTGCTGCATTCCTATTTGAATCAGAAAGTAGGACTTCTCTCCCTCAACTTGTCATTGACTTGTTTTTTTGGCCTTGGACAACTAGGCATCAGTTTTGTTCCCATTTTAAAGATGGGAACAGTACCTACTTACCTCACAGGAATGGTGTGAGGCTGTCCTTCACTATTGCCTGCAAGATGCTGTGAGATCCTTTGGAGGAAGGTGCAATATAGAAAGAAATGCACAAAGAGATAGATAAGTTTAAAGATGTTGGGTGATGAGGCCCCACAGGGATATAAATGTGGCTGAAATGTAACCAAAATGGTAAAAATTAAATCCCTCTGAATTTTGTACAGGGCGAAACTCACTTAATAGGATCCAGTTCCTATTAAAGGGAAACATTTGGGAGTTGGACCAAACCCTTAAGTATCTCAGAGAGCTTTTGCTATCTTTTTTATTGCTGTTGTTATTATTTGTTATTCTTAAGGTACTGAGATCAAATGGCCTGTATCATCCACATGCATCGGTTCTGAACACTACAATGCAATGCTGACCATGGTCACTTTTGACATTGACTGTATTGGATGAGTGTTTGTTACTCTGAAGTGTGTATGCTACTAAATAAATGAGACTAAAGAAAAAAAAGCCACTGTGCTTTGGTCACATTAGAATGGTATTTTCTTCCAGAAATGCCTGAGGGAAGGGACAAAAACTATTTATTTCAATGTTTCTTTTGCTTTTAGTCTTTAGCATCTGGTATTTCCTAAAGCAAAACCAACTCTAAGATAACTGGAAGCTAACACTGGAGCTTGATTCCAAACCCTATTGTATGTGTTAACTTTAGAATCTGATCCACACAAAGCTTGTTGGCTTCCTTCAAGGTAAATCTCAGTGAATAGCCTATAGCACACAAAAAACTGTGCATAAAGAGGCACTTGTCAGACTCAGAGCAGTTAACTGTTCCACTGGGAAGTTTTGTATGGCCAGAGGAAGGAACACTCAACATGCCAGGACCAGCAACACTTCTCAGCATGAAAGAGTGTATTCTTACCTGTGTGCAAAGTGTACTTAACAGAGAGGGAAGCGAATAACCACCATTAGTGTCTCTTTATTTTGTGTTGCAAATATAGAAGGATACACTTGTCCAGCTTTAAATTGCATAGAAGCAGGCATGTCATCTACTTATGTACAGTAGTCACCCAGAAAGGTAAGTTGGCAAGAAGTGCTTCCATGGTCAAAGGTAATGACAAATCAAAACAAATTCAGATAATGTGATGGGAAGATGTTAGACATGATATCACTAAAGTCTCTGCATCAGATTGAGAAGGGTGGACAGCCAGGAGGAGAGAGCACAGCCATGATTACAGGAGAAACAGTTACAGAGCTCTGCTGCTCAAGGGTCTAAGGAAGTGTGGTCCCTGGCTGACACAGCTGTGGAGATGCAAATACATTGGGGAAAACTGTACTTGCAGCAGCAGCATTTTCTTCTCTTTTGAGTAAGTAGGGGGAGTGTACTGGAGGTGGAATAAGGTACACTTGCAAAAGCTCTTAACTATTTTATTAGTCCTGGAAAGCTTTCTTAGTGCACACCTGCCCATTGACTAATCAGTTGAGAAATTAGGTCAGGAAAAGGGTTGATATGAGGGAAACACTTTAAATGTGTATAATTAAAAATCCTTTTTCTTTAAAGGGAAAAATGAAGATGCAAAGCACTTAAATTGAGATTAAAAGTAACAAAGAAATCAGAAGCAGGAATATTAACAAACGTGAAAAGAAAGCAGAGAAAGATAAAATGAAATTTGCATTATTTTGTTGATAAGTCCTTTCTTTAAAATGTAAGTATGAGGTTTTATGAAGCAACATAAAGTACTAATGCTGAACCCAGAAGAAAAAACAACTCTATACACTCAAGTGCAAACCCAATTTGCTAACGTGTTAAAAGACACTTCTCAGGAAGAGCAATTGATAATAACCCTATAATGGCTGATTTTGCAGTGGGAAGTGTTGGAAGACTTTTTGCATGGATAACAGGACTGAATTAATCCCAGATCTCCAGCTCATGTCATTCCTCTAGGAAACAAAATTGTGTTTTGTCTTTCAGTTGCCAAAGTAATCTAATTTTGATGCTATGGGTTTATCTCGTTGATTATACGCTAAAAGTGTCTCCTGAAAAAATGGTTTCAAGCAAGTTATATTTTGAAATGATAGCAATTGAGCATAATGAAATCTCTGAATGTATGAAGTAAGTTTCAGAATTTAAGGACTAAAGGTTTTAGTGTGTGTCATTGTTATTTTTCTTTTCAGATAATATGGTTTGGACAACATGTAACATTCGGCATCACAACAGAAGCAATTTCAACATTATTTCCTCCAAGATATTAATTAAAAATTAATTATCTGTGAGGGTTTTTAAAAGCAGCTAAAAAAAACCTGTTGCAGGTCAAGGTTCATGGCAACTATGCTGACAGAAAATTGTTCCGTTTGAGAGAGTTAAGAGCTTGTATAAAATTTAGGTTGCTAATGCAGAGGCTTTTAAAATTCCCAGGTCTTTCTTTTAGTGCCCATTTGGTATCTGCAGCTCCACATCCTGTCTTGTTAGAAGAGACTACATCTGCCTTAGTACAACCCTGAGCTACATGCTCAGGTTGTAAACCATCAGAGTATCTCTAGGAAATAAATTATCAGTTCATGCTCACTCAGCTCTTACAGTTGCTCTTCAGCACCTCACTCTTGAGCACTCTTAGCGATAAGATCCTGGTCAGGATGGAGTTCTGTTCTGCCTCAGTGCAGCTTTGTGTATGTGTTTCCTGTACTACCTTAATACAGCTGTTCAGTAAAAATAGGTATTTGTGCAAAGTGCTGGACTTGCATTCTGTTTATAAAGTGAAGCACAGCTGCAGTCAGGATTGCCTGTGGCACTGGTAATACAACTGTGCTCTTCTCTCACTTCACTTTTCAATGGCTTACCTAGTTTTATCACTATCAGCCTTTCTAAAATTTGTGACTTACACTGAGACAAGTGCTGTGTATGGGGAAGACAGAGCTACCCCTGTGTATGAGTGGTAGCTCAAGGTGGGTAACCATATGGACAGCAGGGATTCTACCTGCTTCTCACTGCATTCTTAGGGTGGTGTTTAGTTACTTTATGAAGTAGCAGGCGCAAGACAGTTCTTTGTATTTTTAATGTAAAAAAGTCTGTGGGAAGAGAGGGTGGTATAGTTAACTTCTCATGGCTTCTGAACAAGTCTCTTGCCACCAATTTCCAACCCGTGCTGGTGGGTAAGGAGAAAACAGAGTCATAATGGGCCTGCAAAAGCATGATCATGACCGCCAGTGCTCTGCTCAGGACAGAGCCTGTTACAAACAAGGGTTGAAAAGTGAGCTGGCATCATGTCCACTGCAGCTGAGCCAGGATCACTGCACTCTGCTGTGGCCTTATCACATATTCAGGGAGGAGGCAGCTGACTTGCTGATACCAAGTCACAACTGTTGGAGAGTTTAATAGGTCACCTTTGGGGGAAAAAATATAAATGCATAAACCATATATTCTGAAAGGTAAGGATAAACTGATGAAATTCCAATTAACTGAGAGTAGATGTATTGATTTTTGACTGGAATGTTCCAGAGGTAGCCATTCTGAAACATGACCAAAAATGTTAGGCTCTGCAACAGGAAAGAATGAGAAAATTTCCTGCTAAATGGGCTCTTCTGCCTCATCTAACTGGGCTGTAGCAACTCCTGAATGTAAGATAGCTAAATGTGATAAGCTAAATGTGAGAGAAGCCAAGAGAGCTAAAGCAAAGGTGAAAGGGAAAGAAGGGCAGGAGGCAAGGCAAACCATCTCCCTTGGTCACTAAGTTCCTCAGTGCTCACACTGCTACTGGAATTTGCCCCACACAGAGGGACCCCTGTCTTCTGACCATCTGTCATTTTGCAACATAGATGTGGAATTGTTTCCATACCATACAGGTCATTGCTGAAAGGTGGCCGTCATCACCCTTTGTGTCTGGAAATCACAGAAGGTTGGTGTTAAAAGGGACGTCCAGAGATCATCTAGTCCAACCCCTCTGCTAAAGTAGGTTCACCTTGAGCAGGTTGCACAGGATCACATCCAAATGGGTTTTGAGTGTGTCTGGAGAAGGAGACTCTTCAGCTTCTCTGGGCAACCTGTTTCAATGTTCTGTAACTCTCAAAGTAAACAAGTTTTTTTCTTGTATTTGGATGGAATGTCCTGCGTTTCAGTTTGTGCCTGTTGCCCTTAGTCCTTTTGCTGGGTACCACTGGAATGAGTCTGGTTCCGTCCTCTTGACACCTGTTCTTAAGATATTTTTATGCACTGAAATGACATTATATAAAACTAGTCATTTTAAAGTCAAAGGCCTAAAACTATAGGAAGTTTGGAACAGATACAAAGTCAGACCAACAAAGCATAAACCTGTGCCAAGGATGCATTTCACTGAGGATGGATTCACATTCTTCACTCTGTGCTTTTCCTTACCATAGGTCAGTGGTGTCCATCCCTAAATGATGTAAAGGACAGGAAGTCTGTGTGGTCAAAGCAAACCCTCTCCTATTAACACATATGTTCAGACTGTACATACAGCTGACCACTAAGCGTAAAGCATGGACCAGAGAACCTCTTGCCTCAGAAAGAAACTATAGTAGTCTACAACTGACTTCTCACCACCCACCTTGATTACGCACAAACGTAATGTAATTTGCCACTGTAGGTTGGCAGTGTGACATTCAGGAGTGGTAGAAGGACAGAATGCTTCCAAGACTGTTCAGACTTAATCCAAATTCTTTGCCTTTTCTGTCTCATTATTTTGCAGGCTTTAACCAGTAACCATTAGTTTAGATCCTAAGCAACCAAAGAAAACCTTAGAAATGAGCTGTCTTCAAAACAAACAACTACCTTTACCAGCAAGTCTGTGTGCTGTGCTTGCTAGGCAAGGAAAAATTATAACCTGCTCACCTGTATGAAGCAAAGTCATGGTTTTAGCTTTCTCAAATGGTCAAGCTACTCTACCTTCCCGTATAAAGAGTACCTCAAGTAGTGTTTGCATTAGGTTTCCCTTCACTCTGCCCTTTCTTGGCATGACTTTCTTTCTACCTCAGAGACATGGGTGTTAAAACCAAGAACTCCAGTACACCAAATGCTAGACAGTCACCCAAGAACCTCAGCTTAATGCTTACCAACATAGCACAGGGAATTAATCCTGAATATCAAAGTTCTTACAAAAATTAAGTTCGTCTCAAGTAAAGTCCGTTAGAAGATAAAGACAGTCCATTTCTCATCACGCCATGCAGCTCTTGCTTTCTTGAAAAACCACCTGCCCCTTCAGTGCCAGGAGCTGTGAGGAGAGCTACACCATGAGGCAAGCAGCACATTTCCTTCTCTATTCCAAGGGATACTATCAGCTCCACCAAATACTGCCTTTTTAATGGTAAATTTGTTTTCCTCTTCATTGCTTGTTTTCAAAGCACATGCTCAGAGGAGTCTGATTATTTTTTTTCATCTTTCCTACTGTTTCCTACTGCTTCCAATTTGAGCAATAGCTTTCACAAGGTCTACTAATAAAACAGATGAAAATGTGTCTGCTATTTTTTTTACTTCCCATATACTACATGAGAATTAGTAATTCATCAGGACTGTAAAAAGCTCTCAGGAATGTAGCAGCCTTTGCATTTTGGTTGCTGCTGGCACAGCACATATTTTTGGATTCTTCAGTCAGAAAGAAAAACAACCTGTATTGGTCATTATTTCCATCCAAATGCTGCAGCTGGATGGTAGGTCCATTTCTTTTCACCTGAGCATATTGAGGAGGAGTCTATTCCTTAGGTATTCAGAGAAATAATGCCATTGTTCTCCACCTCTAAGCTGGAACACATTTGAAGGACAGAGATAGAAATGCAACTATCTTTAACGATCTGGGGATCCAGCAGGTAGATGGAGAAAGCAGAACATTGCTGATGTTGAAACTTCACCCATCTGAAGGAGTTAAAATGGAGGAAGTGAAATAGGAAGCACTCCTTCCTGACACACACATTCCCTGATCTTGGGAAGAACCATTTCTGCTATACTGGAGTAACACTCAGGTCATCTGACAAAGACAGACCAGAGTCCCTCTCTCTTGATGTTTTCTCTGTTTTATAAAAAGAGTTTTCATCTCTGTTCAGACTGGAGCTTCTTAGCACAGCTGCTCTGACTTCTGCTAAAGCTAATGGCTGGTGGTCAGCACTATAGCACAGGTCATCGTAAGCATAATTTGCATTGCCACAGGGGAAAGTCTGAAGTTTCACCAGTTCTATCCCACTGATATCCAGGTGAGGACAGTTGCTTCGACTTGGAGACGCTGGAGATGTCCGAGAGCTAGGAGAACTGCAATTCCCATCAAAGCCTGAATCTTCCCGCTCTGGATTTCCTTTGAGCTTGGAGCTGGGGCTGAAGTGACAGATATTCTCTAGCACCCATGATCCATAGGTTGGGTTCCAGAGATTTTTTGTTTTGTTTTTAGGTCTGTGGGCTGCTGGATTGGTGAGGTCTAACTTCTGGTTTGATGTCTGCTGCAACCACGACCCGCTGTTGAAATCACTGAGGCATGGCAGGCTGGGCCCTCGGGCAGTCCGATTGCTCAGGTTCTCCACCAGGAGCTCTTGTGGGCATTGTACAAGTTTGTGCCCAGCATGATGAGATTCCATTGTTTTAGGTGTTGTCTGAGGTGTGAGAGAAGGGCTTACCAGCAGCGGCACTATCCCACTGGAAATGTTTGGGCGGATGACCATACTCCCTTCATCCTCTGGTGTAGGGCTACACTCCATGGGCAGCTCAGTGTTGATCACATCAGGGTCCTTAAAAGTAGAGACAAAAATCAGTTACACCTCCAGGGTGATTGTCACATCTGCACTTTAAAAGAAATAGCTATGAGATTGAAAAAGGTTTTGGCAGAGACTGCCATCAGGTTTGGGCAATATTCCTGCACATTGTAAAAGGTGCTATGCAGAAAAAAGATTCTAAGTACCTCATCATGAAATGAAGGACATTTTGCTACTGAACAAGCTGAGAGCTAACGGCATCCACTTGCACAGGAACAGTATCTTTTCATTTTGGCTGGGCTGAAGATGGGAGAGTGAGGATGGATATTGGAAAAGAGCAGTGGAGCCAACAGCACCACCACAACTGGGAAAGTAATTCTATCAGTCTTTCAGGACTCTTCACTTGTTTTAGGGACTAAAGCTAATGAGCTAATGTCTTTGGATAGTTGGCATTCCATGGATTATCATCCTCCTAGATTCCAAAGAGCAATACCTGTGTGCAATATTTGATTCTTTCCAGGATGGTAGAGAAGTTTGGTCGATACTCAGGGCTGTGCTGCCAGCACTGCGTCATGATCCGGTACCTTAAAGTAAGTAAAAAAAAAAAAAAAAGAAAAAAAAAAAAAGTATTGATCAAGAAAGATAATTACAAAAAAAGTGTCTCAGTATGAAGTGATCACAGGTGCAAGGAATGGCACTTGGTACATGGCCCAAAGAAGAACAAAAGTGGATATGTCATCCCTGGATCTTGTCTCATTAGGGAACTACTACTTAAAGCAAATCCTATAGTGCTCTTAGCTGTATATAAGAGGCAATAGCTCAAGAGATGTTTAGTAATACCCACCTGACACTGAGGGCAGTCACCATTCCCTGACTAGAGATGTCTTTGTCTACATGTGTGATACCTGCTACACCTTGGCTTGTGAGAGTAAGGAAATACTTACACTGGTCCTGGACAGTTTTTTGGCGGATCCATTCTTCCTCCACTGGTGACAAATTCCAGCACTTCCTGGTTGGTTTTACAAGGGTAGGGCATGTAGCCTAGAGAGAAAATCTCCCAAAGCAGCACACCAAAGGACCTGTGTCAGAAACCAACCAACAATACCGATTAGGTTTCATTGGTGCTCCACAAACCTAACATGAAGCTGTGTAGGTAACACCACAGCAACAACCTTTCAAAGGTGCTGTCCAACCACAGTAATGTGCAATTAGTGTGATTATGAGTCAACTTTTACAAAAAAAAACCCAATCAAAACCTTTGCTCAAGCTCCAAGACTGTGAGGGTATAAAATCCCAGGCTTTCCTTTGTTTGAGGTCCCTCTTTGGAGGCACCAGCTGGAGCTGTTATTTTGGTTTTGCACCATAATTAAATTATTTTAGGGATACAGACATCTGAGACTCTGCTATGGGAAACCTGGGGCTGAGTTGGTGAGGAAACCTGGTCTAACTGTGTGAGTGTGGTGTGTGTAGCTGCCAAGGGGCCTTTTTGGAGCTTAGGTGGTGTGACTGTGACTGCCAGCATGGCTCCTGGATGGTCGGACAGGAAAATTTCCTTGACAATTGAATGAGTGTTTGGGAACAAGATGCTCAAGAATAAAAGAGACATCCAATGAAACTGAAAGGTAGCAGCATTTTTTTTTTGTTCTGATTAGGTTGTTCTCCTTTTTTACCTCCACGGGTTAGATAGGCACTGCCACTGGAAATTATGTATGACCAGAAACAGGGAAGTCAAGAGGATTCTGCCAGAACTTCAGCAGGGTCAGAATTTTAAGAGTCACTATTTGTTGCAAAGGTCAAAGTAATTTCCAGTACATGCATGTTACTTATAATAGCCTATTACAGGAACTGTGGCACTTTCCTTCAAAATACTTAGTACTGGCTGTGCACAGTTAGGCACTGATAAGCAATCCTGTGTCTTCCGGCATCACTAACTTCAGGAAACTGGGTCAGTGTGGCATTTAAGGGAATGTCTCAGTACAGTATATTGAAGAATCTACTGTATAGAGAAAGAGGCATTCTTAAGCAACTGGAAAGCTTCCATTATCCAGCAATGTGCATGAATATACAAAAGAGTAATACTGGGTAGTACAGAGAGTCACTTAAGAGGTATTTAAGCAGGCCTTGTCACTGAAGGAAACTGAGCAGCAAATACTGAGGCCTGAGGAAAATGTCTGATGGTATTTCTCTGGATTTTTAACTGAGACTTCTAGAGAATCTAATCTGCTTTCACTTCTCACTTCTTGATTGGCTTCATATGATACTCTATATTTATGCACGGGAAGTTTTTGTTACCTTCATTTACATTAGACTTCTTAATTCTTTTTAATTCTTTAGCCATACTTCTACTGAATGCAGTGGGAAGACTTCTCATATTTTTCTAGGAAATTCTGACTTTTTTTAAGGTTCCTGCTGAACAGACAATTTTTTTCTTGAGCAGTACCTTTCTTGGTGCTGATCAGTGAGTAGTAGAAGTGATTAAAAGACATTTATTACCAGGTATCAGTCTTGGAGGTGAAAATACCCTCTAGAAAAGCTTCTGGTGGCATCCACTTTACAGGAAGCATAGCTCTTCCTCCCTTGCGGTAGTAACTTGCTCTGGGGAATATAAAATGCACAGAGAATGTCACACGGCATGAAAGGGCTTCGATATATAAAAGATCTTATCACCGCAGTAACTCAGCTGGGGAGTGCCTATGGCAATGGGGGCCAAGCGAGAAAGAGGAAAGAAGTCATCAACACAAATAGTGCATTGGAGCAGTATTTTATATCCTCTTTGCAACTGAGATGGAAACTGAGGATGTTTAGGTGCACAGCTGAAGACATCAAACTTGGCAGGGTGTTGATGCAGCCAGTCTTCTTGACATAATAAACTGAGAATTATGGTTGTTGTGCGGTATTTTAATTTAAGATTATTTATGATCAACTAGCTAATAAATTTGTCTATGCTTGGTTTAGTGTCCACATATGTTTGCATTTTCCTGGGGCCACAGTTGAAGTGGATCGGCTTGTAAGCATGGATGTGGTAATTTACAGCCTGTTAACACCAGTTAGTTAACTGGTCATCAAAGTCAGACATATAATGGATGGTTCCACTGCTTTACCAGAAAACAGTTCAAATTGGTCAAAATGATAGAAATTACAGAGATACAGGACTCAAATTGCCTTCCACTTACCTGTAAATATCCCTGGCCATCCCGAAGTCACCAATTTTGGCTATTCGTCCTGCTCCAGTACAGGTCAAAAGGCAATTCCTTGCAGCTATATCTCTTAAAAAAAAAAAAAAATCTTATTCAAAACTCTTAAACAGCTAAAGGAATAAAGAAAGAACATTAGACCTTGTCCTGCAAGTCTCAGTTGAGTCATCTTTACACAAATGAGAAGAGCCTTGTTAAAAAAAAAGAAATAATTCCAGCTACATTATAATTTTTATTAACCACAATTCTTAAACTGCATTTGCATTATATTTTCTACCCAGTGTTTTCCAAACACTCCTTACTCCCATCTTCTTTCACTAAGGCAGAAAACAGCATGAGTGTTAGAAGAGGGAAGATATCTCCCATGAAATCAAGCAAAACTCCATATGGGAGCAGTTACTTGATGAGTGCAGGTTTAGCTTGAGAGAAATGGCAGTGATGCCTTCCTGGCCACAGCTGAAGGATTTGTGTTCATTTAAAATATGCATTCTGAAAAAAAACTAATTAAAAATCATAGCACTATGGGGGTCCTGTTGACTGCCAAGAAAAATGAGCTCCTTGAACAACTCATATGTTTCTTCCCATTGCCAGCCTTGAAAAATCCTTCAGGATTTGGAAGTCAGGCTCAATTTTCTCTTCCATTATCAGCTGTGACTCCTAGATGACAATACTTGTCTTTAGTGATCTCTCTGCAACCCTACTACATTACTTTTCACCCCTAGGATACCTGATATCTATAATGGTATCCTTCACTTCCCAACCCACTCTAAGGAATACTGACACCACTAAAAATACTAATACAGAACTGGAATGAAATTCCTTCTATACTGATTTCCTGAACTGTTGGCAAAACAAAATTAATCCATTCCCAGGTTGCTTATGTTAGAGATTTAATAGCTCAGAAACTGACCCAAATGTTTGTTTGTTTGTTTTTTTAAAGTGATATGATGCTGTTAAAAGGATATTACTATTACTGTAAGAATTTTTAAAAAATAATGCCATAGCAATTAACTCAGAAGTTTCCAATTAAAATACTGATCCTCTCTTGTAATTATTAAGAGATCCAAGACCCAAAACTTGTTGCACATTCTTACTGCTCTTTTTTAGTAACAGAAAACTCTAACACTTTTTCACACGAACTACTTTATTGTTCCAATGTAAAGTAGCCTGAAAACTGTTTCATGTGATCTAATAATGAAGCCATAACATATTACCATACCTCAGCCTCATGGCCTTTTGCTCTGATTGCTGCTTGCCAGTTGTTTCCCTAAGTTTCTCCAGTCTCTACCCACTCTAGCCTATTTCTGTCTCTTTGCTGTGTTCGATGTCATGCATATGTACACGTGTTTGTGCATGTGAGTGAATCAGTTCTCGACTCACAGATCTCTAGGCTGTATGTCAGTTTAGTTAAAGCCTGTGTGACCCTCTTGTGCAGGTCTCTCCTCTGCTTTACATATAAGGACTGAACTCAGCATGCAGTTCATAGTAAGGAATTCAGTTGTATGCTATGCCTGGGAACATTATGAGCTGAAACAGTTCATAGTCTGAAGCAAAGGAGTCCAGTGTCCAGCTGGGAGTTAAGGATACCTAAAATAACTTTTACCTCTTCTATAATATTTTATTCTTATTTGGAGCCTGCCATATCAACAGGTTTTTGCTCTACAAAAGAGGGAATAAAAAGTGTGAACAGACAAATATGGGCTTCCCAAGACCACACAGCAGGTCAGGCACTGAGCTGGGAAGGAAGCCTGAGCTGTGTTTTTATCTCCTATTATCCCTGTTCTACTCTTCCCTAGTCATTGCCTCAAACGTGATGGGCTGTTCTGTCCTGGTGGGATAGGGAAAGCATTTAAGTCAAGTTAGGGAGATCAAACAGCCAACACAGAGTGACACTACCATCTAGTGGACTACAGGGCTCATCTCGAATGTCTTTACATTGCAGGCACCTGAAAATTAACACTTAAAGCTGCTCACTTTGAACGGAAGGTTCCTTTCTCCCCAGCAGTGCAAAGAACGGTGGAGAACCTAACTCCTAACAAAAACCAGTGAGGCCCTCCTGGACATCTGGGCACAAGCCTGTGTTGGTAGGGGAAATATCTTTCTCCCCCCTGGAGATTAGTCCTGTCTAATCCACTGCAAATTAAATCTGTATGAGTCTCATGCACCTTGAGATACATCAAAAGGGACTGTTTCTCCTCACCTGTGGATGAAATGATTCTCTTCCAGATATTTACAGCCGCAGGCAATATCCCTAGCTATGTTCAGCAGGTCCTGCATTGTTAGCATGGATGGCCGATTCTGGAAAAAGACACAAAAAAAATAGTAAGGGCAGAATAGTGGAGCAGAAGAATATAGTTCAGCCAGGGGATAAACAGAGAGGGGTAGAAGAAGGGGAAGGGAGAAACATACATTCAGGATGGTGGAAGGGTTAAATGAGTTGAGCAAAGAGGAACATAAGCAGATAAAAGCAGAGTGTTAGAAAATGAGTAAACTCTTAGTTAAGACTTTCAGAAAATTTCCCCTCTCTTGAGCACGGCACATGAGTGCAAGCTGGTGAGAGATATACGGCCTGGCCTGTATAGCCTAGTAAAGGGTAAATCAAAAGACAAACAGGTTCAAAAGGTAAGATGGAAGAGAAAAAAATCCACTCACTTATAAAGAGTGAGTCAATAAACTATCAACAGAAATTAGCACAAGAACTCAGAGAGAGAGCAAAGATGCTCGAGCACACATCTCTGCACCAACAGTCAGCATTCATCAACATATCTGTTCTTGCAGAACAGCAATTACCCTCAGGAGCAGCATGCAAAAAAGGGATGCTTTACCACAGGACTCCAGGACTGGTACTAACCCTTCACCATCTGCACTTCCCTAACTAAGAATAATAAACAAATGTTTCTCCAGGAGCCCTGCTTATTTTCACCCCATCATTCATTTATCCATAGGGAAATTTTCTCTGTTTTTCTAGGAATTTCTTTATTGCTCTCAGGAAGGGTGGGGAGGAATTTTTACACAGATGATCAGAAATCAGAGATATATCAAATAAATTAGGCTCAGCTCTTCAACTAGTATAAATTTGTTCATCTCCATAGGATGCTGATGCACACCTGCTGAGGACCTAGTGCTATGAATTCCCATTATTACGTATAGTGTTATGACTTCAGTTCCTCATGTACCATCACAGTACACAGAAAACAGGCAGACATTGAAGAAAGCAAGCCCCTTAATTTGTAGACCAGTTGACAGAGAATTCTGGAATGGCAGGACAGGATTTTACTCTTTCCTCCTCAGTTACTTATAGCCTGCAGTTCTGGCCTTGCTTTCATTTTGTCTCGCTGACACCTTCTTACTTCAAGCAAACAGATATAGGTATCCAGAAATCTGTAGGAGCTGGGATACACACACAGCCTAGCTTGACTTCAGTGCCTTTATCCAACTCATAAAAACATAAAACAAGTCATACTAAAGTGAACCAGAAGCCCAGCAGGGAAGTTATCTCACCATCCTGGGTCTATTCTGCCGAAGAAAGCTCTTCATATCTCCTCCAGCCATGAGCTCAAGCAGGATGAAGCGAGGCAGCGTCTGTAGGCTGACACCAATGCATTGCACGATGTTCTGGTGATTGAACTTACTGAAAGCCAACGGTAGAGCAACATGGAAGAGAAAGATAGCATTAGTACCTGGCCATCATCCATCACACTCTCACTGTGCCTTGATCTTTGACAACCAGTATTGAAGCAAATCCTGATATGGTACAAGTTACCAAGCAAACTTCAGCCATATCAAAATACCTCTCTGCTTATGACAGTCCCAAGACCAGGGCTGTGCCTGGTTTTGCCCATAGAAAGCCTTAAACAGAAGGTATGAATAGCTAAAAGCAAAGCAGAGCCTTCTGTCTGTGAAGATAGAGTTTAATGGACTCACTGACTGAAAGAGGAGAGTGACATCAGAGGGATAGGAAAGTTAAGCACGCAAATTTTATTGGCATTTGTGAAAAAAAGTCTTGACTGATAGAGATTTTAATTCAGCATAGTGCCATCTAGCTTGGTGGACTCAGTTCTCTATTTAGTCTGCCAAAGGATTGAGTTCATACCTACTGCAGCAGCTGCTTATGTGATGGCTTTCTGCTCTTTACAAAAGAAAGCTGAAGTTGTCAAAAAGCTCAATAAGATTCAGTTATTAGACAGCAACATCTTCCCTTAGATAATGATTACCTGGATAATACAGGAACTAAAAATAGAAAGGAAACTGGGGAAGAGAAAGAGTTGTGTGCTACTAAGTGAATCAAGGCACTGTGTAATTGATTAAAATTGCTTTTTAAAAAAACATACATCAATGTTACTTCCTGTTCAGCTGCCAAAGTTCTTGCAGACTGTAGGAAGTGGCACTATATCATGAGATTCATGCTTTAATGGTAGAAAACAAGCATCTACATATGAGCTGGGCCAGACAATGACAAGAGGAACTTCATGTTGCACAAATTCAAAATGTATAAATTCCGATGACTTACAATGAACCCTGACTATACTACTATTTTAAAGCCACTCTTGACTATACTGTTGTTTTAAGTTATGTATTTGTGTTAATGTAAATTCCAAAACTGGAACACTTAAAGTGCAGGTGGTAGTAGGAATGGCTGTCTATTATCTTTTCCAGGCAGGTTTTATAGATCTTACAGTTCACTGTCAGAAGGTCATGCAGATGGGACCTTATAAAAGGTTCTGTTAAGCTTGCAAAGGTATCAAAAGCCAGAACACATCTAATAAAAGTGGATGCACTGAGAGAAGGACCTTGTTCCACCTGTGCAAGCTACACAGACAGAGCCATATTCACTACCTTATCCCTGCAGAGGTTTCAGAATATATCACTCAGCTATTATTCTGTAAAGAAAGGGTAAAAGCCTTCACTGCAAAAAGTGCTTTCTTATGGCAAACAGTTCTGCAGATAGGAACAGCAAAAAAGCTGCTCATAAACTTAGCTACTGACTGAAAACCACAATGGGAAAAGCTTTTCACAGTTTCTCCTTCAGCTGCCAAATCTGCTCCTATAAAAACTCTTAACTTTATTTGCAAGAGATAATATAGCTTAAGCCCTAGCACCTCAGCCTAAAAAACGTAACTCCCTGGCACACAGCCAGTACTGGTACTGGTCTTGCAGAGGCTGAACATCTCAGTGACTGCACAGGTGGCTCTAATCTTTATCTTTCCTATTGCTTTCCAATTCATCATTGAAAATTTGCTTACCAAGGGCTTTGGGACATGAATTATATTTATTAAGACAGTAATAGGATTCTTTGAAAAGAGAAATATTTCAAATGCAGAACATATTTGTAAAAAATGTTGTGCCTTCTTACTCCTCTGAACAAGACCAACCAACAGAAATTTTGTTAAATTGTTGTAATGTTTTTTAGGTGAGATAGAGTTACTTTTCTTCACAGTAGCTCATGTGGTGCTATTTTGGATTTGTGATCAAAACAGTGTTGATAACACATTGGTATTTTAGCTACTGTTGAGCAGTACTTACACAGCGTTAAGGTTTTTCACACACACACCTCCCTCTCCCTCAGTGAAAAGACTGGAGGGGAACAAGAAGTTGTGAGGGGACACAACCATTACAGCTGGCCCCAAGTGGCCAAAGGGATATCCCACACCATATGGCAACATGCTCAGCAATGAAAGCTGGGGAAAGGAGGAGGAAGGAGGGGAAGGGTCATTCGAAGTTTGGCATTTTTCTTCCCAAGTAGCTTTTACACATGATGGAACCCCATTTTCCTGGAGATGCCTGAACACCTGCCTGCCCATGGGAAGTACTGAATGACTTTAAAATTGCTTGCCTTGCACACACAGATTTTGCTTTATGTATTAAACTGTTTTTATCTCAACAATGAGCTTTTTTTCCCTTCTGATTCTCTTCTCCATCCCACTGCTGTGTGGGGCCAAGCTGCCTGCTGGCATTAAACCACAAGAGATGGGCAACAAAAGAGCCTGAGTTATCTTGTTTGAGATAAACAAGTAGCTGAAACCAGTAATTTGTATGCTACTAAAATGCCATCTGGTGAAAAATAAGACTGGATTTAATTTCTGAACAAAGCAAGTGGATAAATGATTCTATGATGACCTGTATTACTCTTTTTCCCCCTGCCCACCATCAGTAGAAAAACCTTAAACTATACCTGATAATCAATGCTTCCATCAGGAAATCCATCTCATCCTGCTCAGAGCAGACTTCTGGCAGGGTCTGTTGAGAGGTAAAGATAACGAGGGCCATCCGACCAAAGAATTGAGAATATTTAGATGACCACCAAAGAAAAAAGGAAAAAAAAAGAAAATAATAAGCATGTAATATGAATCACTTCAGGAACCTACGAGGTGGGGCTCATCTTTTCACTACCAGGTTTATTGAAGTGCATTTGACCCATTTGGTAGTTAAAGTTGGAATAGGAAACTAGTGACCTACTTCAAGATTTTTTTGTGTGAATTTAGCTCTATACACACTTCTGAAGTAAAAATAGCTTCAGGTACACATCAAGAAAGACATTAGGTGGGGAATTACAGATCTAGAAAGCTCTTTTAAATTACAGGTGCTAATTAATTCTCCCTTTTCTATATGTGCACATTGCAGCACATATATGTCAAATTTGACACACATATGTGTCAAATGACACATACAACCATGTGATTTAAATATTTGTGTCATGTGCCCTTTTAGGTTTCTCTCCTGCCAGCAGATTTGGACAGCATCTTCCACTGACACAGGTGAACTGAGTGCACAGGCAGCAGTAGAAGCAGCACATGCTACTGTGCCCACTGTTTTAACCTTAGAGGGTAGTTTGGCCACAGCTGTGTGTAGTGCCCACGGCCACACTGCACGCAGAGAGGTGGGATGCTCAGCATGGTGTGTCTGGCATGGGAACAGCTCTTGTCATCAGTAGTGTGGGCTACAGGAGGCAGGGCTGTATTTTGCTGTCTGAAATAAGTGATTGATTTACACAGAACAGTGCAGATCATGTATTAAATTGGTGGAAGACCCACAAACAATATATGGATAACAAGTGGCCATTGACATCTTCTTCTGTTTGCCACTGTGCTCTGGTGCTTCCTGCAGTCTGGATGGTGGAACTGAGTTGGTCAGTTCCAACTGCTTGCTAGTGTCCTGGGTTTTCATCCACATTCATACAGTGGCACAGGGAAGTTTATAACAAAATGCCATAATGCACAATCCTTTCACTTTTTTTTTTAAGAGGGTTTGAAAGATGGGATGAATAACAGTAGAACTTCTTTTTATTAATGAAGGCTACATTTTTGAGCTGAATTCATAGAAGTAGATTTGGTTCTCTGAGTCACAGGCTTATAAAATAACAAAAGCAGGTTATGAGCATCCTTAACTTCAGGGCTGAGTAACTGACAAATCCTGAGGAAACCTCAGTAATTTCACAGAAAAACAGCCTGTTATCTCTTGTCATTAATAATGTGGAAATTAGCATAGTATCACAGTATATATTCACAACTGCATATTTAACACTATGCAATAACAAGGGACTACTAGAAAGTTTCACATAGAGCAGAAAAACACTAGTCTCAGTGTAAAGGAAAGTAACTGAGAAAACCCACAAATTTTTAAATAGGATAACATCATGTGAAAAACTTAGGAGAAAGCACTCAAACCCACTGAAATGCAGAAGCAATAATATATAGGCATTACTGTAAATGTTTACTGTTTGCTATCATATAAATGATTCATACTAATATTTTCCAGTGCTCTCTTTTCTTTGTACAATATTTGAAAATCCCTTTCTAGTCCTCAATGTCCCAAAATGTCTATTTGTTACTATTTTTGTTCCCTTTAAGTTTCTTTCTTTCTTGGCTACTCACATCTATAATTCATTGAGGCAGAAAAGTCATTGTGGCAGATTCACTGCTAGGATGAACTGACAGTTCTGTGTTGATATATTGAGGTGTATTTATTAATGCTAATAGATAATTAATTGTTTTATTTTAACTAATCATAATATGCAGTCTCTAGGTGACTAATTCACACAACTTCTAATCTGAGGGCACTGATTCTACATCTACTGAGCAACAGGAATGGAGCTTACAAAACAGATTGCCCTTTTTAGATTCCCTTTGTACTTAGATCACACCTTACAGCCATTAGGCATATAGCAAAAAGACAGATGGCTTTACTTGCTAGCTGGTTCTAGTGCCATACAACTTAAAAATTAAAGTTGATAATTCCTGGATGCAGCAAAGCGTGGAAATCTGCATTACACCTATACATATGTCGTTATGCATGTGATGAACGTGAATCTCCAACTGGAATAGTAATAAGATAATATGGCTCTTATGGGTCATTACTGCTGTATAAGAAATTTGGGGGTACTGACCTTGATAGCAACTTGAAGAGGGTTGGGATCCCCTCCAATGCCTACCACAGTTCCCTCATAAACCTCACCAAATGCACCATGTCCTAGTGCCCTGTAAGAAAAGGAGAGAGAACAGATATTATATACCCTTAGATCCAACGCTGGCCGAGCTCTTCTCTTCATCCAGTCCAAGACTAGGAATAGAATCTGCTGTAAGACATGAAATCAACAACAGGGATTTGTTTTCCTCTCAAAGATTCTGAAAATAACTTATCAGTATTTTCTGTCACTAAAACAGTGCAGTTGGATCCTTGATGGTTCTGAACAAATAAAGCAGCCTGCTCAATCCTAGGCCCTATCACCAAGTATGGCAATAGAGGAAAATGGAGAATGACAGAATAAGGTGGCTGCAGACTGATATCTTCAGGAGAGGGTGTAAGACAGCAGATAAGACTAATCAATTTTTTCCTTCCAAAGTTTATAACTTTGATCAATATCATCTGGATGGTATGGAGTTGAAGGGCAGCCTAGCATGTATTTCCTTGTGACAGGAAATTTCCTTGTGGTAGGAAACTCGTGAAAAAGAAACAGTGCTATAGATTTGGAAGGGATTTACTCCCAGGAGGCGAGTGCAATCCAGGACATCATATAAAAACACAAAGGTGAAATACTATATGCTGTGCATGGGAACATGGAACAGGAGACTCATGATTTTATACTTCTGCTTGAGAACTTCATGGAATCAAAATATCATAGAGAACATAACAAGTATGATATCTATTGTATTTTGGCTGACTTGGACTAAGTGTTTTGCAGTTAGTCAGACAGGTGACCCTTGTTTTCTTACCGAAGCAGAGAGATGTTCTTCCGCGGGATCTCCTTCAGCTCGCTTAGAGTGGCAGCCTTCCCTGCGAAGCAGTAGTTGGGGTTGTAATCCGTCATGATGGCAGATGTACGGATTTTGCTCAGTTTATATTCTGGGCTCTGCAGTCGTGCTCTGGCTCCATCCAGCTGCTGTTTCTTAAGGTAATAAACTGCAGGTGAGGAGACAAATAAAAATGCATAAACAAGATCAATCCCTGGACAGAAAAGATAATGCTGGCCACATAGAACAGAAAGAAACAAACCCCATAATTATAAATACTCAAGAAGCATCTTTAGCTTGTCAATATCACTCTCTTCATGCTTTGTAGTGATTTAATACTGGATATGGAAACAGTCATTCCTGCAGGCACCTGGGAGCAACTTAGGTTTCCTATGCTTCTTTGTACTTTGGCTGAGGAAAGAGTGCTCTGTAAGATGTCTTGCTGACATTGAGTCCCAAAAATCAAACCATCTCCCTGAACGAATTATATGTTTAATTGCAGATTGTGACTTCATCCTGTATAGCACTGCCTGCTAAAGAAGCAGCTACTAAGAAGGCTTTCCAAGTTCTTTATTTTTTCTGAGGCAAACACCAGGGAAGAGCAGTCCTTACCCCTCGGGACTATGCTTGTGCCTAACTGCAGGGGGCGATGTTTTCTATCGCTTCTTTTTCCCTGTCCTCTGATCCACTTGGGGACGACAACACTTTGGCTCCAAGCATTAAAAGCAGTGGCATGTGGTTGAGTACTTAGTTTCCTTTTGTCTAATTTAACTGGGAAAAGCAAGTCAAAGGATAATAAGAAGGAAAGTGTTTCTTACTGATAGATAGGCTGCCACAAGTGAGGATCATTCCAAGCACCACAATCACAGACACCACAGCCAGGAGGAGGGGAAGAGACAGGTGTCCCTCTGGGATAGGACCCTGGGGCACTAGGAAAAAATAAAAAAAAATAAAAAGGTACATTAATCAGAAAGCAACCAGAGCTGCTGTAATGCATCCCTCTAAATGTTGCTTGCATTTCAGAAAACAATACAGAGGTCATGGCCAGACCATCCTATAAAAGTTACAGCAAATCCCTCTACAACGCTGGAAGTTGAAAATAAACCTAAATAGTTTTAAAATTATTGTGAAGGTAGAAAACTGATAAAACACATTTCTTATCCATTCTTCAGTTTTCTATAAATGAGTAACATCACTGTTCACAAGTTGAAACTCTCTACAGTCTTGATGCTTTGGAGCTCCAAGAGACTGTGTCAGAAAATAACAGTGAGTACAAGGCATCAGCTGACAGGCACAGTGGGAAACTGCTGTGGAAGGAGGCAATCTGTGGCTGAAAAAACTCAGTGGTAGATGGTATGTTATCCCAGACAGGTATTTACACTTAAATAGCTGATACACTAAGCCCATTTAGGAAATTTACATCATGTCTCTTTACAAATATTTTACATTCTACTTAATCCAAACCTGGAGATGGTGACAGAGATCCAGCTCAGCATGTAAGGAAAGGTCATAAGGAATTTTCAGTCATACACTTGACTGACATTTCTCACAACACCATGTCCACTGGGGCCAATAGCTGTAACTTTGGGAACTGAACATCCAAAAAGCCAGAAGGAGAGGCGATATAAAGAATACAGATGTTATCCAATGAAGCTAATATTTCACAACTTACCAGTGCAGGTGACATTGTCATTGGCTAGCACAGCCCCCATCTCACACTGGCAGACTGGCATGTTGGTGTCAGGGTCCCGCTTACAGTTGTCTGAGTGGCAGTGGCTGCAGTTAAGATAGATCTGAACCTCCACCTCACCGTGACTCTCCATGGCTGAACAAGGAATAAGACACAACAGGTGAGCTTAGTTCAGTTTTTCCTCTCTTGTTCCAGTAAGGCAAAAAAACCCCAACAAAACAAAACCCAGCAGGTATCTAAAACTTCTCTCCTTCTCTGCAGCAGATCTGATAGTCCAACACAGTGTGGACATGTCAGAAGTCTCATAGGGGCCAGTAGAGAAGAAGATACTGGGTTCCTTAAGCAAATAGAAGTGCCTTGAAGTTAATTAACCTGGAAAAGTTGAGGACTGAGGATGTACGGTTGAACCTGATGACTGGGTCTCTCCTGGTTTAGAGATTGAGGAGAAAAATGGTCCCAGAGCACTATGGAAATATTTAAAGAAATGACCACATCTAAAGATCTTACCTGCAGAATGAAATAAGCTTTAATGAAATTAACAAAAAGCAAAGACAGGAGAAGGAACAGGAAAGAGGAAATAGAGAGGAAGAAAAGAAAAGGAGGAAAGAAATAAGAGAATAAGAAATATATTGTACCTGCCAAGGGATGCAAGAAGATCTCTCCAATGGGGTTCACAAAAGAGATGCCATCCTGCCCACCAGCTGTGATATCATCCTTATCAGAGGCATGCCCTCCTGGGGAGAGAAGAGTATGGCTAGCTGATCAGTACCGCATGCTGCAAAAAATGTGATGTCTCGAAGTGTTGCATTCATTCCTGGCACTTATCACCTGGGGTCACTCTGCAATCTTCCACTAATATTAGTATGTGTAATACCATTGATGGATAAACACTCACTTGACCCAGCCAGTACCAAGGTTAATGAAGCGACTTTATCTAATTTAGGTTTCTCAGTTCAGCAAGGTAAAAATGTATTTGTTTTGAACAGAAAAAAAGAAATGGAACATGGATAACTTGGAAATGGATGAAGGGGTGATTCACCACACCTTCCAAATACTAAATCACATAGGAATACTTCTATAACCTTGATTTCCCCAGGTATAGGGAGATACTGGAGAGTAGGGTGGGTTTCATACTGTTCAGATTGAAGTATCTGTGAGTCACCTTCTGCAGCAGTGTCCCTCTGCAGTGAGTGCTAGCCCTTAACTGCAGGTGCTCTGAAGGGTACAAAATTAGATATCATGACTAATTCCTCCAGCAGACCTACCTCTGTACCCTCCGCCTCCTCCTCCAGAAGTACAGGCTCCTCCTCCCCCACCAAAACCACCAGAGGTGGCCCACTGGAGCTTGTCTAGTGCTTGGGGACAAGCTTGACCTCCCTCTCCACCTTCCAGAAGGGACTTCCCAGCCTGAGGAAGAAGACTGTCATCTTGCCAGCCACCACCTCCACCTTCAGACAGTGAGAAAATAAAACAAGAATAGGTAAGGGAAGCACATGCAGAGGAACTCTGTAGAAAGATAGAGATTAGCCCGTATTAATTCCTTAAGTATCTATTCAAGATAACATTTTCTTTAAATTTAAGAGAATATACAGACAAGCTCCTTGCTGCCATGGGTAATAACCAAGTGGAAATCTAATGCACAACCTGCAGTAAGTGCTGCATAAGCCAACACCTTAGCACCCATTTCTAGTGGCATTAAAGAAATAAGGAGCCCATCACTTCCCTTCAGGATAACTGGTTAGGGCTTTCAGCCATGTGAGATGCTGAATTTCCTACAGAAATAAAAATAAACTGGATTTCTTCATCTCATTCTAGTGTCCCCTCTGTGAGGCTATTGCAGCAGGAGATGGACAACCACTGAATTTATCTTAGGTATAGATTCTAGGCACAGCCAACAAAAGATTATAAATAAGCTTCCATTTCTGGTATAATTCCCGTAATATAATTCTTGTTGTTAGGGTATCCTGATTTCGGCCAGGACAGGGTTAATTTTTGCAATAGCCGGTAGGGGGCATGTCTAGGACCCAAAAGTAATTCTATACCACCGCATATCATTGCCGGCAGGGTGGGGGTGGGGGTGGGGTGGGGTGGGGAGGGGTGTGGTGGGGTGGTGGTGGAATAAGTCGAGTAAGCGTGGTGGAGACAGCAGTGGGGGAGCGCCAGTTCTGAGCTGGAGGGAGCGGTCAGGTAAAACTGGTTCCGAGCAATCACATGTGAATCATTTGCCTACCTCGTACACTTTGTTATTAATATTGTTGTTGTTACTGTTTAATTTCTTATCTCATTACTATTTCTAGTAATTTGTTCTTATCTCAAGCTGTGATTTTCACCTTTTGTGCCTCCAATTCTCTCCATCCCACTGCAGGGAGTAAGTGGCATGTGGTTTAGAGAGTCTCAGTGAGAGCACTAAATTGGGAAGTACCATTCCTAAACCACGAGATAGGGTTTCAGGGGAGTAACAGGGAAAAAGTCTTCTCTTCAAAGGCCATTGTTACAGTGTGAAGGAATGGGTTTCATCTCTCAAACATCATTGTCACTGGGTCAGTTCATAGAAGAGAAGAGTCCTCCTATGGAACAGCCTCTACTGGAGCACTCATCACCTTTCTTATGAATTCTCTTTTATCTGATGACACACCATATAAAAAACATCCCTTACAGACTACTCAGTATATTTGTAATAACTACTGCCACAGAAAAATTCCAGAAGATCAAAAGAGAAACCCTTCACTTCATGCCCACAGGACAATGTGTATATTCAGCCACCTAATTCAGACCTTGTGTGGTTTTGGCATCTCACCTGATGCCCCAGTCCTTCCGCTGACTCCAGGTACTGCAGTGCTGTTCTCAAATTGCTCCAGGGGTACATCATCCAGGGAGCTGTCTTGAGCCTTCAGGTAGGCTTTTCCTCCTCCTCCTGCTGCGATGAGCAAAGGTTCGAAAATCCCATCCTTCTGCTGGAAAACCCCCCATCAAACATCAGAAAAACTTCGCATCCCTTTGATAGGTGAACTCACATAAACTCATCAAAGAGCATGAAAGAATCCCAAAGAAGAGTGGACCAAGGCCAGGGCCATGCTACTGATTGCTTCACAGAATCATTAGGAAAATGTTTTACATCATGTTCCTGTATACAAAAGTAGCTGTTTAACTGAACACCAAGATTTTAGGATTCATTTGTTTTAGGACTGCTGCCTGTATTAAAGTGGGATCCCGGTGTAATTCCCAGATCTGAGCTGTTAAGAACTGAGAAACCAGTTCAACTAGCTTAGTGACAGTGACAAATATGATCAAGGATATGGAAAGAGATAAATAATTAAAAAGACAAAAAACAGAGACAGAAGGTGAGGGGAGGGATAGAGACAGGAGAGGGAGACTCCTTTTTCATCATCTTTCTTTAAAGAACTGGTTATCATATGACACGACTGATAGTGAGAGCTAGTTGCTCTGCTGGACACTACTCAGACAGGATGCAAAGAAGAAATACTTACTCTAAAGATGTAGGTTGCTCCTCCTCCACCCCCACCTCCTCCAGCCCACTCCCTCAGATCCTTTTTTTTTCTGTAATCTTCTTCAATGAGAGATGACTCCCCTAAGCAGATCTTCTGGGTTTCAGGATTGCTCTGAAAGGAGATGAGAGATGTACTCAAATATCAGCCAAGTCCAACTCATGAGAGTTGTCTGTATATTTCAGTATAATAACATATCAGACATATATAAAGCACTATGTAGGTTATCTTCGTGGAAAGTGAATTCTTCAGCAAGGACCGATAGCTGAGGGGTAGGTCTGTCTGTTACCTTGATTTTTAAACTCCCATTATACGTGCAAGTGAAAATATAGTAATAATGATAACTCATTATTGATGTCACATAATTCATATTTCACATACTTAGATTTTCTTATAACCAAAAACATTAAAATGTTTTGCATTATGGATTAATTCTCAGAATGTTCTTACTGCTATATTTTTTAGGTATTTCTCAAGGTTATAAACATATAAAGCACACAGAGGTGACCTGCACGTAGTTAAGAATGATCTACTGACATATCTTGGAAGAATAACTTGAAGACCCAGTTTGCTATTCCTGCATGGCACCAGTTTTACTTCCTGTATGCTCTCATTCATGTGGAATCATAGAACGGTTGAATGGGTAAGGTTGGAAGGGACCACTGGAGGTCATCTAGTCCAACCTCCTTGCTCAAGTAGACTTCCTCAGAACATATAATTCAGGATTCTTTCCAGACCACTTTTGAATATTTTCAGAGAAGAAGACTCCACAACCTCTCTGGGAAACCTGTTACAGTTCTCAGTCACCCTCACAGAAAAGAAGCTCTTTGTCATGTTCAGGTGGAACATCATATGTTCCAGTTTCTGCCGATTGCATCTCATCCCAAGATTGAGACTGAGATTGATTGACAATTGACAGAGGGAGAGCTCTTTCTCAATTCTGGTGGTGGTGCTTCATGGCCTTTCTTAATTGGTGGAGCAATTCAAATAAGAGAACGAAAGATGATGAGGTTAGATGAGAGGAGGGAAAAGCAACTGGGGAAATCTGAGGAGAGAGAATCAAGGTTTGGAGCTGCAGAACTTCTTCAGAGAAAGGAAAACAAACATTAGTTACCCAATATACAGATTCACTAGCATTTCCAAAGTCAAAGGAAGTTAGGCTCTGGAAGTGGGAAAAATAAACTGAAACTTTTTCCAGTAGTGGATATATTAGATAGATACAATTATTGTACTCTATAAAGTAAAGAAAAGGTGGGTTTAGAATCTGTTGCAGCATCTGGGTAAGGCATCATATGCTCTGGGCAAGGTAAACAGTAATTTTGAATGCCTACAAGAATAGTTTATGCACCTCAAAACACCTCAGTCTGTGGGAAAAGGAGAAAATGGGTTTGTTCCTGGGCAGGGGTTAACTGATCACATTTCTAGAAAAAGGCAATATCAAAGAATTCATGCTGAAAAGAGGCATTTTTTGAGCCTATGTGATAAAAGGATTTTCAATTCATTTGGTCTAGCATTAGAAGACACATATATAAGTATACATGCCCACTTCTCATAAGTGTTTTTTTGTTATTACAAATACCTAATCCAGGGGGCACTGTAGTTAGTGGAAACATTCTCACTGATTTTGATAGCCTTTGAATTCAGACCTTAGTTTCTAAGCCTAGAGAGTATTTAATACAGTGCAGCCACAACACTGCTGATTGCTTCCACAAATAATAATAAATTGTCTGAAATCCTGGCACACAGAAAGAAATCTAGGCTGTGGAAAAACAATAGAGGGAGCACACCGCTTTCACCTACTAGCTTTCTGCTTAAAATAAGCACAAGAAAGCTGATGAGGAACTTATTTCAAAGACCAGGAACTTAGAGCAAAGTTCCTGCAGGCTTCAGGTTTATTTGTGGATTTTGGGATTGCTTTTCTTTTCAGAGTTCTTTATATTTTTGAGATTCTTTCTAACTTGCTTTATTGGTTCTCTCCAGTCTCTCAACTGGATTTCATTGATGGATTCTGGGATTTCTATCTTTTATCACCAAACCCCAAGCCACCCACTGAATCAAATCTGCAAGGTCTCTGCCCACACATGCTTGGTGGCCCTCACCCCAGGGCAGGCATCCTCTCCCTGCTGCCCCACTAAGATGTACAGCAGTTCATCTTTCTCCAGGTGGAAGGTGGCTGAGATGAAGACCCCGTGGGACCTCTTATTGTGGTTTTTGGCTCCCTTGCCTCCGGCTGCTCCATAGGCAGAAATCCTGCAAGAAAAAGTAAGTAGTTCAAGAAACAACTCTCACTCTTCTCATCCCCAAAGTAACTCCATCTGTAAGGTCTCCCCAGCCTTCATTTCCAAATAGACATTGCTCCAGAGCAGGCTCCCCTCCTGTAACAGCTCATGGCTATTCTTTGTCTGAGACCCAGGTAGACCCAGACTAACCCTACACTTGAGTACTGGAAGCAGAGACTTCAGGAGCAAATAGCATGAGCTGGTTACAGCCCAATCTAAGAGTCAAAGACTTCTGGACTAAAATGATGGCAGCGCTTCCACTTGGCTGCATGCCCATTCTCACTCCTGTTCTGACCTCTTCTAAGTCACCACTCCACTCTTCCATGCTTCATAGCAGCTCAGAACACAGATCCTTATAGCTACCACTCCTATTTCTTTGTTCCCACTCAGTACAGATGGTCCCACACTTATGGTTGCTGAAACTCCATGCACAAAACGTGGTTAAATGTGGCTGCCTCTCCAGAACACACTGATATTCACCTGTATCGGTTTGTGGCTGGCACTCTCCAGACTTGCACTCCCCGGAGCCTGCCCTCCTTCTCCACAGTCACTGTCACACTGCTGTTCTTATAGGTACTGTCACACTGAGCTTGAGTTGGCCCATGTGGACCACTGGCACCACATGTTGAGAACCACCAGAGAACAACAGTTGTGTCTCCTGTGACCAAAACAGCAAGAGTTGGGGCAGATGTGAGCTTCCCTGTATTTCTCAGATACACAATCATAGAATTGCTTAGGTTGGGAAAGACTTCTAAGATCATTGAGTCCAGCTGTTAACCCAACACTGCCAAGTCTACCACTAAACCATGTCCCCAAGTGCCACATCTACACTACTTTTAAATACCTCCAGTAATGGAGGCCACCTGGGCACACTGCTGGCTCATGCTCAGCCAGCTGTTAACCAACATCCCCAGGGCCTTTTCCACTGGACAGCTTTCCAGCCACATGTGCAGTAACTCATAGAACTGCATAACCAAAGGATAAGTGCAATTGAAACAAACAACTGTTTCTTGTTGATATCTTTCTTTAATGATCCTTTGATAACAAAAATTCACATTATTATTACTATTATTCACATAGAACATTAACCATTTCTGTATAAAAAAATAGATGATCAAAGGAAAGATCATGTTGCAACAATATTTGCTATCTACAGGGTTTAAAAACTCAGTATATCTATTTGATCACATTCTTATAATTATTATTATTATCATACAAAAAATGCTTAAACTTGCATTTTCAGTGTGAAGGTTTGCAAGTTAGTATGTACTAAAGTTGCATTTATCTATTCAACTTAATGCAGCTCCCTCATGATACAATGCACTAAAATTTCACTCTTAACTATAAGATCACAGAGTACTTATCCTCACTTCGTTCTAGTCATAGGACAACTACTGCTCTGTGTATAGTCACTGTTTGCTTTTTCTCCATCTCACCTTATGTCCTGCACAGTATTTAATAAATCATGGACTGGGGATAAACCCCATCAATTTTTTTATTTTTTGGGAGAGGCAGGGGGGAGGTGAGAAGGGGAGAGGGACAGGACTTCTGTGAAGGGGTTTATCCAAGTGTCTTGGAAATTTCTCTTCTCAGTGCCAGTATGAAACAAGGAGATATTAGGCTTTCCAGATGAGAACTAAAGCATGTACACAGAAACAAGGGTTGAAAACATCTGCCATTATGACTAGTGACCATCTGTGCAACATGGTGAAAGTTTTAAGTGACTCGTCTCAGGCTTGCACAAGAAGCCCATGGCAGCAGCAATAGCCTCTTGTTATTTTCAGTAGGGGCCCTTCTCCTCCAAGCAATTTTTCCCATTAAGCATTGTTCTTTTGTTTCTACAATAGTGCAGGAGATAACTATCTCCTGCATTTCACAACCCTTGTCCAAGACCCAAACATGTCCACCTTGTCCAGTACATGAGGCCTAAGAATAAAACTTTTCAATAACGTATCTAAAATTGTGTGATGCAGCACGTGCACCAAAGCCAGAGTCAAAAGTAGAACTGTCAAAGAGCTGAATGATTAAAATAGAGGTAAAAATCACAAATCTTTAAAAGAAAATTCAAATCTTGTTTAAAGGGAAAGACAAACAAAACTATTACCAACAGATGTCGTCCTGTGAACATGTGGATGGATCAGTGTGGTACAAATGTTAGCTACATTACAGAAATGTCTGTCCCTTGAGCTAAAGGGAACTGACAGCAGTACAGATTGTCACATTCCAGGAGGACACAGCCTTCAGAAGCTGGTACAGTCACACACTTGCCAGCTGCAAAACATCCTCAAGGACAACCTCTCTCCCTCAGCCCTTCCTTTGGACCACTCTTCTCACCCAGACAGTTGTTATCTGTCCTCCAGAGTGGTAATCTTTGCTACTATCAGTAAACTAGTCCCCAGTGTCCCCTGTTCTCCTAGTTTTTCATCCAATTTTTCTATTGAATCAGTTTCCCGATCCTTACTTATTTGGCCTCCCTGGATTTTCATCTTTACACCGCTATTCTGTACTCACTTTGTTCAGCTTCACTGCTCTCCAAATCCAAGTAAATCTCTATTCCCAGCTTTCTGTACTAGTCTACACCTTTTATTCCTGAGCTGCCTTTCACGCA
Source organism: Manacus vitellinus (assembly GCF_001715985.3). NCBI lineage: Eukaryota > Metazoa > Chordata > Aves > Passeriformes > Pipridae > Manacus > Manacus vitellinus. The sequence continues at coordinate 4,911,456 of NW_021940750.1, forward strand.
CTCTGAATTTGAGTCATACAGCTTCTGCTTTTACTTAAAGAGATTCTGCTTTTCTTTAAAGAAAACCTGCTATTTAAAGACTGGTGAGTTGGGCTCCAGCAAACTGCTTCCCCATAGTGAAACAGAGACTACCTGACATGGTCTCCACATCTTTGGCATGGATGTAGTTGCCCTATTGCTACAGGGCAGGCAGATCACACACAGGAGATAGGAAGGGAACCATCTTTTATAACCAAGAGACAGGTTTTCACTACTGAATCATGTACCTGAGAGGGAGGGCTCTTCCAGAGGTTTCAGAAGACGCTCATCCATACTAATCTCATGTGGGTACTGGCGTTTCCCACCAAAATTATTTGGTTGTCTTCCTGTAATAGTTTGTAGAATAGAGGAGAGAGATGGGAGGATGGTAGAAAAGAGGGACGGAAAATTTCAAGATCATATGAATGAATTAAGTACAACTATTTGGTTAAATTAAGTAAGTATTACCTCAGGCAGAAAAAGTATCTTAGACAATCATAATTTTGTATTAGTCTTTTAAGCCCATGCCTTGAGTTAGCTACTTGTATATGTGCTGAAGTCAGTGGGTCTTCACATGAACACAGGCCTTCCATGTTATCCCATGCAGGATAAACTCCTCAGCCAGCAAATTACACTAGCGGGGATTACAACAGACTTTAGGAAAAATATAGTGTTGGAGAACAGATACCAGGTGTTGATGCTCTGACAGGGGACAATTCTGGACAGTGAAATCAGTGGAGATGTAAAGGAGAGTAACAGCAAAAATCATTATCTTTGGTTCTGAGTAGTGTGATGGCAAGTAAACCAGCCTAACAGGTCACTCCCCTCTCAGCAACCAACTCTGAGCACCTGAGACCTTGCTTAGAGAATAAAATACTAAATAAAATTACATGTCACACTAACACAGACAATTAAGAAATAGCAGCATACCCTTGACACAAGACGTAGATGTTTGGACAAACCCTTTTGAAAACCACAGGGCAAAACTCCACATTTCTGACCAGTGAAATAGGCCTTTAAAAATCAACCCTTTCTCAGAGAGAAGGGATTTCAAATCAATTGCTGATCCAAAACATTTGAATGCATTGAGAATACCACACAACCAGTGCTACCTTACAACAGGAAAAAGTAATAGCTGAACCCTTGCCTTATAATCTGTAAGCATCCCATTTCAATAGTTAAATTACCCATTTTAATGCAGATTTTTTGATTGGAAAATCTCAATAAGAAGAAGGACAGACTTCCTTCCATTTTATGAACCCTCAGTTAATTTAATACTGAACATTTTTGATCAGTTGAAAAACATTACAAATATTTCAATTTGTTCCAGTTGTGAGAATTAACAACTGTTTGATGCTTTATCCAAAAGAGACTCACTCAGTTCCAGATGGACAATTATCTCTGCCACAAAGCCACTGCTCTAAATAGCAATAATTAACACCTTTGTTAGCTGTGTCAGAAAGGCCAAATAACTAATTGAAGCGTGGCGACCTTGCTGAGCTTTTACTCCTGAGAATATTCCCCCCAGGTCTGGCTGAAAGCACATTGATGGATGGAAGTAAAAGAAAGCTTTGTACTGACACGCTCTGTTCATACTGAGATAGAGAACTTCAATGGATGAAATTGTCAAGCCAGTAAAAAATGAAATTAACCAAAACCAAATGAAATTAATTGAATATAAGAAGGAAAACAGAATGAAAAATACAATGAAGGACCAGGAAAGATGCTCCCAAGGCCTGCACTGAATTACGAATCCCAAAGGTCACAACAGTTTCAGATATTTAGTGATGTACAAGAAGTCTGGTTATGTTTGCCAGAGCAAAGGAATGTGAATGACTCTCTAAAACAGAGTTGATCTGTGTGTCTGCAGCGATTTTTTTCAGCATTGCAACTGAGTATCCTAAGGCACAGCCTCATTTCCAAACAAACAATCTTTCCTCCTTCTCCAAACAGTCTCAATCCCTCACTCTCCAGAAGAAAGTTTCTGTCTCCTCTGTGCTCAGCAGCACACAAACTGCAAGACAGGCTGAGCATTGCCCTGTCCACATGAGCTGCTAACTCTTAGAAGGCTGATATTTTATGCACTGTCTGGTATGAACTTGTAAGGTGACTTTTTCTACAAACATGGTGTAGTCCTGGGATCCAGGGGCTGCTGCTTCTGTCTATTTTAGCTTCCACTTCCTCTTCTAGCAGCCAACATGTTGGCTGTAAGTGAATGAAACAAGAATTAATTCCTATTAGGTGTATCTATATCAGAAAAATATGAAGAGCATGGAACTCCTTTCTCCAGTTTTTAGCTAATGTGGTTGATTTCCCCATTGAAAAGGGACAGAGAAAAGTGCAAAGGAGAAAGACAAGGCATCTCCTGCAGCCAGAGAGATAAAGTACTTCACTCCTCTGTCTGTGGGACTGTAATGGAACAGAGGTCCTGTGGCTGAGATTAATATGAGTAAGACGCCTCACAGAATCCTCAAGGTGTGAATGGTCTCCTCAGAGATCCCACCTTACTAATGCAGGCTGTAGTATTCCTGGAAACCTCTCCAGCTTGTTCTGGAGTGTGACAGAGAATGAGGAAGCTGCACCAGCTTCTTCCTTCCCAATCCTTTTGGCTGATCTATTGCATTTCTAGTCAACACCTTCTTAAATCTGTGAAAGGAGGCAGTAATGAGTCTTGAACCATTCCCCACCATTCACCTCAAGCAAAGAGACTTGCAGGTCAACAGAATCAGACTTTGCTGGATCAGAGACTCTAAACTCAAGAACTAGACATAGGCTATAACTCTCTTTGGACAGTCTTGTCATTTATAAACCAGTCTTCTGAGAAATTGTAAATGACACACAGAATGAAACGTAATTTCTAGGCCAGGGTAGTAGAGTCTGATAGACCACAGACCTGTGATCTCAACTGGAACAATATAATGTTCAGAGAACAAAAAGGTAATAGCAAAGGCAGTGAGGAGGGCAACTATCAGCACTCTTTTTGCTATGTCAGTCCATGTTTTCATATTTAGACACTAAAAATTTAGACCTCTTCCCATGAAAACACTAGTTAACTAAAACAATGAAATGTCTTTATGCCTGTCCGTCTGAAGTTCTCACAATGAACCAGATACATGCCATGTGGTCTGTGACACTGTCTTACATAGGGTGATTGTATAAACCAAAAGGTGGTTTCATCTCACTTTTACACAGAGAAAACATCTGTCAGTGCCCAGAAGCTGCCATCCAAAAATGGTCTGGTTTTTTTTCCCTTTATTGATGTCTCTTGAGCTGCCCTCACTACCCAGTTTTCTCCTCTTAAATCTTACTGAAACTTTCCTCTCAATTTTGAGAGGTGAGGAAAACCTCACCTTCTTTCCCATCTTGCAAACATAAACACTGCTTTTAGTCTGCACTGGATTTTGTAGAGAATTGAACTACAAGACTGAAATAGATGGAGAAAATAATATTTACATCCTAGCAATAAGCAACTCCTTCCTTCCTGCCATACATCCCTCCTGCTGCCCTCATGAAAAGAATTCACTGCTTGGATTTTAATTGGCTCTGTCTCTGACATCTGAAACCTGTCTTTGCCAGGGAGAAATAATTTCATTACTGAAAACACAGCAGAGCTACTGGGCTTCTCTGCAACCTAACTGAATTAAAGTCATGAGAAGACAAATGCAAGGGATTGCTTTCAGAGGTGAGAAAACATCAATTTGCACAGAGGATTCAAGGAACAGTGGCAAGTGCAAGGCTTCCAAGAAACATGTTTCCTTTGTGGTGTGTTTCTTCTGCATGACTCACACAGCTGTGGGACATGCCTTCAGATGGGGTAAGTACCAGCTGCTCCTTGACATCAGTACAATTTATACCAATTGAAAATAAGGAGTAACTTGGCCAGTCTAACGGACAAGCTCTGATAACATCGCTGCAGGGGCATTTACACCCCACCTATTTGCAAAAGGATGCATACCTACACCAGACCCAAATGTCTGTGGGTAAACTGGAGGCTGTATCTGCTCTCAGGAAGACAATAAACTCCAGCAGCTGGGTGCACATCAGCTGGCACAAGCGCATCTGGAATCACCCCCTTCAGTTTCCTCAAGATTTCAAAACAAAGTGTGAGCATGGAGGTTCCAAAGTGTTTGGGAGCCAGGGCTGTTAAGGAGCTGGAGTGAACAAATGACATTACCATTGAGGAACAGCTTTACCTCCTAATGTCAAATGAAAATATGCATGCTTAGCATTTTATAGAAAAGTGGTTTCTGCTCACAGAACAAAGGGATCGAGAACAGGAGATTGATTCAGAAAAGGATGGGAAGGAAAAGGGGCTTTTGTTGATGAACTTTTAACACAGATCTGTTTTAATATAAGCCTTCCTATTTGTTATGTTAGGTTACAGTTAGCCACTGCAGGGACATGTTATTACCCTAAATGCTGACACACTGGGTGTGGTGACACATGAAGTGTGGCACAGGACCACCAATCTACATTTTGTCTGCAACAGAAATCACAATTCAAGTGTTATCCTCCAATTCCTTTACAACAGAGCATATGTCTTTGCTCATGGGACAAAAAGGCCATTTCTATTACTGGCATGTGGTTCAAGTATCTAACTTCTTTCCTCTTATCTGGTAAGAAAATCCAGCTCTTGCTAATATGTTTCAAAGGGTAGCAATGGCTCCATTTTTCTGTGGAATATATAGTCGTCAGTCATGTTCACAGTAATGAAGCAAAGTAAAGCTGTTATATATCTGGCAGTGACAGTTAATGCACCTCCTCACAGAGTAAAACAAACTTGTTGCAGTAATCTAAATTTTATTGTCAGAGAGTCACTTTATTCCTTCATTTTCTTCCTTTCCTCCACTAAAATATGGTGACTTTCCCCTTTGATTTCAACAAATTCCCTTCAGCTACCAGTTGCCAGGGTGCATAGGTCAGCAGGGACTGTGAAAGAACAGTGTGATGTAATCCTTCCACTTAGGGGCTAAGAAATAAGTCTTGTGTTTCTTGCCAAGACACAGGTAGGGCTCAACTATACGATACAGGATATCCCAGCTTAGAGAAAAAAAGAGCACTAGGAGAGTCCGATAGACCATAAAATTTCCTCTACTTGCAATCTTCAATAGGTCTGAGATAAAATGGCATTGTGCTGACTAACCTAACACAAATGATCCATGTGCACGCTGTGGGGAGAACAGAACAGAACAGATCTGTGGGATGCTGATTACACTACCCAAATTCTTTAAGAGGTTCTGCAACATTTGTGGCTCACCATCAGTGAAGCAGTCCAGTCCAAATGTAATATTGTCGATAGCAATGTCAGCTTGGGAATTCCAGCCCCAGGTTGCCAGGAGTTGCAGTTCAAACCTTTGCAATAAGACATAAGTTTTAGGGAAGACAAACAAAGGTGCAGGAGAGGAAAAAAAGCAAAGCAAACCAAACTAAACCCAACCCAACCCTAAAATTACAATGTTTCCTTGTCATGGAAACATGATCATCATTATTTCCAATGTTTCCTCCAGACAAGCCCTGCTGAGCAGCCAAAAGGGCTTGCTGTACGTCTTAGACGCTCATCAACCATTAGTAAGGACCAACCAACATTCATATAATTCCACAATTAATGAGGAACAAGAATGGCAGCCCTACTTCCCCTGCTGTCTGCACACATGTAGAAATACAAGCTACTGTCCCCCACTAGTAGCTATACACAGACAACCATCCATATTAAATTACCAGAAACAGTCAGGGAATTAGACGTGTGTAAAAGGGAAGGGGGGAAGAAAATCTCCTTCTTTCCAGCCCAAAGAGACAGTTTAAAAACTAAACAGAATATGTAAAGGTCTTGGGCCTGATCCTCAGGCAGTGTAACTCAACAAGGTGGCATGAGTTTATTTCAGAAGGTCTGGACATTTTAAATTTCAGCCATAACTCCCCGAAGTGTTAGCTCTCTGGGCTGTCTCATCTTTTTCCACTGTGACTAGGTGTTAGTTACGTACCTAGGAGCTCTGTTATGTCCCATGTGCATTGCTACATTCTGAATTCACAAGGAAGAAAGAAAATGGGCCGAAGGATCTCCTTCTAATGGATAGGACTGAATAGTTTTTCATTAAATTTCAGAAATAAACAGATGTCTGATGTCCACTCCATTTAGAGTTTATTAAAAGCATATGGAGAGGACCTCTACTGCTGTCACTGGTGAAGTCAACGGTGATTTATGAGAGATCGAGCACTGACCTGCCTAACACATTAATCATTCAGCCTAGGAACACACTTGTCCTAAATTAGTGGCATTAAAATACGTGTGTGTATTCCACCCACCAACCAAATGTTGGTTGATATCCACAGTCAGGATAATGTTGCATAGCTGCATCAAAACCTTTAGGGATAAGCTGCTCTTACCCCAATTCAAGAAAGACCCCTTGTGCTTAAATGAAAGCATCCACACCTACAGGATCTTAGCACTCTGGGAGTAAGTGTTGGTGCAGTGAATGCAATCAAGGGTCTCTTGAATGACCACTCTCTTAGCTGTGGGGTTAGAGAGGGATTTTTTTGTTAGATCCACTTCCTGCAGAAACACTCCTCTTCATTAGCAGGTTTAGAGGTAGTTTTGCATTTTCAAACCTTGTATGTAAGTCAACCGAAACAGTAATTTCCCCAGTCATTTGATGGAAGAGAGTCACAGCACCCTGAGCCCAAACTAGGGCACTTCTAGGATCCACAGGCATAGATACAGCACCACAGCCTACTCCTTACTTTAGGCACTCATATGACATTATACCCTTGGTCAGATCAATCTGCTGCATCTGGTCCATGGAGGCAGAGCAAAAGAGTGTCCATGGCACTGCACTACAAGGTAAATTTCTGCTCCAGCTGAATACAAGTGGGAACCTGGGGAATGATCCCCCTCCCCCAGTACATGAAAATAGACATCTCATAAGCTCTGGGCTCTGTATGCCTCCCCTTCCTTATAACTTCAGAAAAAGGGGAGGAATTTGCCTTTTGAACTCTGTGCTGTGTTAGCCAGAGGGGTTTCCAGTGTTCCTGCTCACTGAGCTCATTTTGCTGACTCCAGTAGATTACATTCTCCAGCTCTCTGGTGTCTGGTCTTTTGCCTGTTTGATTTTCTTCTGACAGTAGCCTTTTTCCATGTGTGTGGTATGAATCAAATAAGTGAATTTGCCAGCTGATCACCAGAAGCAATTTTCCAAGCAGTTAGATGCCCAACTGGGAGGCTGATTGGCAAACTTTGTAGTCTTCCTTCTCTCCTAAGAAATAAATTAACTGGAGGAAGCTCTTGCTAAAAACTACTTGTATATCACTTCTATGGTTTCCTCATTCCTTCTGCTAAGGCTTCTCTACATCTGGTCCGTTAAGTTCAGGACCTGCTCCAGCAACTATTTGTGCTACAATTCTTGTCTACTCCTCCTCCCTGTGTGATCTGTCGCCTTCCTACCCATTTTATTACTGGCTATCATCCCTTTAAGGAACCATGGAAAAATATAGCCCTCTAGCAAGGGAAGGACAGGAGTCTCTTGAAGAGTTGGGATACAGAAAAACAATGTGACAGCACTAAAAATTTCCCTAAGTACAGCATTGCTAGAGTTTGTATTACCACAGAAAGCTGACAGCACCCATAAATGTGCAGAAAAGTAATTCATGAAGGTTTATACCAAACTGTACTAAGATTGTACAACGATGTTCATTATACACCTCTGTTTACAATTGTTTGCAGCTTCACTAACCTTAAAGCAATTTAGGCTGAACTTTTCTATTTTGGGTGATTTGGTATGACTTTTCTAGCAGTCAAAAGGTTTTGCTAGTGTTGAGGATGAAATAATGCAGGGGCTCATCGTTTTGACCATGCTCAAAAATGCTGGTAACTTTTTAAGTGCTCTGTGCTACCAGGTATTGGAAGTGGGATGTGAAATTTTTGAGGAAGAGTCACATGGCAGAGATGAACTTTTTTTCCCAGGTGAATGAGAATCTGTTAAAATTTTAAGAAAATATCTTTTAAATTTTTTAATCCCTGACACTTCCATGCCTAGTATCAGAACTAAATATTGATACAGGAATTGGAAGCTTTGGGAAACAAGCGTAAGGGACCATATATGAGAGGAGGCCGATGGTCCTAAATACCCCTGAAGAACCCCATGGTCTCTGCTGTGGATAGGTCCACATGAAAGTGCCTTAGGAAAAGACCTGTTCTGGACAAATTCACGGGTCATACTTTACATATACATAACTAAACAGATGCTAATCCACAGGGCTCCAGAGAAGAATATTAAATACAGTGCTAGCAGGTAGACCAATCCTACCCTAAAAGAATAATACATGAGAAAAGTGCATATGATGAACACATGATAATAGTGAGAGCAAAGGTAATCATGCAATTAAACCAGAAAGAGGGTAAAAAAATGTTCTCCCTCTCTCTCTCTCTATCACTTCCAGACCCAAATACCGTAGCCTTTTTCACAAAGATGCAAAGAATATTTGAAGGTAAAAGGAATTTCCTCACACCTTCTATTCCATGAAGTTTTGAGACATTATTTATTACCAATATTGGGTAGATATATTTCCATTTATAGTATTCAGTATGTGTATAGACTTGGACTTTTTTTTTTATCTTAAGTTTCATGTGAAAGAGGCCTTCCTGAGGAAGATGAAAAAGAACAGATTGGAGAAATTGGAAACACGTTCCTGTTGTGCAAAATAACCAGCTGCCAACACCAGCTACATAACTTGAGATGGAGTGACACTGGGTGAGGGAGGAGAAATACCTGAATAAAATTAGATCGCATTGAAATTCTTTGAATCTTCAATATTTGACTTCATTTGAGACCAATGTTGCACTGTATTTTCCCATCTAAACCCTTGAAAACTTGAGTGCAAGGCTAATTTGGGCAACAGTCTTTTCCTAAGATTATTGCATCAGTGATGTGTCAAGAAATGATCTCCAGCTGCCTAGGCTGCACTGACATAGATCGTAGACTAGACAGTGGTATTGGCTAAACTGTGGGTTTACCGTCCATTTGACTGACATGACTGTTTTTTACTGTGGGAGTACAAAGTGCAGCTATGCTAATATAGCTGCTTACCTATTGGGAGCACTTTGCCCCTGTGAATATACTGGCTTTCTCAGACTGGTAAAATGTTTCTAGAACAGATGCTTCCTATTCCCAAAACCTAAGTACTGTTTGAGGCTGCACAGAAGTGCAATCACATGATGTGGGCTTGTGTTGAGCTGAGCTGTGTGTGTGCACAAAGATACGCGCTTATACTTTCTGAGTAAGCAGAGTCACTTGAAATGGCCCTGAAACAAGACAAGAAAAAAGTGACACTTCACCATAAAGACAGTAACAATTTACTAAATCTATAGGGATAACCCTGGATGCTGATGGTGGAGCTCTTACCGGTTCTGAAGCACTGGCATTGGTAAGGTGATGAGAAACCAGTGGTCACTCCAGCTCCCTGCCCTTTCCCACATTGGCAAAATGACTGGAGCTCCCTTTATTTCTTCCTTGACAGAGAAGGAGACAGTACCATTGTAGCTGCCAAATACATGCACTGAGAACTGGATCTGTAATAAAGGAAGAAGAGGGAAAGAACAGTAACCTGTGACAAAAAAGGAAAAGTAGTCACTTCTCCCCTCCCTGGGGATTTAAGACACCAAACCTCTGATCCTGGGTCAAACTGTTTAATCACAGAGATCACTAAGCCCCCACTCATTGATTGTGTATAACTTAACAGCACTGCTATCATAGAATTTTCTTAATTTCTCATTAATTTTCTTAATTTCTCACCCTGCTGACACTCCTATTGGACAGCTGTTCTTTAGCCACTGACAACTACCCATGGCCTCAGACACCATCTGGGAGTGAGAGCACTGGTTTCCTTGTTATCACCTTCTCCAAGGGGAGAGCTGTCCTACCCCAAATACCCCTGAAATGAGGGGTATTTCCCCTACAGGCAGGAAACCTCAGTAGATATACTTGCTCCAAATCATAGGCACCCTCTCTGTTGTAGCACCCATATGACAAGTGAACAACCTGATCACCAGGCTACAGAATATTTTGAAGCAGGACTCATTCCTCTCTTTTTTGAGCAACCACCAGTTTGCCGCAAAGCAGGAGAAAACTGTCATTTCTGCTATTGCTTTGAATGCTCAGCTGTTCTTCATATTACAGAGAGCTCTGGTATGGGCAAGAAAAGGAGCATACACACGTGTGCTGCAAAGCACAACCACAGGAAGTTCCTTGCTCCTGAAATGTGGGTTCAAATCCTTGCCAATGGAGGAGAGAATGGATCCAAATCTCCTGTGACCTCCACACAATAACCAACAGCTAATGCTTCTCCTCTCCTCATTTTGTAAAGCTATCTCCAAGCATATTTTATTTTATTGGAATTAGCCAGAAGACATGACCTGGATTTATAAATAAATATAAATGCTGAAGCTACATTTCTGGCACCTGCACTGTATTCCTTTTCCCAGCTCTAATTAGGAGGCATCAAAGCTTTCTCTTTTTTCCCTAGCAAGACTCCAGCTCAAACTTGCAGCTTAATTTTCCTAAGTGTTATAACTATAATAATATTTAATAGTTTTAATTCCAACATCTCAGAGCTGCCCAAACCTCTTTGTAAAGATATGGGCTGAAGACAACTTATGTGATTTTATCCAGGTCAGGTTGCCCTTATGTTTTGAAATTCCTGAAGAATGTGAACAGAAGTTTATTATCTTCGTCTATTTCTGGAAAATCTAATGCCTTCTAACTTCACACTCCTGTCCTCAGTGAAACTGTCAAGTTTGTTAACTCCTATAAAAGTATTGCAGAATTTATGAAGTCTCAGCAGCAGGTACAGTGAATGGTTCAACAGCCCTACCAACCAGTTCCCTTTGCTATAAATCAAGGCTAGCCCACACACTTCCAGCTGTGGCTACCTTTCAGAGGAATAGTTGGTACAGGTAGGCTGGGGAGTTTTCCATAGTGAGTAACTGATTCGGGACTCCTGCCTTCCCTTACGGGGGATGCACCTTACATCTCCTTTCCAGTTCTCAACTAGTAGCTAGCTAGGCAATATATCCAAGTCTTCTGCTTTCCAGAGTTTTGCAGGGTGTGCAGAGGGACAGGATAGTGGGTTATTGTGCAAATAGTGCTTACAGCCTGATGATTTACTCCACAAAGGTGGTGACAGAGTGCTATACCTGGTAGCCTTCAGTGGCAATACTGGCAGGCAAGCTGGTACTGTAAGCCTTAGCCATTCCGCTCGTCTGAGTGCTGTCTGCTCGCAGGTAGAGGAAATGTCCTGTGAACATAAAAGTGAATCAGAGAAGACAAAATAATCTTTTGATTTCTTGTGTAATCTCTTGAAATAATTTAACATCATTATTGTTAATGTAGGTACATAAATGCAGGTAAACGTAGGTGTAAGCGTAAGCATGGCTGAAAAACCTCAGATACCACTCAAGTTCTTCCCATACAGGGGCTCACATCAATCTACAGCCCAAATTCCTATACCATTAGCATCAATGACTCTTGCTGAGACAAACACTGGGCTGTTTGCAGTCTTTGTTCTCAAGAGACAAACAGGACACTCATATGGGCACCCTTCATTTTGACAGGGAACTGTGAGACAAGACTCATGTGTGTTAGCGCTTCTGACTTTCATCCTGAATATGTGAGAGTCTGGCTTCCCTCCTTCTTAATTACCAAGCTGATGGTTCTGCAGTTCTGGGAATGCTTTGACTCTTTTTTTACTGTGGTATTTTATGGCAGTGAATGTGTATGATCACTTGGGATATGCTTACATGTGATGTTCTTCCTAATCCAGTGGTGGAGTGTGGCAAGGGTCTTCAAAAGATTTGTTTTCACAAGCTGCCTAGTTCTGTTGGGTGATTTTTATTTTGTGATGCAACAGCTATCATATTGCTGCTGAAGTACTCTGCAGTTGCATAGCTCATAAGAATAAGAAGGTAGAAAGAAGTTACACAGAGAGAAGAAAATTCCTTAGATAATTTTTTAAAGTGGAGGAGAATCCTAGTCTCTCATAGTTGTGTTAACTTTGTTGTGGAACTTGTTTAATATAAGTTTTGAACCAAGTTCAAAAGCTAATTTTAGGTATATTTAAAGTTGTTATAGATAATACTGATGCTAAAGTTCATTTGGCAATGGTGCCAAAATTTTTAAACTAATTAAAAAAACTTAAGTTCAAGGCTATTGTGTATATGTAGGCACAGAGAGTGTGAGAGAGAACTATGAGGAACTTACCACCAGTGGCTTGCAAGGTAGACCCTACGAATAAGTCGTCTTGAATCATTTCAGAAAAGCCCTGAATAGACCAAGGAGATCCTGTAGTTTCATTCAGTGTCCAGCCACATGGACCCTCTTCAAAAGAGCAGTGTGAGCCCTCTGGGAGACTGTCTACAATTGAGAATAAGAAAAAATAGGAAAATAGGAGAAAATTGGTTATGGAAGAACACAAACAAAAAAAAGAGAAAACTCATTGCGGTTGTCCAAGCTACCCAACCTACACTACAAGCTACCCAACCTATGCTACACAGTTTCTCAATGTCAAAACACATCTCATTTGTTTATTTCCAGAGTCACCATCAGAAAGCCAACACTTTGCTTCTGGAAATATTTGAGACTTTACCATGCTTTCTAGTCTAGGTACTGTGCAGAACTGCAGCTCCCATAATCTAAGGAATGATAAGGCACTGCCATATGTTTGTAAAGGCCTTGCTGCATATGGCATTGTAGGAATCACAGTTTTCTCTGTCCACTCAAAGGAAGGCAAATCAACAGATTATTTTAGATCTCTGCTACTGTACTTGCAACAAAGCTAAATTATGCTTCTCAGAGCTACATATACTGTCAGAGGATTTCTCTGTCCTGATGTGCAAGGACTTTGAACTGGGATCTTGGAAGGACAGATTTACGATGTTGTTGGTGACTGACAGTGGAAAGATGATCAGAACCTTCCACAGAAGGGGGGGTTTAGATCTTGGGTCCAAAAGGAAATGCTCAACCAGCTGCAGACATCTAAATAAGGTTTTGCCTTTCACTGAAGTAGCAATAACTATGAAAGGCAGGTCATTTAGCTCCTTCCTGCAATATTTAAAAACTCAAACCAATCAAAAAATATAATCCATTTTATTCCATTTAGGGTGATTTCAAAGAGAATATGGGTATCCAATTAATGTAAGTGGGCCAAATTAATTCAGGAGGTAAAATACTGAATTAATCTAGAGATAAAATCAATTTATTTTTCACTCTAAATTATTTCTTCTTTTGGGATGAAGGTTCCCATGAACTGCCATGCCACATACTCACCACATCTCTCTCCTTCCTGTTCTTTGGCAGGGCAGTCACTGATGAATTCACAGATCTGTAGGTGGCTGACACAGCCTCCATGAAGGCAGGGGAAGGTGGAGCCTTTGTCATATATAAAAAGGTCTTGATTTTCTTTATCTAATGGAAGAAAATAAAAGAGAAAGAAGATTAGAGATGAGATGAGTTGACAGAATGTGACCCTTCATGAATATCACCCTTCTCATGTAGGACCTCAGAAACTGTCCTTTGGATGATAAATTATACTCATCTCTGCTTTTTTATGTAGGTTTCTCTCCAGAATGACATTCCTGCAGATCACCTAAGCTCTCATGGCAACCAAATTTATTGGTCCTTTCTTTCTCATGTGCTGCTTCAGTTGTGTTTGTGCTATCTTTAGACAACAACTTTTTTTTTTTTTAAATGAAGGATCTTACAGTTTTCTACCACGGTGTGCTCCTCAGTTCTGCACACATGACTGTGCACCTGCCAGGCAGCTGTGGCATGCTGCATGACACTGCGGCAGGAGGCAGAGATACTCACTTAGCTCCAGTCCTGGCAGGCACATTGCTATGCCCTGTTGAGACTCAAGTGTAACTAATTTAACACATTTCATGAGCACTCCTGTGCTGGCTTCCAGCTGTGGCATCCAGCCTGTGAAGATAGCTGCTTTGCCAGCAAGTTGGCTTACTGTGCAGGAACTTTATTCATGCACCCTAGTTAGTCTGGTCAGCTATACTCTGGAAGCATTTGACTGACTGCACAGGTACCCATCAACCAGGCTGAACACAATTTTTAACTCTGATACTTCCCAAAAGTGTGACTTAATGCAGCCAGCCTGTTGTGTGGATGCATCTGTGCACAGGTCTGTTATGGACTGGCAGGTTTGTGTAGTTCTCCTCTGGACCTGCTGCCCTTTATCAGAGCTCTGCACACCAGATCCACTGGGATTATTACTACTCTGGAAAAAATGCAGAAGTTAGGGAATCAATTGCAGAAGAAAGAGAAAAGAACACTTCTGCAGCCATCCAGGTACACAGTCTGAAATAGTATTTTTTCATGACACTGTGTTGTGATAGATATATGCATCATTATTTAGAGACTGAGAGCACAGCACTTCAGGCTGTATGCATCCCTTCAAAACTACAGGACTGTCGAAAAATATATTAAAAATAGAGCATTATTTAAATTAAAAGATTAATGGTTGCAATACAATTAAATCTCTAATATGATCAAAACCAGTCTCACAATATATTATGAAACAGCTCTGTGAAAAGTGTTTTTTTTTATATTACATTCCAAGCTGTTTCTACAGAGTCTCCAAAACAGAGGCAATAACACCATATTAATGAATGAAATCCAGGAAGTGATGATGATTATGTCTCCAACCTGAAGGCTGCCTGTGCCAACAGACTCTCACACTTCCAAGAAGCCTAAATGACATCAGCAAGGTTCTGCACAGCTATTGAGGATCATTTGCATGACATTCACAACAAAACTGTAAGCTCCAGATAAAACCGAGGTCTGAGATGAGCACTCAGTACTTTGGAGAAAATGTTACATTCCAGTTATTTTTATTTTAGACAGAAATTCTCAACCCGGCAGTAGCAAACAGACCCATGGAATGCAGATCAGTGTTTGTTTCCTTTGTAGATTTGGAAGAAAAAGTCCAAGTATGAAAAGGGCTTTGGTGACACAGGATAGTTTTTTGTTCTTGACTATTTAAGAAATAAAAATATTAAATGCTGCAATAATCTAGGTAAAGACTTTTTTCACCCTTGTTGCTGAATGCAGCATAAGCCCTGGGTTTGGTTGTTTTGGGGTTGTTTTTCCCATACAAAGATCAAGCAAAGCAAAGCTGAAAAGCAGAGAGGATCACTTTAGTTCTATAATTCCAAGTTTCAACCCTGCCTTTGGAATGCATTTACATTTAAGTATATACATAATATACATACAAATGTGACCCTTGACAGGTAAGCACTCCCAGAAATCCCACAGGAGACTCAGCTTTCATTTAAGTCCTATCTGACTACCCCTCATCACACTCATCCACTTTGGTGAGGATGCATTTGGTTATTCCAAACCTGCCAGTACTGCAGCATACCATGAAAGCAGTTCCTGAGCTGCAAGGAGCCCACTGCCAGTACTCCAGCCTCCTGTGCTTCACAGTTTGAATATAGCAGGGTGATTTTAAAAGGTCTTTCTATTCGTCCAATCTGGGCCACCAGGTATTTCCACTTCATCCTAGAGGACGACAAAATGCTATAGATATAGCAGAGAACACTAAAATCCATGGAGTCTCTAGCATACAGATTTTGCACTGTACCAAAGAGAAGTAATAGTATCCGTGTGGGAAACAGGTCAATGAATGTAAATACCAACATTACAAATGGGTATTACTATAAAACAAGTAATGTTCAGCCTAACACACTCACGTTAGGTTATCTTTGCTGCAGAACCTATTGCTAATAATGAAAAGATCCAACCATTCCCAATGATTCTTAAGTGGTACTTAAATTATCATCAATTTCAGACACCTCCCACCCCAATATGTGCTTTCCACATACATGGTTATGTTTTGTTTGCTCTTGAAAGTATAGATCAACCACACAGCTGCACAAGTCTCTAGATCTCCTCAAGCCAACACTGACATTGTATGCTCTGGAAGTGTCTGGCCCTGACTGTTTCTGGGTTGTGTCAGGAATGAGATGCTTCTCCTGTGTGTTGTCTATCTAATTTCCCACCTTAACAAACTACAATGCACTCACATAGCAAGGGAGAGAAAAGAAGTGGTGTTCAAGAAATGCAGATTGCTCTGGCCATTTACATTTCACTACAGAACAAATGCCATAGGCTCTAGACTATGAAAGTTTCTCAACTGTAAAACTGAACTTGTGACAGTTCATGGAAAGACAGTTGGTACCATGCACTCTAATTTTAAAGATGGTTATCAAATATCAAAAACTAGAGAGAGAGATAAAATGGGAATTTTTGAAATACCTCACTCAAAGTCAGGGTATCCAGGGGTCATTTAAAAAATACAGCAGGATTATTAAAAAGATTTTTACTTTATTTTTATTTTCAAAAATTCTCCTTGTACCTCATGTTAACAAAACAATAAAATACAGTTAAAACTGTATGTTATTGTTTTGTAAAAGGGTTGTAGCAAGGATAGTGACAAAAGAATCCTTGCTCTAAGCTCTTTTCTTTCTCCATATGGAGATAAATTTACCCATTTGTACACACTGCTTATGTTGGTGGGGCTATACTGGACAAGCGACCTAAGTTAGTGCCAGTGGGGTGATAAGAAGGCATTAAGTGTTAAGATAGCTTGTTCAAGCTTTGCTCCTAGTAATACTTTTCATTTGGGAAATGCCTTTAGCTACATGAAGTAATCATCTAACCCTCATCCTGCACTAGAAATACATTAGAAGGCAACATCCAGATTACAAACACATCTCTACTGGACTCAATACAAAAATCACAGACCAACTCATTTGCAACTTGCAAAAAATCCAAAGCAACTTTAATTTTTATCACCCTTTCCTGCATTATTCCCTTCACAAACCAATTGTGTACCTTTTTCTGGATAGAGTTTCTTACTATCCCTTCTGTGGCATCCACCTACCTTTCACTTTCACCATTGTACACACACGTAATTACCCACAAATACCCTAAGGTCATCTGGAATTGAAAATAATTTATTCAATTATTATAACATATTCACCATAATGTATTCAATAGTTCAATATAATTTAACTCAACTTCAGAAATGTACGAATTTCAACTGCACAATCTCTACTCCCCCCAAAAAGGAGAACAACTGCTTTGCTTCATTTTTTATATATCACATGAACACTCTTATAAATATATCCCCTCCCACCACACTGTGGGACAACATCTGAGACCATCTGGCACTGACCCAGAACTGAATCACTTCTGCTACATGACACAGCTTTTTTCATATCCCTATTGCATCCTGTTGACCACAAAAATGAATGGGCCTTTATCAAATTGGTTCAATGAGCCATTAAAGGTAAAGACAGTCTTAAAACATTTTAAATTTATCCATTAGGCATACAAGACTTTCCAAGCATTGAGGCATAACCTCTACCAAGTTACAATCCACCCCTCCAGCTGAGACATCACAGTATTGCCAGTGTAAACATACCCCTGAGCGCAGGAACCCCTAGCACACAGCCTCTGATTCACAGTGTTACATTTAGTAGTAGCAACTAAAGAGCCCCACACCTGAAAGCAATGACTAGCTCAGCTCCTGCACCTTTATCCTATATACTTTATGAACCAGACCCTTTGGAACTTGCTGTGAATATCAAAACAAATCAAAACTACTAGTCATCTAAGTCAATAGACCAACCTCTGAAATACCATGAATTGGGAAGACCAAACCATTGTATCATCTCTGCTGGGAGAACTGTGGCAACTGGTAGAAGAGCAAGGCCACCATCTTTAACTACTACTGCTGTGAATTGGCCACTCTTCTGAGTCAGAGCCCTAAGATTCCATGAAACATTCTAGTTCTGCACTGAAGTATCTCTGGTATTGGAATTTGCTCTACTTATAACACCATAGCACAAGCTCTCAAGCATCCAGAGACTGCAAAAATGACAAGTAGCTTTGAATCACACAGTACTTCTGTGTAAGGAGTCGTGTCATCATCAAGGTATTCCCCTTCAGAGAAAGCCTCACCCCTAGATCCAACTGCAGCAAGATTTCTAATGCTGTAAATAATTACACCTCTCCTTCTTGGTCCCACTATTGAAACAGGCTAGTCAGAGCCAATGTAATTTTCTTAATGGAATCAGGAATGAAGCCCATTGCTGATCTAGCAGAAGATGGATCATTGCAGCAGGCTTCCAGATAAGCCAAGCTTGGCAATAATTTTACTATTGATTTTGTGTCAAGCCAGATCTCAAATAATGAGGTAATATTACTCTTCTTGTAAACAGAGATGTTAAAATTGATTTGTATGCACAGAAGAGCTACCAGGGTATGACATAATTTTGAGAAATTTGCATGGATAGAAAGTTTGGAGTTGCAAAGCACTTAATGCTTAAGGCAAGAGAATTCAAGATTCACCCTGCAAACTTCTAATTTCAACTTTTGATTTGTGATTTCAACTTTTGGTTTTCATTAACCTCTCAATCTCCTCGGTTGAACAAATGTTTTCCTCCCTCTCCTTACCAATCCTTTCTATGCCATGGCTTTCTACATCCAATAAAGGTAACTGAGGACTAATTTTAAGAAAGATTTAATATAAAGAATAACCATTTCTTGTTAAGAGTGAAAAATACAATAAAGGAGAACAGGAAAGCTGAAACATTTTCTAAATTAGAGGGACTCACTGCATGGGTTATTGCACAAAGCTGTGTATTGTAGATGCTTCTAGACTCAATCAGTTAACATAAAAATTAGGAGGTTTACATTACTTTTCTACATACAGGAAGCTGTTGTCTGTAGGTCCTCACAAGCATCCAGTTCTAACCATTGCATTTAAAAGAAAATAGATAAGAGAGCAGAATACATATGTATCTCTCTTGCCTTCACCAACCAGTTAGAGGGTTATTTTTTGACCCAGTGTATTTTTGGGTGCAAGTTCAACAGAGGCATGAGGGACACTAACTAAATCATACTCCCAGATTAGTGTTCAGAAATCATAGTCTTATGTAACAGCTGAACAGCCTCACCTTTTCTAGATACACTTTCTAATTGAAACAGCTATGCTCATTGTTGTCAGTATGCATTAGGCATTTTCTGAGGACACTTAGCAGACTACTCCCTTGTCATCTGTACAGTTGGAGAAGTTAAATAACTTTTGTGGATAAAAACAACCACACTAGTAGAAGAGAACTGTCAAAAATAGCAAGTTTCTACAAGTGTCTCAGAAGGTGGTGGAGAATTTTATCACTGCCACCCCTCCAAAAAAAGGAGAAGACAAAAAACTAAGAAATAAAGTTTTGTGAGGTTAGATAACTGAAAACCCATGTGTGCACATGGCTGTGAACTTTTTGTTTTCAGACCTACTAAGATGACCGTGGCCAGCGCATTATATTTCAGAATGAAAACAAAATGAAATCACCTTGGCTTATCAACCACAGAAAGGGAAGATACTATCCCTGCTCCAAATGATGGTTTTTTATTTTCACTGCAGTGTGAGGACTTAAGTTGAAAGAAACTAGCTCCTTACTGAAATAGTTTTGGCTGACGACGCTGAAATAATTGTGGTCCGCAACAAACACAAACACGTGAAACCATTCAAAAACTCGCAGGACTCAAGAATTTTCAGCTGCAGCTGATTCTGGAACTGTGTGGTAAAGATGAAAAGGTGGGATAAACAAAATAGTGAAAGTGTAAAAAAAAAAATAAAGGTAAAAAAGACCTTAGATGTAACCTGAACAAGCACCATAACTGCAACCCTGAGAAAGTAAAGACAGCTTTGTGAGCTAAGTGCCAGACAAAGAAGACTTGGACTTGTAAGCAAGGTTGCAGGCTCTTGATTTTGAGCTTTATGGGCATAATAAAAAATATAATTTTATATATTTTTTTGTAAATACATAGAATTTCAAACACCTCGCTCCCTGAGCTGGTCTCCCTCTAATGGTAATGACTCAGAAAACCAATAACATACAGATGTGGTATATAACAATAAATACTGTCACTTTGTGACTTTGTCCAACTTATTCAGAGGACATGGTGCTGAAGGTCCATCTGTTTCTTTATTTTTTCGGGTGTATGTATGAAAAAAATAGTGGCAGCTTCAATACTACCAATATAATGATAAATCCTAGTAGTTAGTGAGGTGGACAGGACGGTCAGCAACTTTCTCTTACACATATATCTAAGCTTTTGAGAACTGTTTAGCTGATGCATCCTGAAGGAGAAAACATCATCAGGAGAAGATTTCTAGGTCCAGAAAGAAGACAGTTCACTGAAGTAGTCTGGTGCAGCTGAAGTTTATGATGAAGTATAGCTTGATCATGGAATTAAGAGGTGACAAGAGGGACTGAAGCAGGACTTTCTGGAGTACCTGATTATCTGAAAAAAGTGCCACCTAGCATTTTTTCTGTGTCTAAATTTCTACTCTGATCTCAAGACAATCCCTTAGTGGTAATTGTCAATGTTTACACTATGTACTACACATAGGCATCTATCTCAGGGTTGTCCGCTCATTGTCCTTCTTGTTGTGCTCAAAATTGTGCAGCAGTATTTGGTTGACACAGAAAAGCTTGTAGAAATTCCACTCGGTATGGAAAGACCCTGTAAAGTGACAACACTTCAGGGTGATCTCTCTTCTTAAAAACCAATATTATTAAAATCTTAGTCATGGAGAGAATGTTCATTTTGGGCTACCTACCTAGCAAGAAGCAGCTCAATCACTCCGTTGGAAATAAATTCTGCCCTGCCTGCATGATCAGTTTTTTTTTCTGAATTAAAATTTCTGATTTTAAAGAGCTTCCCTGTAATGAGGAGGAAAAGAAAGGGTGTTTGATCTAACATGGTTCCTGTCTCTGGTTCGTGTCTTTACTATCCCTCCATTCTATCTTGATTTCTAACAGGACTCGGTCACCATCCATGTTTAAAATCTGAAGAGTAAACTTTCTGAGCTTACCAGTGTTTCATTTCACCTACTAAGGAAAAGTAATACCAGTGTCTATGCCAACTTCCAGTAAAGTCAACTCCATTCTAATAAAACTAAATGCTGTCACTTTTAGAGAGATGGTAATCTTGATTCACTTAAAATTGTTTTGCAATGCTCAAATAAGCTGCTAAACAACATCTATGATCCATTCCAGAGACACTGCAGCGATTGCTTGCAAAGCCTGGTCTGGCCAGCTAGGAGTAGCGAAAGGGTATTTTATGAGTTTACATAGGGGAATGGAGCTGCAGCTGCAGTTGCAGAAGTCTGTCAAATACGCAAAGCAGCAAAGGCAGCTTTGAGTAATTAAAAAAGGACATTAGAAACTAATCCCAGAAAATGCAACAGATTCCCCATTAAATTGGCAAGAAGATGGGGAAGGAGTAGTCAGGAAGGAACTGAGTAACAGATAAAAACAAGAGAGAGAGAGAGTCACAGAGAGCGAGAGATCTGAAAAAAAAAGTTTTTTTAGTCAAACTCTGCTATCTTTGGCTGACTGGGACTCTTGGCTACAGATCTCCATGGTAGCCTGGGGAATGCCAAAGAATTCAAAGAAAACAAGAACTGGGATCTAATGCTTAAGTTCTCCATGGGAGTCAGTCAAGTGATGGAAATAAAAAACTCTGTTGTGTGTCTGACCCAGGTTCTTACAAGTTGGATTGGAGCAAAGGAAAAACAAGCACATGGAAAATGGCAAAATTAGATGACACGTGGACTTTTCTCCTTCTTTTCCTGTTGTGATATTTTCTCTTTGCCCATTTCTCCTCCTTACTGCATTCTACTACACACAGGAATGAAAAAGTAAAATGTTGGCAAGATCAAAGGGAATAGAGGACAAGATCTGGGACTTCAGCACTTTCTTTTATTTTCCTTCACCTCTTCTTACCTCTAGCCCCAGTTTTTCCCTTCCCTGAGCTCTACAAATGAAGCAAAAGTGGATGCTTCTGAACTTACTAGAAAGGATGAAATTACTAGAGAGGTAAAAGTAACCCCACCTTAACATGAGAACTGTGACCCTTGTAACAATGAATCCTTAGAGATATCAGTCATGTTGCCAAGTCAGTCTTTGGACTGAATGCATTTTACAGCTGTAGTTCTAGCATCAATGGGAGAGTAAACCACTCTTCACCCTTCTAAATGTGAGGGAAGAAGAGTGAGACCTAAGCTAGTGTGTTCTTTGGAAAGGGGACACACAAAACTTGGGTCTATTATGGACATTCTGTCAGGAAGCTGTGTCCTTCAGTCCCGAGAGTTCTACCTTCACTTTCTTCTCTAATAGCAGCAGTGATCTCAAGAAGGGAGATAAACAGCTGATAAACAGCGGCCTGGAGGAACTCCACTCTATCTTGCAACTCAAAGGCTTAACAGTTGAAAACTGATAGTCTTACCCAGCATTCTCCTCATGGCCAACTCTCAGAGAAATCATTGTATTTTTGTTTGTCTCCACATATCCAATGTCAACTGTGAACCTCTGAAGGAGAGGAACAGCATCCTGTGAACAAATGGCCAGTTCCAGCAAGCAAGAGTCCAAGCTCCCGAGCAGGATGGGACTATGCAGGCTGAACTCACATCTATCTGGGAGTCTATTGGTGTTCAGAAGGAAAATGTCCCCTGTGAGGAGAGAAAAACAAAACAAAACAAGAGACACACAGTGTGGATGGAAGAGCGATAATAAGAGGAAAATGGATAAGGAGTTGGAAGAAAAGAATCATGAGAATAAAAGAGAGGACTATGCACAAACCCCTAAAAAATAAGAGAGAAAGGAGAATAAAGTAAAAATTAGTGGTTTAGGTAAAGAAGTGATAGAAGAAATGAGAAGAAACCAAACAAAGTGAAGACATCTCCAACAAAACAAAAGGCAAAGTCTTTGCAAGTCAGACAGCAGACCTGGAGCCAGCTCTGGCTTGTAAAGGGTTGAGTTTCCTAAGAAAAATCCAGTTACTGTAAGCAAAAGTAGCTTATCCCAAAATGGGGAGATACAAAATGAGTTTATAATGAGGCTACCTGTTTACAGGGTACATACATGCACAACTTGGGCAGCATACATGCATTACATGGCTCTTATTGGCTCTTGGGCACTGACAGCACCTTTAGGAGTACTGCACCACAACCAGCACTTTTAAAAGGTGGCACTTTTAGTTGCATGGACCTGAGGCCTCAGCCTGCTGACTCCTGCTGCTGCCACCCACAGCTGCAACCACAGCTGGGAGAAAGTAGATATCCATTTGAGGGGAACTGTAATGCTGCCTACCTTCAACATCTCCACAGGAGGAACTGTTTTCCAGAAGCAGCTGCTGCCTCTCCTGAGACACCAGGACACCAATGGAAGATAACACCCAGTCAGGTTTTCCAAAACTGTCTGTAGACGTCACCCATGAACAGCTTGAGCCGATGACACAAGAGACTTCTGTTATGAGAAACCAAAGGTTTCACTGAGGCTTACCACAGCTCAAGGGGCAGGGGTAACACAGACACATGAATGAGTAGATGTACAGTGTATGGGGGCTATATCTCCCAAGAAATGGAAGAGTTGAAGGGAAAAAAGGAAGTTTATCTTGGGCAACAACAACAGAATCTCTCCCACAGCAAGTCAAAGTACATGCCAGAATGCAAAACTAACCTACAAATTCTTCACAGGTGTAAGTCAATATCCTCCCGCTGATATCAACAGTGAATTTATATCAGTGGAAGGTCTAGACCAGAAGTACACAAAATCCCAAATGAGAATAATACCTAGTGCAACAAGGATATTGAAACTGTATGGATTTAGTATTTTGGTAGAGAGAACTGATACTTGAAGGTCAAGCCTCTCTCAGCAGTAGAAAGAGCTTGACAGCGTCTCAAGCAGAATAGCTGAGCAACGCAAACTTTAAATAATCTTTTATTTTTATCTTTTAAAAACGGTCTTGCTTTTCTCCAGCAGGATGGATGAGAACACCCTCTTAACAAACTCCAGAGTCTCTTTGCAGTACTGAAAACACTAGATCGTCCTGGCCAGAATTTTTCATAATCAGCGTATTATAAGCCAGACAAAAAGTAATTCTCTGTTCTCTCATCAATCTAATATAAACTCCCTGAAGGGATGTTAGCTGCACAAAGCTCTCCCACACAGAGTGGAGCTGAATAGATATTGTAAGCTGATATTAACTTTCATGATATTTATTTTCAGTAGTAATAATAATATTACTGTAATAACTGGAGCATCCCCAGGCCATATAAGAAATAGCAAGAGACTAAACATTCATATTTAGGATCCTGATGTTCTGAGGGTATTCAGGCCTTGCAAACATGAATGACATAAGGTTATCCCTTTGGTAGTCCTATTCCTGTGGAAGAGAACAGGCAGGTATGAAGAACAGAGTTAAGATCACGCATATAACAAGGACATGCGGTTGTACAGGCAACACAGGTGGGGCAGAAATAAAAAACATAAGAGCCTCCAGAAGATTGCCTATACTTCACCTAACCTTTCAGAAAAAAAGAGGAAACAGAAGCATCTTTTGAGTGCAACAGCAAAAGCAGACAAGTTTTCTTATTACGGAAGTTAATTCTAACTTTGTTTTTACAAAACACCACCCAGTGTACAGGGGTAAGAGAAATATGAATCTTACAGAGTTGCTCCTCATCTCCTCTGCCATTACTTTGGACACTCTCTAAACCCTTCTGGCCTGTTTGAACTGGAGGTTGCTGACTTTCTCAATCTAACACTTGGACCAACCATCCAAATATCTTCTCAGCCCAACTCATCAAATGCATACAGCTTAGCAAAGGTCTGCTGCAGTGTTCAGCCTATCATTTTTAAATGGAAGCCACAAGCAGATGAACTGGCAAATTGTGCATGTGTGTGTCTGTGTATGAAACGCCAGATTCCAGCAGGGCATAGGAAGGAAGACATCAACCACTCCCATGGTGCTGCTGGATCTAGAGAAAAATGTCTGTGCACAGCTTCAGGCTACAGTTTGATGATCCAGTTAAAACAGCTTTAAGGATCTGAAAAGCTCAGAAACTCCATTGCTGTGTGAGACAAAGCAGAGTCCTGATCCATACCTGCTGTGCTGTTTCAAATTTAATGAAGTCTGACAGGTTAACTTAGTATCCATAGTGTCATTGTGGATACTAATACTAAAAGTAATATTTTTATCAGATAATTTTCTAGTTGGTCACAAAACCCAGAAAACAATTTCTCTCACAACAGCATGACAGTGGAAGAGACCAAAGTGAAAGCTCAGGAAAGAAAAAAATCCTCATTTTTTTTAATAGGCAATTACTTGAAACTGAAACTATTATTTATGACAAAATAATTTCATCAAATCTTATCAATACCTCTGCTTGCAGTAGCAAGGACTGTACCAATGCAGACTTAATTCTTTGAGCGTAGCCTCACATAACAAGGCAGTTCACAGCTCAGACAGAAGGTGAACACAACTTTACCCCTGAAAAGCACCTACTTCATTTACTCTCTAGGCTTTATAAAGCCTATCTGCTACAAGCTGAGGCTGGAGAGGATCTGAATAACTGGAAGAGTCTGAAACAGATCGGGAAAGTTTTGGACATCCAGTAAAAAAACCTACTGTTTTTTCTGTTATTGCATTGTGGTGGAAAGACTGATCAACAAGAAGCTGTTGTTTAACATAAATCACAGAGTTAAAGAGCTGGGTACATTCGTGGTCACAGTGAAAGAGAACACTGGAAGATGAAACCACTGACACCGCTGTGTACCAGCTTACAGATGTTTCACATCCAGCTTTGTTTAGCACCTATGAACTTGGAGAACAAGTCCAAGTCAGCAAAAAGGGAAAATATGGCAGAAATGAAAAGGTAAAACTAAGTGCAATAGAAAAATATATCTATATTACTACAACCAGAAAAGGGTGTATCTTAAGACATTACAAAAACGCTCTGAAGAAGTTTAGATTGAAGAAAGCTCATGGGCAGTCCAGAGTATGTCACCGAGGACTTTAAAGAATTTGATACCATCTGCAAGATGGTACCATAAGGAACATTGCCTAGCCAGGCAAGGCTAGGTCACCTAGCCACCTCCTGGGAGGAATGTGTGACTTTTCTAGCACCACAGGCCTTTCTTTATTGTTTAGCATCTTCATTAACGACCTGAAAAGGGGGCAGAGTGTACCCTCAGCAAGTTCACAGAGGTTACTAAACAGGAGGGTGGAGAGGCTGACACACCATATGGCTGTGCTGCCATTCAGAGCAACCTAGACAGGCTGAGGATCGGGCCAATAGAAACCCCTTGAAGAAAAAGCCAACTCCTGCACCTTGGGGGGTATAACCCCCTGTACCAGGGCCTGACTGGCTGCAAAGCAGTTCTGAAGAGAAGAACTTTGGGGGATGTGGTGGATAGCAAGCTTTCCATGAGCAAGCAATACACCCTTAGAACAAAGGCAACTAACAGCTTTCTGGGCTGCATTAGAAAGAACATGGCCAGTAGATCAAGAGAGGTGATTCTTCCACTCTACTCGGCACTGGTAAGACCACATCTGGAGTGCTGTGCTCAGCTCTGGGCTCTTTAGTACAAGAAGGATACAGATTCACAGGAACAAGTCCAGCACAGGTCCACAAAGGAAACTGAGGGACTGGAGCATCTGTCATTAGAGGAGAGGTTGACAGAGCTGGGACTGCTCAGTCTGTAGAAGAGAAGGGTCAGGGGGATTTTATCACTGTGTACAAACACACTGATGAGAGGGAATGAAGCGGAAGCCAGGCAATTCTCAGTAGCATACACTGACAGGACAAGAGGCAACTGATACAAAATTAAAAACCTCACAGCTCACTGTGCTTTTACAATGCCAAGAAAAAGAAAATTTCAGCTGAAAAGAAAACTTCATTCAGTATCAAGAAAGATAGTCTGTTCTACAGTTGTGGGAAAGCAGCTCCACTAATTGGCTTTTATTTTAAGCATTCCCAATCCTAAATCTGGTGAATTTCAGTGTGCTGAATGGAGAAGATTTTATTTTTCTTTCCTTTTTTATTTTTTTTTCTTTTTCTTTTCCTTTTGCTTTTCCTGCTGTGTTGGGGGTGGGTTTTTTTTAGGGTTGGTTTGTTTGTTTTTATTTTTGGGGGGTGTTTGGCTGGTTTTTTGTGGATTTGTTTACTTGCTTTGTTTTGTTTGGGTTTGTTTTTATTTAATATGGAAGTAAGGGATTCCCTTAAGTTTACTCTGGCCTTTCTGAGTCATTGCTCCATTTCCAGCCAGAAATACAGCGTCACAGCTTTCTGGTAAAGGGTGCTTGTGACTGCTGGCATCTATCTTACGCCTAGATTCTGAAGGAGAAATAAGGAGGATGGAGGGAAGAGGACTTGTGGTACCTGGTTTAGAAGGCTGATGCAATGAAACCATCCTATTTTTTATCACAGAGAGCTTCTGAGGTGGATTTGGTGAAGAAGAGTTTTCTTCTTGTGATCCAGAACAGGAGACAACAACTATAACAAAATAAAAAGAACAGGTGATGTGTTTGATGTTTCTATACAAAACTATGCTCCCATATTGTTAAGAATGAACACATATTTAACAAAGCTCTACTGTATCACTCTCAACCTCATTACAGTTCTTGGTGCAGTACTGTCCTGATGATGCTTCAAAATGGTCCCAACACTTCCAAGAAACATAACTACAACAAAATATTTTACTTATCAACATGTTCTTTATTGTTCTTTACACACTCCCATCTTTATCAGTATATAACCTCTAGACACTGTACATTCGAGTACTGCCTGTGTTGCAGTAACAGTACATCCACCTGCCAGCTGACAACTACATCTCTAAAGTATTCAGGCTGGACAGGGCTTTGAGCAACCTGATCTAGTGAAAAAGATGTCCTTGCCTATGACAGGGTGGTTTGACCGATAAACTTTAAAGGCCTCTTCTGACCCAAACCATTCCATGATTCTGTGATTAGAAAAAGGGTTCACCTGTAAAACATATGCTATCTATACAATACATGACATGGATTTATCAGCAATCTTTTGGGAGGACGTGCGTAAGACCTCTCATCTTCACCACACAAGAACATCCCATCTGAAACCAACACTAATAAAACTTTTACATCACTGCACACAATCGGGAAACAATTTTCTTTCTTACTGCCAGGCAAGAAGGCTGGTTTTTTCAAAGGAATCAAGTAACTTTCCTCTATCTGATATATAGTAATATGTACTCTCTCCAATATCCTTTTTATTAATCCCCCTGCACTGCTCTGAGGGATTCCTTTGTCATGGATCTATAAAAACCTCCATTAGTAACTGTGATATTTGATCATAATTATGGCATCAATTTACCCACAGTTGTGTATTTTTATTCATATAAAAATGTAGAATCCTGATGCAAAGTTTGGTGGTGCATCTCAGAAGATAGGTTATAGAAACTATTCTCTACTTCACCCATGTGAATAATAGATCCAGCATGCTAAGATTAGCTAGTTTTAAATGGAGGTATACTTCTGAATCATCTTTGTTATTCAAAGTAAAACAAATGTATCAAAATTACTATCTATTTCAGTCAATTAAACATTCATGCATGAAAATGCTGTATCCTTCCATCTTCTATTATATATTATTAAAGACAGTCATTCAAGGGGTTTCAGGGAAGGGTAACTTTTGAACAGAATAGCATTTTGCTGGAGCAGACACATGCTGTACTGATGACAGATTTGGAGTTTCCACAGACCCACCGCCAAACACTACATTTTTCCCTGCCCCTACTTTCAAATATGTAGGGACATAATTGTTGGAAAATTTGATTCTGCACTGCACATAAGACATGGACTCTGCCCTGATAAGTAAGGTATCTTCAATAATAGAATGAAATCCTCAAAGACAATGGGTCAGCCTTATGAAAGGGTTGCCTTATGAATAATCCATGCTAATAATCAACCATATATTGCCAATAAATCTAATTTACCATATTAAAAGAAATTCAGCTGCAGAAAAGAGAAGAACTTGACAACTGAAATCTGCTCCTCCTAACTTTTGTTCTGTGCCTGTTGAGATGTTGCTCAGTTCTGTATCTCCCGATCTTTGTTAAACGCTGCTGTAGCTTCAGTATTTACTTCCCTCAGGGCTTTCTGTAAAGTCTGTTCCAACCACTCATCTCCTCACACACTCCAAGCTGCTTGTGTATTTTGGAAATAGCCTGAATATCATGGGACCCACAAAACATAGTACATTCATAGCAGAAGTTCTGCTGGAGACATTCCTCCTCATAAAACTAAAACTTAATCAAAATATTTGACTTGCACATTCACTACAAACACCTTCTGGATGTTTCTATTCTTTCTCATTAGCAAGCACAAGGTCCAGTGGCAGATTACCGTGAACAGAGCCCTAAGTTACTTGCAACATGAACTTACTCCTTTAGTGTGGAAAAAATCTCCATTGCCATTGGTGATGGCTGAGACAAACAAGGTACAAAACAACAAAAACATCTTATTTAATTTTGGCAAAAAACAAAAAATGGTTCATTATAATGCATGTAACAACTCTATTCACTCTAGGAAGATGCCACTTAAGAAACTGGGCATATGAGAGGAAGGAAAGGCAGTCATTACAGCTGAGTTCACTGACAAATGAAATATACTTGTACAGAAGACTCTAGACTCAGTGATAGGCAAGGAATTTGTTCATATGCACCCACAAAAACATTCACCCATTCATTTATTTCCTCATAGCAAAGAATTTTTGGCTATAGAGGAGCAGAAGAGGACTCACAGTAGCAGCTTTGAAGCACTCCAGTCCAGCCTACACTCTTACTTTATATCTCGGTTATCTTTCTCTCTCACTCATTCAACCTCTTTACCTCTTTGATTGAACTGAAAATCTAGTACACATAATCTCTAAAAGAAACTGGGACCTGCAGAGGTCTTCTGATAATCCTTTCACACATTTATATGTAATTTTTGTATTATATGAATCTTCAGCTTTAAACAAATAATAAAGACTATTGCTTTTCAACTCCATGACTTCTCTATATTGATCAGCAAAAGAAAATTATTTAAGTGAAAAGAAATATAAGATGGAAAGGAAGAAGATTCATGATTTAAACTAAGTCTGCCATCAAGGAACATAAAATAATCAGGAAGAAATAGTGAGTATAACATATTCAACTGTCATAGCAAAAATATGGGATCTTTTAACAGCACAGTACAAATTCATCTCTTTTTCAGTAATATCAGAAGCCTCCAACACTGAGAACACAATTCCTTTTCTTTCACTATCTCAGAGGGAAAAAAAAGCACTAAGATACCTGGAGGGCTGATTTTTTTCCTGAATCCTGATGTTACTTTGCAGAAGAGAAGAAAATTACAGAAAATACTTATAGAACTCATGATGGGAAATCAATTCCTGGTCAGCCAAGACATCTTCCTGATAAAATAGGAATTTCCTTTAGAGTATTTTCTAGTGGTTCTGCCCATCTAATATCAAAATAGCAACTCAATATTTCTCACTGCTTCTCTGAGAAGGATAAACTAGTGTACAGGGTAATAGGTCTGACTGTCAGGAAGTCAGACTAAGCAAACAGAAGACTCTTTGTCTACTATCTATCCAAGTATTTTTCAATGACTCCTAAACCTTTCACTTTCAGCTCAATAAATAGTCTCTCTCCTTCATCTCTCTCCTTACAGCTTTACGTTACTGAACTTTCACCTTGAAAATGTCACTGTGATCTCCTGCTGCTCGCTATTAGACTCTTTTATTCTTTGCTCATTAGTTGGTTCACCTCGGTGTCCCTTGCTTATTTCATCACTCTTATTGTACTCTGCCTAGATAGATGGCGGGTAATGGTCGAAAGCGGAACAACACAACCAAATTCAGTTTTGCCAAAGCTTATTAAATAAGGTGGTATTGCAGGATTTTCCCAGAGCCCTCTCCAGTTTTTCAGGGAAAAAGACAGAAAGGCAAACATCAGTGCACACTAATGTCATACTATGCAGAATGACTATTCTGCTCCCTCCTGAGATCTCCCTGTTCATCCATGCAGCAATCTCATTGGTCATTTTGGTCAAAAAAAATATTTTAATCGATCATTCACCTTGACATCAAGTCTCTCTGTGGCATATTTCATTCCAGAACAGGTATTCCTACCTTCAATATCTGTAGTATTTCCCTTTGAGATATTTAGTTTTATTGCATTGACGAGTTGATCTCAGCCTTATTTTTTCTACCTTAAGTTATCAGCAGATCAGTACAGTTTTAATGTTGTCTTCTGACTTACTGCTAAACTGCTAAATAGAATATAACCCAGAATTTACCCTTACAGGAAACTTATAGGCAGAGTTAATTGACAACAATTCCCACAATGATTCCTATTTATACTTTTATTTTTAACCCACGCGGAACATGATTTGTATCAGGTGCTCACTAAAGTACATACGCAGAGTTATCAATTTAAGAACATTTCTTAAGTTGAAATGTCCACACTATAACTTTTATTGAACCGGTAAACTCATTTAAAAAATGACACTGCAACAAGAAGTCTTTTCAAATAAGCTCTTTAGATTAATAAGTGATTATAAACCCTTTTCTAGTTTTTTGATCCTATGTCAAATACTCTGTTATTTTTACTCAGACTGATGTTAAGGCAGCAACCTTTGTATTACCAAACAGTCTTATTTGCAGGAGTAGGGCAAATGTAACTAAGTACAGTTATACAGCATGTTCCATTTACCCCTTTTAAATACTACTACAGCATTAACTTTCTTCCAGTTCCCCAGAATTTCTTCAGCATCCTGACACTTATTGCAAAATTTCAACATGGATGTCTCTCAGAGTTCCTTAACTAGTTCTCTTAAAATTCTTGAACGCAAGCTTTCTTGGCTAGTTGTTTTACAAAGTAGGCATTCTAATAACTGCTCTCTCACAGCACTTTCGGGTAGTTAAGAAAGCTATTGCATTGTTTCTATGTGACAGTAAAAAATCAATTGCTTGATTTATTTTTTTCCTAGAAGACAAATATTTATTGAACAGTTTCTTTTTGTCTCTATTATTGAGAAACCTACCACACACTTGTGTGACAGATTCATATCATTGCTAAGATATTTTTGCTACTAATGCACTTGGAAAATTTCCTTAGGTTTCCTGCTGATTTCTTCTTCATTTCTTTTGCTTTCTTTATCTATTGCTAAACTTTCAACTTTTCAACTTCTTTTTACTGCAAGTAATGTCATATTTTTGTAACTTTTAATAGTGTAGCATTCCCTTTCAGCTATAGGTTTGCGTCTTTCTAGCTTTTTACACAAAGAACTCAATTATTATCTGAATTTTTTATCCACAGATTTTCTTTCAACTGAGTTAGTGTGACACTGTTTCAAATTCTGGGAGATATATCACTTCTGGAAGTACCAAGATATAGCACTTTCAGAAGTTATTTATTTATTAAAGTCCATTTATTTGAATGTCTAAGCTGAAGTACATATCACACCATTTCCAATTTTTATTCTGTTTCAAAGAAAGGTGTATTCAAGCACAAGCACTTCCACTTGAGGAACATTCGAGTTTAGTTCTGAGCTCAGTTCTTACCTCAACTATTTATTTGCTGAAAATGGATGTAAAACATTATCCTAATAAGTGCTATGAGGATTTGGATTCAGATATTGTCATCTATTCAATATTTCCAAATATACTGTCATGCTAGCAGAATGAAACCACCAATACAACACTTGTGTTGAAGGCTTTACACACACACACGTACACACACACACACACACACACACACAAGGCTTTTTTTTCTCCCCTTACACACAACAGGCTACTTAGTATTTCATCCAGATCTTTAGTTGGATTTGACAGTCTGTAGCAGTGATCAGTAAACACATCGACATTTATTTTAGGTATTAATTGTCCTTCAAGATCATTTTGTTCAATAGTTGCAGAAAGAGGCAATGTAGTTTCTGTCATTGCTGTACAATGCTGTTCCAAACCTACTTCTGACATTCGATTCCAGTCACAGGAATCCTCCCTCCTAGTCTGAGAAATTCCAGGTTTAGAAATTAGCAATTGCATTCCATTGCTACTTGCTTATTAGCTGGTCTTATCAAGTTGGCAGTAGGCAGTTGAAGAACTCTTTCAGTCCTTGGTGGTTTAATTAACTGTACTCTCAACACCTTGACTCTCTGCTAACCAAGTGTTTTTATCCCTCGCTTTTCAGTAATTTCCCTTGGTTGCTAGTTTAACACCATCTGAAAAGGTGTGGCCTAACAAGTCTAGAAGGTTACTTCTCCTCTAGTGAGTTGGAGGTCAGTCAAACCATACAGTCTCTTTTCACCAGAAAATATAGACATGCATTTCATTGACCCAAGTCTTATACAACTTACCTGCCAAGCAGAATACGTATAGACTTGTTTGTTTCTTTGACTTCCTATACTGTTTTATATGCAGAACACAAATGACATCTAAGAACATACCTTGTACCTTCTTTGGCACCATAACAAGATTTCCAAGAGTTAGTTATATTATGGAAAACTAAACCCAGTCATTTATGCTAGTACAGACTATATGTGGTAGTGTGCGCTAATTTACTTCAAAGAACCTTCTCAGATGTTGCAATCCCATCTGGTATCCCATCCACCAGAGAGAATGTCACCTCCTTGACCACCTGCTGATTGCTGACAAGAATCTTCTTGAAGGGTGGTAAGTGGATCACTCTGAAGAGCTTTTCACAACCAGCAACTCCCTGTTATAATACTCACTTGGATTGCCAAAGATCATCTGCAGTTTCCATGACATACTGAATGACTAGACATTTCTGATTGTACAAAATTCCTACAGTCCTCTCTCCTGCTGCTCACAGCATGCCTGCTTCCTGACTGCCTCCAGTTACACAAAGTGCTGCTTTGTCTCTCATTTCCTCGCCTTCTTTTTTTGGTCACTCAGTGGCCAGTTCCTTCCCTGGATAGTGATGTTTCCTGAATCGTTTTGTGCAACCACTCTTAATTCTCCCCAAAGCTTTGTAGAGTGCATACCCAACCTTTCATGCATTAAATACTTGTTTCTTATAAAATCACCATGCTTCACTTAAAAATTAAAGACTCATTAAGCTCTGGCACTAAGTACAGTACTTTGCAGGTTTCCATCCCTGTGCTACAGCAACTGGATAGAACTCACACAAAAAAATAAGTTTTACCCATGCCATCTATATTTTTCTCACAAACCTCACCTATTGGATAAGATACAAGATGCAATTCTTGGGTCCTCCTCTTGATACTACTTCCCTAACTTGGCATATTGCTTTTGAATAGCAACTTGCTAATTATGACCTCTTATTCAGTTTTCAGTGTACATCTACACCTACTGAAATAGATCTGAATTACTATTTAAAGTCCATTTGACAAATTGAACGCCATAAACACTTCTTGAAATCCAAAAATATGCCATCTACTTCATCCTCCTAATTTACTAATTATGTAGTGTACACATGCACATACTCGTGTGCATATATTGTCACATTAACTTAGAAAGATTTCACTTTTTATAGCACAGCTTCTCAATACTCATATGTCTATTTTTATAATACTATCTGCTTACTACTCACAAATAATAAGGGCTAGGTTTTTCGTTGTGTCTCCCCTCTCTTAAGGCTGCCTGGAATCGATCATATAGTGCACAACAGTTCAAAGGCTTTCCAAGGACCTTTAAGATGCACTGTTTGGGGGAACTCCATTCTGCTCCAGTTTTTACTTTGTCTTCCCTTTTCAGACTGGAGTGATTGCTAGAAGAGGCACCTACTGCACTTCTGCTAGCTGTGTACAGTCATGATACTGACAGTTAACACAGGCTGTACCAATGTTTGTTCTGAATAAGAAGGATTTGTCCATATGACTTACAACTTCAATGGCAATGAAATTTTGTTTTTCTTGGTAGAATTTCATTGGTCTGAGCTACAGCCTTGCATCTGAAAGTTGGCCATTCCTGGGGTGACAGAATGTAAAAAACACACTTAATCTGAGACAGCAGAATTCCTGAATTCTTAATCTGGAACATTTTCTCCCCTTCCTCCTCCACTCGCACTAATGGGGAAAGAAAAATACAAAATAATTTAAGAGAGGCATAACTGCTTATCTCATGAGGAATATAGATCTTCTTAGGTTCCTAAAAACTGACCAAAATAGTGGTGGGAAAAAGAAGAAAAGTAAAAAAAAATAATCGAAAGTGTTAAGTGAATCAAAAAGTGAGCAAAAAAAAATTTTTTTGATTCTTCAGAACCTTTTCTCTTGTCTTTAAACCTCAAAACACTTTTTAATTTTTCTGGAATATAAAAAACATCCATTCTAAAGAAAAATTTTTCTCTGTCATCAGTTAATTTTTTTAGATATTTCCATCTAGTTTACATTCAGACCACGCTGTCTCTTGCCAAAACCACAAGGATGATGAGTTGGGGAGATGAAGGATGCAAGCCTTTCAAATTGGCTTTGCAATTAGAGAAATGGGATGTGAGATTGCACCCTGAGATACCCGTTTTACAACAAATTGCCAAAGAACCATCATCCTAGAGGGAACATAACTTGGATGTCTGGCTTACATTAGGTGTATAACACTGAGATTAATAAAATTTAGGAAGATGTGTCCAACTCTTAATAGATGCTTTCAAGCAGCTACAAAGAAGAACCAAGAATACTGGATGGAAATACATTTTGTCTTCCAAGGGAACAGCACTTCAAAACTGTTGCACTCTTTCACGTAAATTTAGAGGAAGAAGTATAATTGTTTTATTCCTTTAGAACAGCACTCTGCAGAGGGTTTTTCAACTGCAGTTTAAAAGGAGATGTGTATGTGTGAATTCACCATGCAGATGTGACAGGCATAATTAGTCACAAGAGAAGGTGAAGGAAAACATGAAGCCTGTAGATGCAGAGACAATTAGAAAGCTAAAGAGAAGTGCTCCCTCACAAGATTACCCAAAGCCTCACTTCCTGCTGATGACTGCAAAATGCTGAGCAGTGACCATTTTCTCATGGCATGTCTTTATATGAAAATGTCAGTTCCTAGTATTAATAGGAAATACTAATATCTTCCAAATATGTGGAAACTATTATAGCATTTTATTAAGGTTGAAACATGTCATCTTTACTCTGTAATCTACTCTGAGTTCTGAGTTTGTAACATTAAAGCAGTAAAATGATGTAATACTGTCCTAGTTAGGACAGCTGAGATCAGTTCATCATGGTTGGTGTAACCCAAAACTGTATTCTATAGCCTTCCATGTCATTTCCCAGAAACTAGACTATTGTTGTCAATAGACTATTCGCACCTTCTGCCCATAGAGCCTGACTCCTCAGGCTATAAACTAGGTGTTAAGAGGCCTGTGAGATAGGAGGATGTTTCTGTCCTCACACCCTTTGTGAAACTCCCCGCCCTGAGGGGAGCACTGAACATTCCTGCCTGAACTGGAGGATATATAATCTTGGAGTTTTGGAACATTTTTCAACCCACTCGTGGGATCCAGAGGACGGCTGCATCTCATCGCTCTCAACCAGACTTAGACCACCACTGGACTGCGATCACCAGTTCTGGCCAGACTGCAGCAGCTCTCCCACCAGCAGGTTCTTCCCCTCTCCCTTTACTTTGGACTCAAACAGGGCCCAAGGAACACCACTTTGTTCAGGCCCCAGGGTACTGGGTTATACATTTGGGTTTTTGTGGGTTGAGACCAATTGTTTGTTGGTATTATTGTACTTACTGTATTATTTTAATAAATTGTTATTCTGACTTATAATCTCTCCTTTGAGTTGGGTTCATTCCCCCTGCTGGTTAACTTTTAAACCAGCACAAATACCTAGCTGAAGAAAAATACTTTCATGCTCTCAAAACAGACTGTTTGCCATACTGAATGACTCATTTTTATTAAGTCAAAGCATGAATTTGGAACAATTTGGTTTGTGAAAAATATTAAGATTTTGAGTCTCCATCATGATTAGAAATGGAAGAAGACTTCTAAAATCAGTTTCCCGCGAGACAGAATATCTAGTTTCCATCAAACTCACATGCTAAGATGCTAAAAAAAACTTCTATAAATTGTCCAGAGCAACCAATACAATTAGGTGAAAGAGAAATGGGATACATAATTGCTAGACAGCTGCCCTGTGGGAAATGCTCAGCTATCAGCTTCAGGATGCCTCTGCATTTTGTGGCCTGTGTCCCTGCTCTTTAGCTTCCACATAACAGCAGTGCAACATTTTGCAGCAAGAGAGGAATTGTGTCCCAGCAAGAAGTGAAAAGAAATTGAATTTTCAGATTCAGGTTTTGATTGAATTATTACAATTAATATGGAATTGATCCTGTAGAATTCAATTTAGCAAAAGGAAAATTATTTTCAATTACTTGATTTCACAAACATAAGTGGAGAGGACAAAGGCGACTTTCAGCTGTCCTTGAGCTGCCTTGATCTTTGAGATTACTTTATGTCCCTTTCCATCCTTGTTTTACTAGTAAGAGCCTTAGAAATGCTCTAAATCTATGCACTGCTCCAAGAATCCCTCAGGGGTTGCTCTGCTCTCAAAGGCTATCCAAGCACAAAGGCACATTTCCTGCGTTTCTTTTTCCTTGATCTCGTTTTGTCACAAGGATGACTGCCAACAGCTCTTCATCCTGTAAGGATTCCCCTTTGAGTACTTAACCCCTGCATAGCAGAGTAAGGATGTAAGGATGCTCCATACATCATTAAAAGCAGTCTTTTTTAGATACCTTTCTCTGGTAACTCTTCCCAGAAAGGAACAGAGGCTTTCAGGGCACAGTATTGTGTAGCAGAGACACTACTCAGGAGCAGGATTTCCATTCCTGTCCTGCTATTAACCCTCTGAGTCACTGTGTACAACTACACAAATGATGGGATCAACCTCCTGGGGAAGGTGCTTTTAGCAAAACAAAGGAAAATTGTGGTGCAAAGACTTGATTACTGTAGCCTTCCTTATAAATGCTCCTGGTTCACCTGGAGAAGGAAGAACTATCACAGTCAGCACTAATCCTTCTCCAGGGTTTTTGGCCATCAAATCCTACAAGTTTTTCTCCAACATTCAACTTCTGATGAATCTGTTTTGAGATTATTGAGGGATCAGAAACTAAACTGTACATGGTAGGTAATTCCATCCTTTTGCAACTTCATATCAGAAACAGTGACATCTCCTAGTTTCATTAAAACCTACTAAAATCCACTCTCTGCTGAAAAGCACATGGCTACCAGTAAATTCTGCAGCACTGAGAGGGTACTAGTAACAGAAGAATAATGCCTAAAAACTTGCATGCTCCCAGATGGTTCCCATGTTAATACTCAAAGCTCCATGCATAGACTGCAAGTGCTTCTCTGTAGTTCTGCTTTGCAGAGGGCATATACAGTTGGGCACTGCGTCCTCACATACAAATGTAATGTTCACATACACAAAGTCATTTGCACAAGTCTGCCCAGCAGTGAAACAAGAAAAATAATTCCTCTCTTTTTAACAATGAGAGTACACTCAGATATTAAATTAAATAGAAGATATATAAACCAACCAGTTTGATATATACAGTTGTTTCCAAAAGATGGCAGTGACAAATGTAGCCAGTTTGGGAAAGTACCATATGGTATGTTAAAAGCTGAAAAAAAATCATGTTTAATCAAAAAAAGGTCAGTCCAATACACATAAAGCCATCTGTAAATAGTAAGTACCCATTTCCTTTGACCATACCAATCTTTAAGAATATTGTTTGGCCATTTCCTGCTATTGGGCATACTGTGTTTTCTCTTCTAAACCACAAAATCCTCCTTATGGAATCAGTAGTAATCATATAACACTGAACTTACTCTAGCTCCTTTTTGTTCATCACCCTTACTAATGACTGATGGTTTTATTAAAAAAAATTAAACTCTCCTTGCTTGTACCTATAACTTTTAAATGACTCTGCTTCTTTTTAATGAGAAGTAAGGAGGGAAGAAGAAGGAAGAGTTACATTGTCCCCATAGAAAGATAAAAGACTGAAAGAGCTGCTAGTTAGTTGCTTCTACTCATCTCTTTATCTCTTCAGAGTCTGCCCCAGAGATGACTTTCATCCCAACACTAGGAGGAACAAGGCGTTAGGAAAGGTCTAAATAAATCTGTCAAAAAGATAACTCATAGATATTGCAGATTCATCAATAGACAAATTACTACGTAAGCCCCCAAACCCACTTCCTCACTCAAAGCAACTTTAAAAAGAAAATAAATAAACAACCCATACACCCACATATGACTTGAGCAGAGTGGCTAACAAAGAGCGAGGAGAAGCAGTGGTACCAGCTATTTGATTTTTTTCCTAGAAGACTGTGGAAAATGCTGTTAAATTATCAATTCTATAAGGACATCTACATAGCTACATCTAATGTTGAGCTGATACATGAAAAGCCTCTGTAAAGAAGGCAAAATTCTTGCAACAGGAAAAGCTCCCAGTTCTTGTCCTCCTAGTGCTGAAATGTGGTCTGGTATCAGAAGCACAGTGTGATTTAAAGTACTGATCTGAGTAGAAAAGTGTAAGAATGAGAATCAAAACTCTTATTCTAACATAGTACAAATATGCCTGATGAAAAAAAGCATCCAGTACAGAAGTGGGCAGTAGGTACAGAACATAGGGTGTAGAATGAGAGAGGTGCTAGAACAGGGTTATTCCTGGTTGTCTTTGGTCTGATGCTGGTATAGATCCATTCAGAAATGGTACCTATTATTACAAGCTACTACCATTAATGTTTCTTCTGAAGCAGAGTTTCACACTAACAACAGAGTAAAACACTGTAAACTGCATTTGGATTATTGTAGTTATGGCTACTATGGTCATTTTGATTAATTAATTTGAGAACCAAAAAAAGCCAAAGGACAAAATAGATTTATTTTTCTTGTAGCATCTAGAATGCTAAATACACTTTGACACATGATGATCCAGACGGTCAGTCAGCAGCTGCCAACCAAAACACTTGTCAGCCCCAGATAAAACCCCCAACAGAGATGGAAGGGGTCTGGGATCAAGAAACTTTGTGAAACCAAAGTCCAAATAAGTTGTTGGTGCAAATGTAGAATGAGGTAGACTCGCACACTGCTTTGCCAGGTCACTTCCCTGACTTCCCATCCTGACCATCTGGTTCTGTATTCTACAGAGGGCTCGTGTGCTAGTCTGAGTGAGAAGTTTTATTCTCATTATTCAAAAGAGAAGAAAAGTAACAATAATCAGTAG
The DNA here is from genome assembly GCF_001715985.3 of Manacus vitellinus. Taxonomy (NCBI): domain Eukaryota; kingdom Metazoa; phylum Chordata; class Aves; order Passeriformes; family Pipridae; genus Manacus; species Manacus vitellinus. The sequence continues at coordinate 4,951,623 of NW_021940750.1, forward strand.
GATTAGTTGTTAGTCATCTCTTTCATCTAACAGACTTGCTACCTAGAGACCAGGTAGCAAAAGATTGGTCTTTTATCAGCTCTTTCATGAAATTTCTCCTTTATCTCAGAGAGATTCACTGGCTAGCTTCCTACTGTTTCTCATAACAGCATCAATGATAGCTTGAACAGAATATCTGACTTCAAAATATTTCAGAAAAGTACAGCTGCAATGTTAGCCCTTTTTGTCAATATAGAAAAGTATATCAGAAAGGTAACATACCCTAGACAAGAAATAAAGAAAAAGGGCTATTAAAGTTCAGGGAAAGAAAAAGATGTGTGTAACAAGAAACTTGTAATCCAAACACGTGTGTTTCTATAACCAGGAGAGGAATGAGAAAAACAACCAATGTTACTGTTTTGTTTACTTTTTTCCTTTTTCCTACTTGGTCACCCTCATGTGAAAGTCACTCTGGGCTCTATGACTTCAAAGGATAATATCTTATACACAAGGAAAGATACCTTTGCCATTTGACTTGTAATTTAATATTATGATAATGTTTTCTTTTAATGAAAGTGCAGAGAGTGTTTATTTGAAAGTTGGCTGCTGGCCACCTCTTTTTAAGCTATATGAGACTGTGGTTTCTTCTAGCTGTGTGAAACATCTGTTATGAAATTCAGGAGGGAAAGAGAAACCCTCAAGACCTGAAGAACTGGGTCTGATTTTCAGCTCTTCCATAGATTATTAACAGTTTAGACATGGGCAGAAGCTCTGATCAATAATACATTCTACATAGATAATGCAGATAAAATAGAATCAGGCTCTATCCAGTGCACAGAAAGGCAAATTCCCAGGTCACACCTCACATTCTCAGACAACAGATGATGAAGAAATATCACTGCAAATGAAGATGCATGGAGAGAGGAGGAATAAATACATGTGAGAGAAGAGAAAGACACAACTGAATTGCACTCAAATATCAAAATTTTTCGGTTTTTTGTCTTTCAGGGGGTTTTGAGGTTTGCTTGGGGTTTTTTTGTTTTGTTGGGTTTTTTTTTGTTTGTTTTGTTTTTGGTTGGTTGGTTGGGTTGGGTTTTTTGTTTTGTTGTTGTTGTCTTTCGTTTGTTTGGGGGGTCTTGGTTTGTTTTTTGGTTAACAAACTGGAGAAATTAGCTATGAACCTTAGGTAATACCCATTATTTTGAAAATACGTCACTGGACTCCCAAACTGAATAGTATTCAGCTGTCACAAGCTATGTTGTCAATTCCTGTTTTACCAAGCAGAAGACTAGATATGGCACCTCCTGGAAACTACAGAAACTACACTAACACTACAGGAGTGTTAGTGGTAGAGTATACTTAATAAAACTGACTGCTATATTGTAACAAAGCCATGTTCTCATCCAAGAGCACCATTCCTTAAATTCTCATTTGCTGGCAACCAAAGCCTGTAGCTATACCTTGGGGTAACCTCATAAGGGAGTACAAGACTAATGACTTTTTAGAGGAGAGGCATTTGCATTTTGCAATACAATACTGACTTCCTCAGAATTATTTTGCTCAGAAGCCCCACCCAGCACTCTTTATTCAACCCAGTGACAAGGGAAAAATACACCACGCTGTAATTGTGGTGAGCTTCCACACAAGAAGGCAGCATCTGAGTATATATTGTTACTTACAGTTCACACACTACTATAGATTTTATCTAGAGGTATCACTGAGCATACATGTAAATACGCATACGTGTGTACCTGCATATACTAGTGACCAAGATTCTATTACTTTTGCTTTGTGCAAAAGATAAAGTAATGAAAATGTCATTAAACAGAGACTAATTTTAGTCATGATCAATTTTCCCTAATGGATAAACTGACTTCTTTTTTGCCAATGCAATGCCATGCCTGTTTTTGGAGTTAGGAAAGCCCTTTTGACCATTTATTAAAACTTCAAAAGGCATTTTTATGACCAGAATCTTAGACCTTGAACATGTGTCACTACAGCTTAAGTCTTGCTAGGAGTTTAGGCAGCAACTTCAGATCTAAGTCATTTTCATACCAGCCTAGAGCAATCCCCACACATCCTGGACAGCTGTTCTACCAGTCATGTGCTGCCAATGTGCCTGACAGGCAGACTGTTTACTTCTGTAAAGCGAACAAACAAAGGCAGGAGGAAAAAATAGCAGACCAAAATCTAAATAAAAATGGCAACAGGTAATCAAAAGGCTGCATTCCAGAAGGTTTATATCCTTAAAGGTGAGATAAGTTTTTATACTGCAAAATCATATTTTAGAAATTGTAAACACTCTTTTTCTGCTGCATATTCTACTTACCTCTTGCTCTTTCCTGCTCAAACAAACCTTACCTGCTCTTTCCAAAGGGTCAGAGACTGCAACACATCCTTATATGAAATAGTATTTGCCTCAAAACAAGCAAAGGCTTGCCCAGATATTGATAAAAGTAAGAAATGACGCAGGAATGAGTTTTAATGGTGATACAAACTTTTGAGGTGTGACAGACTTCATCTTGCCGGGGATACTTTGCCCTAGTTCTGAGAAAAGGATGTGTCATTAAAAGGAATCTTAGGAAATATCATCTGCATGCAAAGTACAGTGGTCCTGCAAGTACAGAAATCACATTTCTCTTCTTGATTAAAATCATGACCAAAGACATTCACTGTTCAACATCATGTACTGAAAATGCTCCCCCAGGAATATAAAAGGAGAAGGAATATACAGGATACACTCCTCTAGATCGTGTGAGAAAATGGCTCTCAATTTTACACCCAGTTGTGAAATCTTGGTTTAGGCCATGTATAGAAAAAGGCACCAAAGCTACTTGATTTGCTTGATCGCTTGGAGGAAAAATGCAGTTATTTTTATTAAAGAAAATGATATATTTTTCCTCTTCAATAGACAATTTGATCCTTTCCTCAGGATTCTTCTGTAATTCCTGCTACTAATGTCCATCACATGTCTGACAGGCCAAGTTCTCTCTCTCTCCCTAAAATGGTGGCCCTTGTTCTGCCACATCCTCTGAAGCCATAATGCTTTTAATTGATTGTTTTTCTCACTTCCTTTTCTTAAGCATGCTTTTAAAGTTACTCTACAATCTACGCACACTCAACAACCAGTTCAGTTACCTTTCCTGAGATTTATGTGTGTGAAAACCCATTGCTTTATATCTTAGTCTCAAAACCCCTCAAGTAAGACAGGAAAACCTTAAAATCTTTATTTCTCAATTAGTTGGGGTTTTGTTTTGTTGTTTTTTGATTTTTGGTTTTGTTTTTTTTTTTTTCTAGAGGACAGAGAAAAGTAGCAGCTGCGCTAAATGGAAGAAATTAAAAATAGAGTCAAACTTGTATCCTATACCTTCTCAAAAAGATATCCCCTCTCACCTAGTTTGTGAGCTCTGTTATTGTCAATCAGCAGAGCAGACAAGGCAATGACCATGAAAAGAAGGTCCATGATGGAGAGTTTTCTGCACATCTGTTTCATTCATGAATTGCACACCAATGTTAGATGGATTAGAAGCAAGACAAACATCTGCCTTAAGACAAAACAGAAAAAGTCACAATCTGTTGATGTCTGTAAAACTGTGGACAACATCCTGTGTTGACAACTTTTCCATGCAACACAAAATCCAAAACTTAATAAAGGTTCTTCTGCCCATTATTTTTCTGCCGTACCCAGTAAAACTGGGCCATTTGACACCAGGAAGGAAAAAGGCAGATCAGTGAACATCCAGTTGAACTTGCAGTTCATATGAAGGGAATTACCAAACACCTTAAAAGCACATCTTACTTTTTCATTGTGTTATGCCATTAGCAGAGACATTCATGGAAAATAGTTATTGGTTTTGCATCCTAAGTCTGTTCTTTCTTTAGAAATTGGTCTAAATAACTGAACTACAGAGGAGCAAGGAAGAATGACTCCAATTTCTTTTTTACCTCAAAAAATCAGGGCAGCAGTCATGCTGCACAGTTAGTACTTCATTTCCTTGCTGGTAGGACTGGTATATAGGACAATTTGTTTGGAAAGTTTTAAATCAGCATTTTAGAAATTAAGAAGAGTAATTTCCTTTCAGCATATTCCATTAAACAGGAAGAATCTTAGCATGAGGGATACTGTTATTCGAGCTGTCCAAAATTGATTTCAGATGTTTAGAAAAATCAAGTAAGTGAAAAGAACTCATATTATTACTTTTTGTTGCTCCCACAAGCAGAGTACATGTTCGGTTACCCACTTTAGTTTGATACTCCTGCAATACTGCAGTGGCCTTTGTGACACAGTTCAAACCAAATCATCATTTAATGAGGCAACTATCTTTTTCAGGTGGAATGATACAACTGGCACATGGAAAAGAAATCAGTCTTAATCTTTGGCTCCTACACTTGGCCTGGGTCAGAAAACCAGTAAGAGAGCTCTGCTTGATTGCCACAGATTTGAGAGTTCAGCATCAGAGCTAGCTCTTGTTGTTTTTTGCATTTCCATCACTCCCAGCACAGATTGAATGTCTTGTGGTCCTTTCTCATCTAAATTTCCAGGACAGGGTTGCCTGGATTTGTGGCAGTTTGTATTCAATAACCCAAGGGACTCAATGGATCCTATAGTCCTCTGTTTTTCACAGCATGCTTGGCTGCTCAAGTAAAACTGGTGTCAGTAAGTCACACACTTGATGTGTGTGTAGCCTTGGCAGGCTACACCACCATTATGTAAGTCCATGTAGTCTGGCATGAACACCAAATCAGACAAAAACCCATGAAGAAATCAGGCTATAGGGCTGCTTTAGCATTAGTGATGCAACAACGCTTTTGAATGTTCTGAATATTCTCAAGCAATAAATATCAAAGTGTCCTCCTAGATAGATCACATATTTCCACTTCCTGCAGAACAGACCTTCATCTGCAGAAGCCTTTCACCTCTCTACCGAGTCTTAATTCCCACCCACAGATGACATTATTGTAGCTTTCCCTTTGATCTGACCCCTTAGCACACTGTATTCACCCACAGTCATTTCAGGATCCTTTCACTGAAGGATCCTGTTATATAGAAAAGCTTTTGACTTCCAACCAAGTCTCCAAATATGTGGATTTGATGAGTCATTTTGAACAACATTACGATATTTCAGTCAAGCTAAATGTTGGGGGTTTAGATATTATTTTCTCAGCTATTTATATTTCTGACAACTCAGTTCACAGTATGGAAAGGACTGGGTTTTATGTCTACGAACTGACACATTTAAGAGATTTGCTAAAATGAGTGACTGGCAGTTTATGGGTAATTACCTGTTATTAGTTAATTTTGGATTTTGTAATGACCAAACTGCAACTTAGAGGGTCTTACTTCCCTGATGCTTGAAGCATTGTGCAGTATGTGGAAACAAAGGATTTAATTTAAAGAGTGCTGTATCTTTCAAACACCAGAGCTAAATTACATTTTTTTCCCTGAAGGCTTCTGGATTTTAAAGAAAAAATAATAACAAAACATAGATTTATGCCTTCTGCATAGATTGTGTCTCTAAAAATTAGGAAGTAAATATTAAGAACAAAACAAGATATCACTGGGTCAAAACCAGTTTAACTTGTCTAAATTAAAATCTAACCATAGCCAAGTCTAGGTCACAAAGAATTTAGATCAATAAATCAAAGAGGTTAATGGTGATGTCTTACATAATCAAATTCTGAAATCATCAAATGAATGCATCAGCTAATCAAATCAAATCACGAGGTTAACACAGACAGAATTGCTTTTCATCAATCCTTTACCAGGAGATTGAAAGTGATGCCTGTTTCCCTTTGATATGGAGCCGCACCTTGGTTCTGATCTAGCATACTGGTCTTGGTATGGCTATTGTGGAACATGACATGACTTTAAACCCTTAAACAAGTTTTAAGAGAGTGCAAAAAGTTTCTTTCTTGTATCACATCATTGTTAAACAAACTATTGCTCTGCTAGTCTTATTTCTGACCTTGCATACAAAACCCTGAACGTTTAATGAAAGTCATTATTGAAACAGACTGGTAACTCCCAGTACTAGCTCTGGATAACTATTCTTCACCTGCTTACTGGTTTCCACTATCCAGTTCTCATTTACATGCAGGGAATTATTAACAGCATTATTTCCCACCACTTCAATCATGCTCACACTCTACATATTTCTGTAGGGTAATGAACAAGGAAGTTTCCATACTTCAAAGTTGAAGGAAGAGAGAATGAGACTTAAGTATGGGGGTTTTTTGCTTTGCCATCTTGGAAGCTTTCATGCCATCTTGGAAGCTTTCATGCCATCTTGGAAGCTTTCACGCCATCTTGGAAGCTTTCACGCAGATGAGTGCTGTTACTGGCACCAAACAATGCAGTAGCTTGTAACGAAAACAAAAACTAGCAGTAAAATGAGATTACTCTTCTCTAAATGGGAAGGTGTCCAAATGACATGATCTGTCTAGAGGCTTCCTGTATAAACACTGGGAAGAAAAGAGTACCTCTAGACAGCAGTTCATTGCGTGTCTGCCAGTCATGGATTAGTGACAGAATTTAATCCTCTCTGGACAGGCTAGATGGCATTAATCCCAGTGTCTCAGGACTGAACTGTTACACTGATATAGCCAAAGCAAGTGTCTTCACTTCTCAGTCACTCAAAGGTAAACTGGAGATATTTTTCTGCTCAATACAACTGGTGAATCATGAGAAAGAATCTTCTTCCTAATAATCATATCTTTTTCTTTTAAGAATAAAAATAAATTTAAAATATCAGGATTGGGATGGATTTCCACTTACGCAGGGATTCAGAAACCCTGTTGTATCATAAATTCACAGACAGCTAAGTGACTTCTGCATCCTAGAAATACCTGGTGTGGTCTAATTCTCTTGTAAGGTGTATTCTTTTGGCTACCTTAACCGGAGTTTTAAAATGCATTTAAAAAGAACAAAACTACAGCACTTGGGCATTTGTCTTTCAGAGTTTGGCCTGGCTCTCCACAGAGAACCCCAATGACAGTGACACTGCCAAGAGTCCATGGTGCAATGAGCAGCCATTAATGTTACAAAAGCCTAATTCAGTTGGGGTGAACAGAAGACAATGTCAAGGATGCTCCTTTTCTCCTTTCTTTGGAGTAACTGTTGGATAGTATAGACAGCATCATCTTGATTTAAAAGGATTCCAGAACGTTCATAGCTGTAACTCACAGCTGAACCATTACTTTCCATTCCTCACTCAAACTCGTACAGTCTCTACCTGCAGCTCTGAAAATAAACAACCTCCCCAAAACATCATATGCATGTTCACACACCTCTTAACCACCATCCTATCACCGCACCTGAGAAAATAAGGCAAGTAGAGAAAGCCTCATCTGATTTACGAGAGAATAAATTTTGCCCTCAACTTTTTCAGTGTGTCATTTAATTTATGTAAATTAAAGTTTACCCAGATGCATTTGGATAGAAATTATTCCAATTCAGTGGCAAGTAAACTGGAATAACAGCTCATAAAAGGAAGCCTTTCCTGTTTACTTCAAGAAGAGTAACACCCGCTATGGGCTAACTGCTAGGAATTTAATGTAGCTTCCAGAATTGGCTACATATTTCTTAACCTTGATATTTACTTATAATGGTAACAAGTACACTGGCGAAAGTTAGACGTTCCTGTCTTTTTCTCAGTAATAAATTGGGTGCTGAAGCTGAGATATGATATTTCCGATGGCATGCTATATTATATATTCCTACAATCATTTGCATACTGTCATTAAATATTCAGCAATTTTATAGTGCTATGCACAGTACATTTTTATGCTTGGAATTATGGCCAGTTGCATAAAATACTCTCTTAAACATCTATATTAGATCATTTTGTGTTTCTTATGGTGCCATTTTCTCCAGAAATGGGTACTGCTGGAAATAGCCTTATTTTCAAGTCTTCTATTTAAACTTGTTCCCATTGTTCAGATACATGTTTACTACGAGGGAGAAGCAGGTCTAGGGGTGGGGAAAAAGACAATGGGGCACTCCTCATTATATGATGCTTCTGGAGCTAGACATCAGCCTAATCCCTTCCAACCACTAAACGTCAAACTCATGTTAACCCCTTCATGATTTAATAGCTTGTCTGTTTTCAACCATGCTTCTAAGACAACCCATGATCTCTATTCTCAGCAAGTACTTCTGCAACATTATGTTCATTTTCTGAAGTGTAGATCCTGCTACAGTATCTGTAACACAGGCTTTGAGTGTTTAGTGATTTCTACCCATAAACAAACTCCTATCACTTAGTCTTTAAAATTTTCTTTCTTAGGTCTGATCACAATCCTATTTTACTATTGTCAATGCTTAAAGAATCTATCCTCATGAAGAAGTGAGCAGTCAATACCCTATGTTCCATTCAATGCTTTCTGTTAAATTCAAAATTACCCCAATTACATAGGTTTTGTGAAAAATAATAAAAACTCTCAATTTTTTCTTTCATCAAGCGCATTAAAACCCTCTTGTGCTATCTGAAATCCTTTGTTATGGAATTTTGATTATGGTAACTTAAGAATGAATATGCTCAGATGTTAACATGCTTTGCATTGTTGCCTCCTCCTTTTAAGGCTTTTCTGCTAATTCAGCTGCTTCCATGAAAATTATGCATTCTTGCAACATTTCTATCACAAAGTATAGTGGATGCTGTCTAACCATTTTAAGATTTTTTGGGGGCACTTTGCAGTGCAGAATTCAACATTCATTCTTTTCACATCAGTCAAGAATTAACATTCATTCTTATGTTGCTCATATTGTAGTGATCAGACACCTGGAGTTTTAATACACCTTAGTGGCTGACACAATTCCAATGTCTATTTGATCACATATGTAATAGCTGTAAGTGCTCTCTATCAAATGTACCAACATTTTTTATTAACCCCTCATCCTTTTCTTTGCTGATGTACGCACAAAACTTCCTCAGCTGATTTTAAGAAGTCATGGTTGATGCTTTTATTCTCATGTGACAGTGACATATATCAGATAACGACAAGGAGAGAGATGAGTAATAAAATAACCCCAGTACAGAAATTAAATAAGTGAATGCATGTTCTCTAATACAGAGAAGAAAGAGAATCAGAGGTCGTTCAGCAAGGTTAGAGGTATCAAATTATTAACAGATATCCACTGAACCAGCAACTGTTGTATCAGTCTCTGTAATTAGCTACTGGGTACACACCTTTTCAAAACCCTTGAGGTACAAGGGAAGGTGCTATGAGGTTATAAATCTGCATAGGAAGGAAAGGTTGTGTTAGAGAAAAGAAGAGATGAATCAGTGACACACTATGTAACATCACTGGTACCTCAAACATGGGAGATTTGAATGCATATGGTTTAGTATGAGGTAGCACAGAGCACAAGAGAGAATAAAGACATGGATATTTACTGAATAGAAATTGTAAGTTTCTCAATAATCATGCTGAAAAGGCAAATTGTTCCATTAACTGTAGATTCTGTGTTTAGAAGGGAAACCTGCCCCCCCCCCGATGCCAGTTCAAAAATGCCATATAAGAATGTAAGAGCACTACCTCCTCAGGCACAAAAAGTTTAAAAATCAAGAGCTCTAGACAAAAGTCATTAACCAACTGGCTGATGGTACCTCTGCTATAACACTCATTTTAGAAAGTTTCAGAATGCTGGAAGTATCTCAGTATGAAAAGAAAGTGAGCGTTTTCTTGACATTTAAAAATGGTGAAAGGGAACCCAAATGATATGCTGGATCCTGATTACAATCTTGAGGAAAATAATGGGAAAATTTTATTATGTTTGATTAATTAACAATAGAAATACTACACAATGTTTCTACAAGGTATCTACACAATGTTTCATGGAATAAAATTTGTCTTAAACTCACCTTATTTTTTGGAGACTACAATGGCATTGTCCACATGAACATTTCCTACAGCTCCTAAACTCTTTGTAGTTTTCCCATACCCTAAATTTGCAATGAACCCAGTGATTTAAAACCACACCTGCAGCTGGCGATTTTCTAACAAAAAGGACATACTCCACTAGCTTTCCAAAACATAGCAAAAAATTACTTCTGAGATCTTTGGGATAAATCTGTATGAAAATACATTCTTGCTTACTTCATGATTTTTCTTTTTAGTGGCATTTGTTAGATTATTTTTTGGTATTGCATTCTTTACAATCCACTGTGTGGTACAGAGTATTAAAGAACATACTAGGACTCCGGGGAATAGACCAGGAAGTGTTAGGGCAGTAAGCTCCCACCTTCCACAGTGATATTCAGATGCTTTGCATGTAAGAGAAAAGAATAATAAACTGATGTCCTTTGACAGGGACCTTCTAGGTCTGTTCATGGACAGCAGCTTTCAGAAACATACAACCTTTGCATTTTCTGTTTCTTATTTTTTAAGAGAATTCTTTGCCATCATAAGAGAGTTCTTTGCCATCATATTTAAAACTATTTGATCTGATCACTGACATTTATGTACTCTTGTTTACAGTCTGTGTGCCAGGGAAATGCAGCTCATACAACCTTAAAAACAGCTAAGGTTCCTTCTAGTGCCCAACATATTTTTCTCAGTAACTTACTTCATCCTATTTTTCCCTTACAACACAAGCATTTCAACTCTTAATTTAGCTTTCCAGTTAACATATCAGATTTATGCAGCTGTATTAGAGCTTGTAGTCTTGTGGTTTTCCTTTGTCAGAAAGCACCATGTTTCTCAAATCATATTTTCATATGAGACTATACATACACAAATTTTTTGCTAAACTTCATCTAGCAGTATGCCTAGCACCAGTACCTTGGCAGCATCTATATGGAGCAGCATGGAAGATTCCATCCTCTACAATTTCTCTGCAACATAGCCAGGAAAATATGGAAGTACTGCCACAAGTCTCCACTCAGTATTTGCCAAATTCCTTTCCAGAAGGAGAGATTCCAATTTCTCCATGTCCAAATTTAGTTTTCATAGGCATAAGTTGTTAAAAGGTGGGATGCACAACAGTACTGTTAAGAGATTAAACTATGTCTTACCATAAATTGTCCAGTAAATATGTAAGAATGGGATTTATGACTTCAGGCACCTAGTACTTGAGTGTTAAATCTGAGCTAGTTAACAGAGAGAGGAAAGCATTACAGGAAGAGTCTAAAACACTAGCTTAAACTACTCACTTACTCAATGGCTCAAGTTGGCCAAAAGGAATTTTATTGCCAGTGCCATGCAGTGAATTGGTTTATCACACATTCACTTTGTACATCCTAACCTGTGTTAAGAACCTCTGACACAACAGTAAAAGACTGATGTCTGAATTAACCCTTCAATGGCTAAACTAGGTTGCAGAAAAGTACAGAATTAAAACCTGAATTTTCTGGCAGCATCCCTTGCATTCTTCATGATCAAGAGCCTGAATTAAATTCCCCAGTGCATTACCAACTCTGGGGTTTCTTCTGTTAGTGCCAAGGCTGTCATCTAAAAAAAAGAGGACAGAAGAACTTTTAATCCTGCTCATTTTTTTGATGCATCCTGTAAGTTCTTCAGAGTCACATCCTATTCTTTTTCTCCATGCCACCAAAAAAGAGTCAGGATGTAGAAAAGGGAGAAGGTTTTTATATTATGCTGTGAAGGACTTTGACATCACCTAGCAACTTCGAAGAATAGTTCTGAAGATAAAAAATACAGATGAAGGACCAGACCCTGCCCAGCAACCACATAGCACAAAAAGAATGGTCTCCAGCGAAATGGATCTCTAGGGAGTAAATTGAAGTTAAAAATAAATTCTACATGCAGTCTAGGGAAATGAGTTTTATCAGCACTGGCACAACCTGCAGCTAAGGAATTAGCAAATGTGGAAGAAAAAGAGCTCACATAACATCCACTCAACTATGACTAGGTAGATCGGTAGGCTGACTACAGTGAAAAGTGTTTCTAGTTAATCTGCACTGACCCCTAACCACCTACTGCCTAGGATATTCCTGCTTATTGAACGGAGAGAAGTGGATAGAAATCACATCAAGGAAGAGAAGAACCAGTATCATGAAACCCAGTCATGACAATTAACAAAGAGTGATAAAGAAGCAAATGTTAAGCTCAGGTGCATTAGCTGAAAATCAGAATGGAGATCCCCCCCCAGATCAGACATCTATCGATTTCTGAAGGAACACTGCGAGGTATGTTATGACTGAAACAAAATATGTGCATTGAGAAAAGGGAGGGAAAGATAGGATGAAAGGAGAGAGGAGTTGTTTGAAGTTTATTAAGTGACTAATTTTCCAATTTTATGTGTAGCTAAAAACATGTATTTAATTAGAGATGCAAATAAAACTGTAAGACATGCAAAGAATATAATTGTCAAACAAGAGTATAGTTCACTTTTTTAAAAAATCTCAACCCAACACCTGGTAAATGGATTTTTTTTTTCACTTTTAATGACAGAAATTGCCTTAGCACCACAGGCTGCTATTCCAGCCTCTCTCCAGAAATGGACATGTTTACATGAATTATAATTAAGAAATTGGGAGTATATTTTGCATGGTCTAGCACAGCTGACAAAAAACGCACCACAAATAAATTACAAACCATGCCACATTAGTCCTAAATGCCACGGATCTAACTGCAAGGGACAATTAAACACACTCAAAAAGCAACAGATCAGTAAAAATACCAGAAAACGATGACCATAAGACAAAAAGAGACATGAGGATGAGGAGGAGCTACTAGGTGGTAGTTTTGTATCATTACAACACACCCTTCCAGAAGTAGAGAGCAAACATCAGTGCCTCTGAAGTATTAAGACAGCTCCACATAAGTCATAGTGTGCTACAGCCCAGGGGGAAAAGAGATGGGCCAAGCAGAATGTAAAAAAGGAAAGTGCCATGGTACACAAGCAGCCTGAAGCCACACTGCCATGGCCTTGGCCACAAGTCTACTGTCTGCAGTTGGGCAGGTCTGTGCACAGCTACAGAAAGCAGCAGCAAGAGGCAGCAATTATGGGAGCACCAAGTTACAAGGTAAGCTCAGACTCATCAATGCAGACAAGCTGAAGACAATTATAGTACTGGGGCAGGCAGGCACCATTTCCAGTCTGAGTCAAAAATCAAGAAGGTAAAGAAAAGGGCTCAACTAGAGAGAAGATTATCTCAGGTATGGACAGCAGAGACCAAGGCCTTCCTAAACAGTAACAGGACAAAAAGAAGTGGAAGGACTGTTAGAAATCCCAGTTGATGTTCTTTGTCAATGAGGCCTGACAGGCCACAGTAGCATGAAAGAATATCACTTTCTAGGGTATGTATGAGGTTGGTGAAAGCTCTGTTGGAAAGAAAAGCTGTGAACTAGCAGGGACCTTGTGGGAAAAAAGGTAAGACGAAGTATTCATTCGGAAATGAACCTTTGCAGACAGGGCTAGGATGCTAACTCAGATCACAGCACTAACATAAACAGTCTTCTTAATAGTGAGACCACTTAACAAGGATGGAGCCCTGATAATATGCTGAATATTAAAAAGAGTGATGTTTTCATTGTTCACTGTTTCAGAGCAGCATGAGAGCCAAGCCTCCATGGAAGGTGAGTCTGGGCAGTATCCTAAAATCTGCACAACTCTCTTGTGGAAAGGATTAGGACTAAGCTCATTCACACTGTCCAAAGCATTTGCCCTCTGACAGGTGACTCTCCAGTATGAATACCTTCATTCACAGCCAGTACAATGAAACAGATAAGAGTCTTTTTCAAACTGCAACTGGGATTACCCTTGTGAGCAATGAACTTCGTTTAACAGATTCCCAGTGGGTGGGACAGCCCTGATATTCAGAACTTCCTGAAAGGACTAAAAGTCAGGTATGACTTAGACTACCTTATGGCTTTTTGGCAAATTATTTCTTATTTTCAAAGACACTTTTGTCATTTGTGCCAAGACCTGAACTTTATTTTTTGATCCAAAAAAATCACCTTTGTGTTGAAAAAACATGACATAGTTTTTGCTCATGGCCTAAAACAACATAACCAGGATTTATGAATTGTACCACTCCATTTTTGGTAGGAAACTGACTTTGCAAACAGAAGAGAGATCATGTCTATTTCAGTTTTTTTAATTTGTTTTCCCTTTTAATAAAGAAATGTAGAAGACAGTGGGAATGATGTTCCCACTGTTCTCAGAACACATAAAACAGAAGATAGTCAGTTTTCTTGTAAACAATTACTATGACTAGAAGGATCCTTCCTTATCTTGCATTTAATTTTATTTTATTTTTGGCTTCCAAGAGAGTATGGTGTGGTTTCAAGTGTGAAGTGTGGTTTGGAGTCAAGATCTTTGGGCTACAATACCACTCTTCTCAACTGGAAAGCAGCTAAGGTGGGATATTTCAATATTTCACATTAAGGGTTTTATTTTACTTCTGAAAGAAGTCCTTAAATATAATGAGCTCTTACTTTCCCTTAAAGGAGCCCTTCCAAACCAGTGCCGAAAGTGAAATGGTGAAGTTAGGAATTTCTTCCCTGCCACAGAAGAGGGCCTCATATTGCTGTTTCTCATTACTACAAGGATGAGCTTCGGGGTTTGACAACTTAATGAATTATTCTAGTAGGCTGGCACAGCCAATACCATCATGGCTATTCTGATACTCTTAACATCCCAAACTGCTTTGAAAATATCTCCAGCTCTTATATTCAGGCAGCTTCATGGAAGTGAATGAATAGTAGAAAACTCAAATGACTCATAGCTAGACCACACCAGCACTGATCTAATCTATTTTAAGACAAGGGAGCCTCTCATTCTTTCCTTTCAAAGATGTTTCAGTCTATCTATTAAGCTTCATGCTGGACATGAGAATGTCACAAAAAAACTACCACTCCAGTGAGAAATCAGTGTAAGAACATCAAATAGGAGAAACCAGAATGACTGTTTGCAAAGAAACAAAGGTTCTTGGAAAAATTTTTTACTTCCTTTCAGACTATTGATGATTTGATTAAACACTAATGAACACATTAGTGACGGAAAGAAAATGGCTGGGGACAGTCCCTCCCATCAGCCCTGAGCTTTTTAATTTGCAGGCAGTATGGAAACATAATTGGATGCATTTCTGGATATATCTGGAAAGTATCTATATGCCTGAGAAACAACTACACAAAAAACACTGGATACAAACAAACAGAACATATAAATATTAAATTCTCTGGATATCTCAAGCTCTTATGTTTGTTCAAGAGAAAAAAACCTCACATCTATTATAATGAATTCATGAAACACTGACTGCTGGAGGACAGACCTGCTTCACCACTGCTTACCCTCTGAAGTACTAAGTTCTTTTAGAATCACAAGAAGAGCACTCAGTCTTTGGAGGTGATAGGAGAGGAAATGGTATGAGACCATCAGCCCCTTTGAGCTTTAACCAAGTGTTTATCAGAGAATTATGAAAGAGACTACATATCCCAGTAGAGTGTCCCCAAAAATCAATGCCTGGCTACTGCTGGCATGTGGTTAGAGTTTCTTTGCTGACAAGAAGTCACTCCAGACCTGTCCACACAAGAGAGAAAAATGAGGTTTCAATTCCTCAGGCCTCAAATGAGCAAGCTAAGATGAACACAGACAGCCTTAGTTCTTTGCTTCCAGGACACCTGCCAGCAGAATGAAGAAGACAACTAACATGAGGTCAAGAGCTTGTGGTGTTTTCTTCTCTGTTCATCCTCACTAAAAGCCTGAATCATGACAAGTCCTAAAGCAAATGTGGCTGCGCCTCCAGTACAGTATATCAACACGGAGTCCTTTAGAGAAGACAGCTTGCAAGGTGACAAAACACCTCACAGGGGTATGTAGTTTATAACAGTTAACACAGACATTGCCTGAAACATTCTTTAATTCTACACTGTGCTTTCAGTGCACACTCTTCTCATATCCAGAAAGGCACTACTAGACCAAGGATGGGTTCCTTGACTCACCTTGCCCACAAATGCCAACCTGTCAGTTTCTGTATATTTAGATCATACTTGAACTGCTCATCCAGCATATCATTTTACTTTTCAGCTCTAAATAGCTTGAAATTGTAGTTGTAATTAGCAGATTATCATCCACAGGAAAAGACCAAATACATATTGGAGTAATACTGTGCTTCTCTGTATATGATTGTCAAGAGCTCCCACTGCCCACCTGGTACTCCAGTAGATATCATCCCAATGGAGGAGAGAGTGTTCAAACTTTCTGTACCAGCTCCCCCTGAAGAAACCTCAACTCCTCTGCATCAGAAAGTTGTAAATGACACAGTAAATACCAGAAGTATCCCAAGCACTTCCAAGAATCCCTATGATCACAGCAGCCAGCTACATGGTCAATAAAAGCTACTCCTCCTTTGCAAGTAGGTTATGAATGTCACTGTACTTACGCTAACAAGGAAGTGTGACAGAGCATGCACAACATATGCGCTCTGAGGGAACTGCACAGTCAATAGTAGATAGTATATTCTTTTGGAAGCACATGTTGAAATATCTTACTACAAGAAAGACAGGTGCTGGAAAGTGTCCAGAGAAGGTCAACCAAGCTGGTGAAGGGCTTGGAGCACAAGCCTTGCAAGGAGCAGCTGAGGTAGCTGGGGGTGTTTAGCCTGGAGAAAAGGAGGTTCAGGGGAGATCTTATTGCTCTCTACAACAAATTAAAAGGAGTTGTAGCCACGTAGGGGGTTGGTCTCTTCTGCCAAGTAACAAGAGACAGGACAGGAAGAAATGGCCTTGAGCTGCACCTGGAGACACTTAGCTTAGACATTGAAAAGTTTCTTCACTAAGAGGGTAGTCAGGCATTGGAACAGGCTGCCCAGTAAAGTAGTGGAATCATCACCCCTGGAAATGTTCAAAAGACCTGCAGATGTGGAACTCAGGAACATGGTTTATTGGTGGACTTGGCAGTGCTGGGTTAAGAACTGGACTCCATCTTTTCCAACCTAGATGACTCTAAGATTCTATTTGCTTTGCCCTCTGTTGTGAATATGTGGTTTGTGCTGTATCAAGAATCACAGTATAAGATTTTAGCAAAAAGTGAGTTTTAATACGAATTTCTGAAAGTGCAGCTTTAACAGAATTCAGTGGCAAGTTTTACTCTGTTACCACGTGAGTCAAACATACTAAGGAAAGTGAAATTAGAATCAAAGGATATAAATATAAAAGATAAGGGTGCAGAAGAATTTAGCAGCACTTAATCATTAGCTGATTTAACAATTTAAAAGCAATCCAATAGGATTTACTATAATTATAACAGTGACAATTACAGATTCACATTAACCAACATTCATACATAAGTCACACATGCACATGGGCAAAGAGATGTATATGTCTATATCTGTGTGTGTTCTGCCACACAGGAATGGCTTAGATGAGAAGTAATTTCATCTTGTGTTGAGAAAAAGAGTGCTGTGTAACCAACCATAGTGCCATAACTACATCTGAAGTATCCAAGCTAGAATCTCTTACTGTATCTTTTTATATTACAGTATTTTTGAAGGTCTGGGTAGAGAGTAATTGCTGTTGGGACAGTGAATTTCTACTTCATTGTCTTCTACTCAGAGTCTTCTCAGAGAAGACTAGGTTTTGAAGTTACTCTAAGGCATGACAGGAAGCCAGCTCAGTTCTCAGGAGGCTGGTAAGGCAGGTTTCATTGATACAGCCTTGTGAAGGAGCAGGCTGCAGCCTGTGGGGCACAGGGAGGCCTGCATTTGGCTTTGAAGGCAGTCAGGGCCACTGTTATACCTCCACATTAAGATTTTGAGAGCACCCAGTGCAGTGCAGTGTCTCTGAAGAAAATGCAGTTATCGTGCCAATGAAGGTGAACAAACACCTACTCCTGCTATTACCTCCACAGCATAGCCCTGTCAGCTCTAGAGTCAAACATCTTTCAAACATCTTCCTCACAGCCTCAGCTAGAAATTGCCAGCTTCCAAGGTAGGGACCTTAACTTTGCAAGTAAGTGCTCCAGCAGCATGTGGAGTCAGCCAGTGCCAGCTGAACCTCCCAAATGGGCTTCCTAGCAGTTGAGCCTCTCAATGCCAGCTGGACTCTGGAAGAGGAAAGTAGTCAAACAAACACTGAGGAGGCTAAAAAGGTGGAATGTGAAACTGAGCACAAATTTAAGCGGTGTATTAAAGAGTTTGTCAGCCAAAATTTTAAATGTCTTCCTCGCATCATAGCTAGCGTTCTCTGCTACTCTAAGTAATGCCTGCCTCCAAAGCACACTTAGCCTGAGTAATGTGTGCTTTATTATTTGCATACACTTATTCCTTCCTCTTTATGCATCTGGGAATTTAGGCTTTGGCACTAAAGGCATAGAGAATGAGGTGACTGTTTTATGTTTTCTTAAAGCTCATGCCAGGTGTGAGTGACAGAACCAGAGAAACAAGCTGTGTACTTCTCACAAGACCTAAAGACACCAGTGCATCCTTTACTAAGCTCAACCTGCCAAGTACTCCTATCCACCATGTATAAGAGACACCAAGCCACATGATAAAGGGCAAGACATGGCAGCAGGGTTGTCAAAGTGCAAGGACTTGGGAATGGTTTTGCACAGCAGGCAAAATAGCCAGAAAGGTTCCAAGACCCATAAAACCAAATTTGACTTTGTAAAACTGATAATGTTCAGAAAACAGCTCTGTCAAAAATTATGAGGGAGACTGAGAAAGAGGAGCTGATTAGTGTATTTAGTCAGCATTCACAAACATGTTTCTTTGAAACAGCACCAGAATTTTTTGTACCTAGAAGACAAATACAGGCAATTGCAGCTATCTTCTCTTTCTTCCTAAGATGAAACTGTACTCTGAAAATTGACTCGGTGATACAAATGACCAAGCTGGCATGAAGAATATCAGTCAGGTCACCAGGAAAACAAGAGGGAATTTTACATCTATTCACCAGTGCTGTGCCTTCTCAGAAGCAGAGAAGTATACATTATGGAAAAGCATTAAAAATGCACACTTTTAAGGAGAACATTTTTGTTTCCTCCACTAATGCAAAAGCCAATGCCGTTAGAAAACTCTTGTCAGTAACCCAACATTCAATGTGAAAGAATAAACTTTTTTCAAAGCAAATTTCCACTGAAATTGAGTTACAAATTTCCCTTAATTATACTTAAAAAAAAAAAAAAGGAAAAAAATTCTGCACGCTGAATCTATTTCAAGGAACTAGAACATATTATGTCTCACCATATCTGAAGAAGGGAGATAAAACAGGCAAAATAGGACAAGCATTAAGGCACCAGGACTAAGTAGTCTTCCTCAAATCATATGGAAAGCTTGTGGCAGAACTGGAAACCAGTCCTTGGAAATCTGACTCCCCTTACCATATTGTAAAAGAGATAGATAATACAACCTTCCAGCTCTCTTTGTCCAACTTAAATTTAAGGACATATTAAAAGAAAAAATCGATTTATTTTCTACATTTACTTTTAGTAGTACGTTAGAACGATTGAAAGAATGACAAATGTCTCCAGTGCTGCCAGTGCTTATAATTCTATGCTGAATTCAGTTCTCTACAGTGTTTTTCTTAAACATGCAGTTTCTGAGCCATGTAATGACATGAAAATTACAGCAACAAAAATGACTTAATAGTTACCCAGGATAGCAAACACAAACTGGAAAGACTCAGAAACCAGATGGCTCATAAATATGTTTGGTTTAATTTGATGATTTTTAACCCTATCTTGTGATGTAAAACCTGAGGTTAGATAGTTTAGGTAGCAGAAAAACAGTGTTTGCTATACTTTTACCCTTTGCTAAGTTCAGAAAGACTAAGCAAAGGTACATTCACTAGCTTTACTTTTTGCTCCTTTTTGTATTTGGGTCACCAAGAATGAAAGGACATGCTTAAGAGTATTCTTAAATGTGGCTGACGTTTTTAAAAAACTCATAGGAGCACTTCTGTGCATGCCAGAACTAATAAAATATTTTGTGTATAAAATTTAAGCCTGGGTTCAAATTTTTTCAGTGTCTTCCTTTAAGATGATAATGTAAACCCCAGGTCTACACCTTCTGAGCAGGTTCAGTCCTATCCTTAAATCTGTAAGAGCACCTTCTCTTAACAACACTCTACATGGTATGGGTCAAAGTTGAAAACAGACTATTCCGTCTTAAGGGCTAAGGGGGAGACTTGAAGGCCACACAACACCATGATGTATATCTTATTCCTCAGTAATGTAACATCAGTGATAGGATTTAGACTATTAGACTGAATTTTTTCCTCTAAAACTGTTAAAAGTTTTGTTAGAAGGATGCAAAAAACTAACATGATCCAAAAAGAAGGAACTGTCAAAACCACAACTAGATGGTGGTGTCAAACCAACACTATAGCTAAGAACAATATTTTTCTACTTAGTAAAACAGGATTGTAGGTATTTTCACAGTTGTACCAATTCATAAGGCTGTTGTCAGCTCACCGACATTGAGCATCAAGCACTGGCATCAAGCACTTGTTCCTTTGCAGAGAATGAAAAGCAGACATCCCTGTACCAAGGTATATAGACAGGGTATATAGATAGCTATATCAGGGTGTATTTAGACATAGTCTAAATTCAGGCATCTAATCTTACAGGTTAGTTCACAAGACACTTAATGACTGTGGGGAGAGATTCAATAAAAAACAACAGATTAAGGGTTTTCTAGAACAATTCCTTCCTCCCTAGCCCACCTTCCTTTTGGTTCTGCTGGGAGACTGGTTCCCTTTCTTGCCCTTGCTCAGCAATCACCATCTCCTCAGCTATACCTAACACAAGCTGTGTAGGGTCACATCGTAACTGGAACATTAAAATGGTGTACAAAAAGGAAATTTCAAAGCATCCCCACAGTCTGACTGACACAGCAGAGATTAGACCATGCTGTCACTTGGGAGCTGGCCAAAGAGGTCAAGATGGACATGTATGCTGGAGAGACAAGCTAAACATTGACCAAATGTTGACCTCCTTCATGTTCACTCAGTCTCAAGAGCCCTAAGAAACCAGCAGAAGAATCACCACTTCTATCTCTGAAATTCTACATTTACTTGTGTGCTGGTTTTGGCTGGAGCAGAGTTAATTTCTTTCACGGTGGCTGGTATGGAGCTGTGTTTTGGATTTGTGCTGAACACAGGGTTGATAGTATAGTGATGTTTTTGATATTGCTGAGCAGTGCTCACACAGGACTGAGGCTTTTTCTGCTTTTTGTACTGTCACGCTGGCAAGGAAGCTGTGGGTGCATGGGAAACTGGGAGGAGAAAAAGCTGGGATAACTGACCCAAACTGACCAAAGGGATATTCCATACCATATGACATCATGCTCAGTATATAAAGTATAAATAGGAGTAAAAAGGAAGGAGAAGGGGGCAGGGAAGATGTTTGGAGTGGTGGCATTTTTCTTCCCAAGTAGCTCTTACTTATGATGGGGCTCTGCTCTCCTGGAGATGGCTGAACACCTGCCTGCCCATGGGAAGCAATGGATTAATTCCTTGTTTTGTTTTTTTTGCATGTGTGGCATTTGCTTTCCCTATTAAACTGTCTTTATTTTAACCCATGAGTTTTCTAGTTTTTACCCTTCCAAATCACTCCCCCATCCCACTAGTGGGGGAGCAAGCAAGCAACTGTGTGGGGCTCGGCTGCTGCCTGGGGTTAAACCATGATTACTTGACATAAATTACCCCCCACCATTCTCTGCAGAGGAATGTCAATAACACTATTAATTGGGCTGTTGCTTCTGGTCAATCTTCCTTCTTGCAGCCACAAAGCAGTTTCTATCAGTAATAAAACAACTTCTCTAGCTTACTACGCAAGTACCTTAGTACAGAAGTGATTGTAATTTCTGATGAAGCTTAATTGAAAAATAACCCTTGGCTGGATTAAAATAGGTGATAGCCTATAGAGTCACATGACACACAAACCCCTGCAAAATTGTGATCTATATATAAAATATGTAATTAAAATATTATCACAAACAATCACAAGTAATCCCTGAGAACTGAGGAGCTTTGGATAGCTGCACCTAATGAGGAAAGTGGGAAAGACAACTTGTTTAAAGCAAAGGGGTTTTCCACATCCTTTCAAATTCTAAAAAAAGTAAAAAAAAAATAATTCTCTCTCAAGAAAAAAAGAATCAAAACCCCCAAACCAAAAACCCCACCAGATTTTTCCTTTAATTAATTTTCAAACATATATATATGCATAGGAAGGCACACAAGAGAGGAGAAAAAACGTATGGGATCAAAATAGAAAGGTAAGAAATAAAAAAAGCTATACCCTGTCCAAAATCTATCAGCAAATAAAAAATGAAAATAGCTTATAGAGGGGAAGCAAAATGTTTGTGTCTAGAGTCAGCGCTTATAACTAATTTGCAAGGTTATTTTTTGCAATTTCTACTGACTTTCTTCTCTAGGACTGCAACAGACTGACAAATATAAACTGTCAAACTCTGGGACAGTTTAAACTCTGTTAAGAGTCTGATAGATCTTGAAGGTTCAGGAGGTATGTGGGACTTCAGGAAAGCTGGAAAAAATAGTGATGACTATGCTATCAGGGCTTATAAAATTCATGAAGTACAGTGTCTCATTAAACTCTAGGTATTAAACTAGAGTTAGCCTGCATGGGGTTAAAGAAAGTTTCTTTTGGAGATTTTAAATACTATTTGGGCTCCTGCAGTGACTATAAACACAGAAAATGTTCCTGTTGTGAATTACATACTTTAAAAGTGTTACTCAGGTGAAAAAATCTGAACTCCAGCACAATACACATCAGAATGCCACACAGAAAACTCTAAAAACATGTTAAAGACCATGAAAATGTCAAGCAGTCATGCTTTTCTACGGTTCTATTTGCTAAAGTCAAAGTAGTAAATAGGTTTTAATCACCCAGAGCTCAGTAGGGAAAAAAACTATAGATAGCAGATACTTGGAAAATTAAAACTGCAGTGAAAACAAACAACAGAAACAGAAAATGAAAAAAAAATCAAGCTAAGGTATTAGAAGTGTGTAAGCATAATCATCCGTGCTCCTTACATTGTCTAAAATATTAGTCAAGGCATCAGGGTCTGCAAAACTGCCAAATGAATTATCCAGTAAAGCAAAGCAGTTGTTCAGTTCAATTCCAGTTTGAATTCAGTTTTGCCTGAGGTTGCTCAAGTTCAGGTTGACAGCTGCTAACCCTTTTTTTGGTAATCCAAAACCACACTGGCTGGGTTCCTGGTCTCCACTGGAAAAGAGTTCCTCCATCCTGCTCCTCTGTCCAGATCTGGCCACCTCCTATCCTCTCTGTACATCCCCACAGTTTCCTCCTGCTCCCTAAGGCCAGGAAAGCAGAGCAGATATTGTGAGGCAGAGCTACAAAGGGAAGAGCCCAAGTGCTCGAGAGTTCACCCTCAGCACATAGAAAAAGGTCTTGGTCACAGCTGCAGAGCCACCCAAATGAGTTCTGCATTACTGCAGGGAAGCAGGTGCTTCCAACATCATCTCTGCTGTGGGAAGCGTGATTTCAGTGAATTGTGACTCTTAACCACTAAGCTATCCAGCTTAGTTCTCATTGAAGTTCCAATACGACTGCTATTATTCGGTCAGTTCTGATTCAAGGCAAGAAAAAAGTTCGAGTCTGGGTTTCTTTTGGCTCCTGGATAGCATAAAAACTCATCAAGACAACGTATGAACAGTCACTTCTCATCTCAATCTGCACTTGATTCTCCGCAACAAAACACCATCACATCCCTTCAGGTCACTTCCCAGTGTCGCTCTCACTCCGTTACTTTATCACTCCTATATTTTTAGTATATAAATATGTATCACCATAAACATAGACACAGAGGTGTGGATGCTCTAATCCCAGAAAGTTTGGCTGTTTATGCCTTCAAACACATGCTGTGCTACAAACTGGGGAAAAAAAAAACAAAACAAAGACCTAACTGAGCAACAGAAATGCATGAATAAATGCATCATTCTTGGCTGATAAACCAAAGCTTATGGGATTTCAGACACCAATTAGCTGAAAATCTGTGACGTCTTATTAAAAGACACGGTTCTCCCATCAGACAGGGCAAAAGTTAAGCTGAGTCGCAAGGATAAATCTGTGCTTTTGAAAAGACTTCACTTTTAATTCTATAATTCTCTACTTCGGTCTCATTCTTGACTACCCCTAACTCTACTGAACTGCTATACAGTAGCTTTTTTAACTCAATCTGTGCCATTGTCAGGGAGGTTTTTACCTTTGTATAGAATAGAATAGCTCAGCTGGAAGGGACCTACAACAATCAGGTAGTCCAACTGCCTAAAATAAAGTGAGCTGGAACTATTAACAAGTTTTTAACTGACAAGTGGAGAATTGTGTAAAATTTCATGTTTTTCCAGCCAGCCTTATGTTAAAGAGCACATATAGAAAACCAACCTGAAATTCTCCTAGAAAGACAAAACTTGGCCTGTGGGTTAGCATCTCCCTGAAATTCTGAGGTCTTTATTTACTCAGTACGTATGACAGAGTTGCTTTTTCTGGGTGAGGAAGACTAGAATGTCACCTCTGTTACCTTTTATGTAATTTCCCTCTGGTTTCATTACTGCTTGGGGTTCCAGTTGTGCTGGTATGATGCACATTGGGAGAAGCTGCAGTGTGGAGGTACACCACCTTGAGAAAAGCTCTTAGAAACAGCACATGTTTCTAACAGGAAGGCAAAATGCTTCAGTGACATCCTGTCAAGTGCCTGAGAGCTGTAGTCCTTTAGACTTTGCAGAGACCTGGGGAGGTCTTGATGCCACATTTACTCAACTACCCCTCGAGCTTCCCTCTTGCATATCCAGCATAAAATGGCAGGAACCTGACATTCCCCAGGCACAGACCCTCCAGCCACTAATGATGCTGAACCAGTCACAATCTGAAACAAAGGTTCTACGTGCTCCTCCTGCAACACATAACACATTGGTGTGATCTGTCACCACTCTCATAAGAGAGCTCAGTTCTCCCTATGCACTCAGAGCACATCTGTCAGACCAGCTGTAAGTCACCTCTTATCAAACATTACAGCTCACCGTTTTTCCAAGCTGGCCTGCTCTCCTACCTGCCACAGGTTTCATCTTTATGTACACCATGTCCTGCTGATAGCAGGCCACATCAAAACACTGGGTTTGTTACATGCCAGAGGAGGAGAGAAGCAGGGAAGCAATTATCATGGAATGGGAGGAAGAGGAATTGTAAGAGGAAGGACTGATGCTGAGAGACAGGAAAAGACTATACGCCTGATCCAATTAATTAACATAATTAATGTCATTATTTTCCTCCTCTGATTTAAGGATTCAATACAGGAATCATGCTTATCCGTAAGAGTCTCAGATAAAAGTCTCCGGATACAGAAGGCAAGATGTTACCCTGCTGTAACTGTATTCCCATAGAGGTCCATCAATTTGAGTTAACTATGAACCCTGTGGATTCTTTCCTCTCCATTTATTCCTGGAAAGAGCTCACTTGCCTCTCCTCTCAGCAGCTGCTTTGTGCTGCTTCTTTTACTAAAATTTTGCAAAAAGTTACCTTTTTTCCTTTATTTCTGAGGATCTTGATCCAATATCAAACTACAAACAGTACCGGCCACTGTCTGTATGTACAGTAATGAACATCAGCCTAAGGACAACCACCTCCATGCACAAATCTAAGTACAAATCGGTCTGTGGCACTACAAAATAACTGAGCAGCTTTAATACAAAACAAACAAACAAACCCTCTCACAAGTCAACATAAAAATCTTTCAGAAGCTTTGTAAAATTGCAAAGACCAATACATTTCAGGGAGTGCTGGAGTAGAACAGTTCATATCAAAACAAAACATTTGATATTAAGTCATGTTTTACGCTTTTTAAATAAAGATTTCAGATTTCTGAATGAAAGACTTCTCTAAGCAAAGGTTTGGATTAAAAAAAAAAGGGAATTAAAACAGACTCATTTGAATGTCTCAATATGAACTAACTGTTGCACACAAAAAACAAAATGACCAAACATAACAGCTCAAACTTAGACCACTTTATAAAGCATTTTAGTGTCACCACATCAGCATTTTTCAGTAAAATTAATTCGAGATGAAAATTTCTCTCCAGTCTTGTCAGAGACATCACAGATGTGCTTCTACACTCCAGCACAGCCAGTGTGCACCCTCTCACTCATACAAGCAGGCTGAAGAGAGGGACCTTACTGTTTATCTGTTTAGGTCTCCAGGGGGTGGGAGAGGAATGCTTTTGAAACTTCGCTGGAGTGGGGCATCCTTTTCTCCAACTTTGATCTTACGGATTAATTAGAAACTGTGTAGCTATGTAACACAGACAGGAAGATGGATTTCTGCTATGGCTGATCACAAGACATTGTCTTCAGCTCTAAAGAAACAGCACACATGGTTCACTACCTGACTGCTTCCTTCTCCAACTTAGTCCTCCATCCTGATGTAGTTTACAAATCCCCAGTGTTTGTCTGCATGTGATCCCTTGCTGTGGTATTCCCATATATCTATCATATCCTTCTCCTCTGTATTTCAAAGGGTCCTCAACTTTGTAATGTTTATGACTTAAAAAGAACTGTCATGTTCTTATTTCAAGGCATCCACCCAATCTTTGACTTTCAGTGACAGTCATAGTGCCTTGAATTGCATATCTGGACTGGGCACAGTATATGGAAATACGCTGTCATTTGCACAGTAAAGGACTGTGGATCTAACTCCTAAGAAAAATTTCAAGGATCATTGGGTGCTGTCCTTCTTGGAACCATTTAAGTGAAACCACTACTATACCTGTGTGCTACTTTAACTGAAACAGGTGCAAGAAGAAGAAAATAAGAGAAAAGTTCTTCAATGAAAAGGCAAAAGAGAACACAGGGTACCATCCCTTCCACTCTTGGCATGCTCTTCTCCAGACAAAGGGATACACAAAGCACTAAAGGTTTGTCTAAGTGAGATAGATGCACAGGTTTATTTTAAGTTGGATTATGACAGAATGAGGTACTCCTATATCTTCATGTACATGTGGACTGATTGAACTTGAACCAGTTTATACTCCCTCTACAAAACAAGCCAGCTCAGTTCTGAGAGGCAGACAAAACCAGGGAGAGAAACAAAATGTCTGAGTCTTCTGAAAACTGTTTGTTAGACAGATGCAAGCATCCAGGAATGACATAAGCGTGACCATATTTTTGGAAAGTTGGAAAGGTGTTTTGAGTTTTGCTCAGGATGTATGTTGTACTGTAATTTTGCAAATAGTTTGCTTTCCACATTCAAAAGCAAGAGTATTACACCTGGCCAAGCACAATCCACTTTCTCATAGAAGAGAAAAGGACTGACCTACCCCCTGCATCAGGCTCAAGTAATAGTAAGAAAATCATCCAATATGAAGGTTCAAAGTAGTACCAGGGTTTAAAATAAAAAGAAAACTCTCCCAGATATTCAACCGGTGTCCTCTTTCACTTTCTTTCTAGCCATCTCCTGAGACCTGGGGCTAGAGTGCAACCTCAGCCTCTGAATGATTGTGAAATTTGTTTGACACTGAACAATGCACATCGATGCACTGAGTCCTTTCCTGGTTTTGTTACTACTGGTTTGGGGGTTTTCTTTCTGAGGGTTTTTTTCTGCTGCTGCTCTCTACAACTTTCTTAATTTTCTCGTAGAGTCTTAATTTTCGCACCAAAAGGAGTTCCAATATCCTCCAGTGTTTTGGTGTGCCAAAAATTTTCAATGGATGGGAACTCTGAAATCATCCTTTTATGACAGTGCTCACTAGAAAGGAATATGTCAGCCAGTAAAACAAAAGAGAGAAAAGAGGACCTGCAAATTCCATCATCACTAAGACCTTGGTCTTTCCAAATAAAGAAGAAAATGTAAAGCCACCCCAAGAATATGCTCCAGGAAAAATTCCTCATTGAAAACCACACTAGTGGTTTTCAAAATAATTTCTGTAGAATCTGAAGGCTGACCATAATAGCTCCGTGAGATAAGCAAACTTCATGTGAAGTTTGTGACAGCAGCTACACAGTTAAATGCTCATGCATCCAAGTCTCTCCCTGGGTGATTGAGATTATTTTTGGCAGAAGATTGGACAGAGATTGTAAAATGTACGTTTATTTTCATTTAGCTCTTTACTTGTTCTCTCTGAAACACACCCTTTTTTTACCTCTTTTCTAATACAGTCATGCTTCATATCACAGACTTGGATACACAGCAAATATAAATATATATATTCCTTACATTAACCTTACTTGCATGTTGAAAGTCATTCCACCAAAAACATTGGGATGAAATTTTTTAGTTCCTGATGAGATCACATGCCATGAAAGCTGAGGCTATGGGGACATACAGCTCTGCTTGCATGAGGTACACTTGTCCTGGGACCCTTTGAGAGTAAAGCAACTTCCATCATCCCAATAGGAATAACAGGCCAGAAGAAGGTTGCAATTAAAATCTCTGTGCTATGCCTTGGCATACAATTGTCAATAGAAATAAATTATGAAATCTGATTAAAAACTGATGTCTCAATGTGTCTTCATATAAAAGTAAATATATACAAGTGCATCATTTAGCCAGAGAGAGAATTTCACTACACTAGAAAGAGCTAGCTGTAGAGCCCAACAACCTGTTTGCTTTTCCTCCTTTCCTGCCTGAAAGTTATATTATTTGTTACACTGAGAAATACAGAAGTGTCTCCTGATCCTTGTCAAAGGGTCAAGTTGTAGTCCCTGTCTCTGCACTGGGCATACTACCATAACTGCAGCTCTCTGAAAAGTTCAGCATGTTTTGATACAGGTTTTCTCTCCTGATTTTCATAATGAGTTTTCTTGCCACTGTGCACATATAGTAAATGTGTCCCACTCCTACCTTCTTCTCCCATCATTGCTTGTGTGCATGCTGCCACTTCACAACTTCTCTCCTTTTACTGCAGCTTCCCTCCTATTATCTCCCTCCTCTCTTGCTGTTCTTTCATTTCTCTTGTTGTGTTTCAGAACCAAAGCTGACAGTGACAAACAGAGCAGCACAAAGATTCTTTCAAAACTCAACCTGAGCACCACTTTCTAGGTGGGAGCTCATAACTCCATCTTTCATACTCCCAATCTCTTCTTCTCCCTTCATCTCTGTCCCTCATCTCTCTCCTTAGATGAAGCATCCTCTCCAAACTACGCCTTTTCCTGTAAGCGACCTTCACTACTCTGCAGCTTTACTTTCACCCACCTTTCTGAAATAGTCCCAAAGAAAACCATCCAGTAACCGGAGAAGCAAAACAGTCCTGGGTTACAGCTGTTAGTTTCATGCTGAACCCTTGTACAATGACATTGTCTGCCTCCAGCCTCGGAGCCTCAACAGCATCTGCCTTTCTAAAACTACAGATCACCTATTCATTTCATTGAACAAAATTTACTTAGAATCAACAACCATCAAGATTTTTCTTCCCACTTTATGTGTGTTTCATGCCAGTACTTTCTCTCCCCATCCCCCTTTCTCCCCCACTGTTCTGAAAATAATGCTTTTCGGGTTTAAAGGCAAAAGGGAAGGGGCAATGAAATAAGTCTGAGTCTCTGGGTATAAGAGGGACTTTGCATCATAAGGAGATGATGGGAAGAAAAATAAGTTACTTACCCACTATGGTAACACACAGAACCAGCTGTGGGAGCCGCTCCATGGCTCTGCGGGGTGTGGGCTGGTCGCAGCCGGGTGCGGGGCTCCGAAGGGGACGTGCCAGGCTCTTCCTGTGGGCTCCGCTGGAGCTCTGAGACCGGGCTCGGGCTCCTGCTGCCTTGGAGGAGAATTCCCACCTCCTGCTCGTATGGGTCCTAGAGCCACCCTCCCTTCCTTCCCTCCTCCTCCTCCCGTTTTGCATACCGCTCCTGCACGATCAGCAAATCCACAAGGCAGTTGCTTCAGACATGAACATATCAATCTATAAATTTTTTAGGCATTAGTATTCACCAGAAAAAGCTGAATTCAGCATCTTACTGGGTTGTTCCTCGTTCTCAGTATTCCCTTGCAGCTGGCTCAATGACACACACTGCTTGGACCAAACTCAGCTCGTGTTTAAGATGATAGAGATGATCCTCTTGGCCTGAAAGTCCATTCACTAACTGCTCTGAAAGAGAAAATTTACACAGCCTAGATACCCACCTTTCTTCTCTTAACTTCACTTATAACCACTTATCTTCTGCACAAGACAGTCTCAGCTGGAGAGACACGCAGCGAGGACCTGGAGCACAGGAAAGCATAGGTACTCCACCTGCAAGCTTGTGCATTCACTCTTCAATCACTTTCCTCGTTAAACTCCTTTTTCTTCTGGTCCATCAGCCCTTCAATTACAGTATTTCACTCTGCCTTCAATTTGTTTGCATGTGGGTTTTTCCTTGAGGGAGAGTTTATTCTAAAATTGCTATTCTTTTTAATAATCAGAATACTCTCTTTCTGATTGATTCTTCACGTGGATACCCTTACTCTAAATAAGGAGGGCTTTGGTACAAATTAGCATAATTTATTCTGGCTGTTGTGAATTTAACAGGTAGTACCCGAGTCTTGAGTACAGTACCATTCATGATGCAGGCACTGGAGAGATTTGGAGCTGACATAAATTAGAACCCTGATAGGTCCAGTGTGTCTGGCACTTCTAAGGCAAAAGCCTGCATTTTATTTTTAATTGTGGTTCATAGATTAGACTAAAAATTTAACTAATTTATTTAACCTTCTGTGAATCTTTCACTGATATCTATGAGAAGTATGCACTGCTCAAGGGTAGAATTTGCTTCTGCACCATAACCATATGTTTGGTGCTACAAATTTGCTCTTTGTTCAGTAATACATTACTATTTTCAAAAGATTTACAGGGGTTTATTTTTGAACACAACCTGGATGATTTGGAAATAAACATCATTCTGAAGTTTCCCTCTATGGCTACATCAATTACAAAAATGTGGTAGTAAGGAAGACAGACAGTATTGGCTTCTTACTAAATTTATATAAACTGTCCCCCAAGCAAAGTAATAGACTAAGACCAGGAAAAAAGAAAAAAAGTGTTGCCAGCTTTCCATCACTTCATAAATAACTTTCTTGGCTGAGGCTCTGGGATTGTAAAGCAGGTAATTTTTTTTACTCGAATTGGTAAAAAGTAGGGGCACATCAGGAATTTCTGTGCCTATCTAAACCCTCCCATGAACAGAAATGTAAATAATCTGTATGTGCAAGGAACTGGTAGCAGCAGCAGAACAGACGAAATAACACTGTTTCTGATAATACTCAGTTTTAAAGATATTCAGATTTTCCATGGTTTTCAGTTAGTGCCACAAAGACAGATGAATTCTAAGGCTCATTACAGAAATGTGAGACATTCCATAAGAAAGAGACAGATGCATGTGATGCTTTTAAGCAGAGAGTAAAAGCAGAGGAGAAGGTGACTAATCTCTGACCGACTGTCTCATTGGACAGTTTCAAAAGATTGAGTCCTGGCTCAGGAAAGTAGACCTTGGTCTACTGGAAGGTCCATAATTAATCCTTGGCAAGATAATCCACAACTGTCAAGCAAAGGATGTCACCCAGTCCAAACAAAAACTTTTTTAGGGACTCAAAGCTTTTAAAGATACATGGATAAACAGGTGTTTCACAATGAAAAACATAAGAAGATATACAGAGTATGAAAACAACAGAAGACAGAACAATGCCCATCATTTGAAAATAGGGGCAGGTACTACAAGCAAGTGCCACTCACCAACAGTTTGCAAGTGATGCAGGAGCATGTTCAACAATAACAAGAGAATGGCAGCAACACCACTAATGCAGAGGAAATCTCTGCAGAGGTAATTAGGAGCAATGGACAATGCTGCATCATCAGAGAACTGAACTGCTAGTCCAGAAGCAACTGTGACAATTACAAGCTTTTAAACTCTGTACTTATGTACAAGCTAGAGCACTACCAGAATCTGGATACTAGCAATTGAAAATAAATGATCTTAAATAATGATACCATTTTTGGCTGAGGAACACAGGAACAACATATTGGAGTCCAGGAGAGGGAAGTAGATTTGCTTATCCTATTCTTATATTCTTCTGAGGGCATCCATTGTTGCAAACACAATAGAGAGGGCTGCACAGAACTTTGATCTAAACCTGTAACATTTCAAAAACATTTGGAATGTGGTTGCAAGACAAGCTCCTACCATGCTACCAAGAAAATGCCTCAGAACTGAAGGGAGATGAGGCACTTAGCCACAAAGGAAGCAGAGCTCCAGCAGTGAGGGTCTAGTCACTGCCAGCAAAAAAGCTGGAGTTTTCACTTACATGTACTCTCAGGGGACAAAAATTATAAACAGTGAGAAATATTTCTCACGCACAACAAGAAAGCATTGTTGTGGTGATTGATTGCAAATGCATTTCTACATGGGACACAAGGCAAGGCAAATGTTCACCTAGCTCCAATGCCTTCTTTGGGAGATACTGTTCTCTTTTGGACTGCACACTGCACAGAAAGATAAAGCACATTTTTGATAGACTATCCAGTACGAAAGTCTGTATAATGACATTTTGATCTAAGAAAAATATGAGAAAAATGCAGCCAGAGATCTCATAAACCTTGCATGAAAAACAAGATATAGGGCAAAAGATAAAAAAAAATTCCTTATAATGGAAATAATATCCAGCAGAGCAAGGTGAATGTAGTGAGATGATACAGTCTGGGCATATTAAGATGAAGGAGTACAGACTTGTTTGAAATATAAGGTATATAAAGAAATTTGTGCTCAGTCAACCCACCTCAGCATCCTGAATGCTGCTCTACAAAACTGTTTAACAGACATAGCATTTGACTGTTACAAAAACATCTGGAAATTTGAAGACATTAACCAAAGATGTCTCAGTCACCAAGATGGTATCTAAGCACAAAACTAGGTTGTCATTGGATTCTTCTACTGAGAATATTGATAATTTTTAAAAGTTCTATAGTCAAACTTTGAGAACAGTCACTTACCCATAAAACAAATTAGTATACATAAATAAAGAAAGAAGTTTTGACTTTACTCCATAGCCATTAAAGCTTCATGTCTTCACGTATGGAAGAGCTATGTGAGCTACAACTAATCATAAAACTCTTTAGAGCCTAAGGGACCTGGAAATTCTCAGCCTAACCTTTCCCACAAGGAAAATGGCTACAGAAGTGTTTTGGTTTCAAATATATTATTTCAATGTTCCATAAAAACTAAGCAAGATCTGATGATGGTTAGACACATGGTCTCTGGAGTACTTTACAAAGGAACTACGAAGAAAAAATATCCAGAACTAGATTTTATATCTGTTGCACACATAAGCTATTTAAGAAAAAGTATCTATCTGGTATCAGACAAAATGTGGACTTTCATTGCTGCAGATATTGCTGTGGGCAAGACCCCACAAAAAGTGGAGCCAGTGCCACAGATAAGACTAGTTACACCAAATGGAGCATAATAGCTAATAGACAGGCTTCACCCCTTAAAATTATAATAGGTTAAGAAGGGTTAAATTTAATTGCTAAGTGTGACTTGGTTTCAATGCAAATTAAATCCTCAGACATCAGAGGAAAAAAGTGTTTAAAAAGACATACACAGATTCATTTATAGGTTTAAAATCTAAAAGTAGCACCAATGATATTTTACACCAGCATCACATAAGCGGCAAGTTTGAGGACATTGTTGTCATGCTTGTGGCATAGGGCAGAAAGAGAGGCAAAGATGTAGGTGTGTAAGGAGGGAAAAAAATATAATGCCCTAGAGCAAAGTAGGTATTTGCCACTGCTGCTGGAAGCAAACAAACTTATTTGTGTCCTAGACTATCAAATTCATACCTATATAGAAGAAAATATATCTAAGAAGTCATTTGTGCATGTCACTACTACCCTTGCTGCATTTTAGAGTACCTACATTAGTAATGTCTGACAACAGGACAACTTTAATGAACACGAGATTTAGCAGTTTGCAGCGAAGTACGTACGAGACATGTCACTACAAGTCCCCATTATTACCAGTACAACAGGTCAGTAGAAAGCAGTGTCAAAATAATAAAGCACCTGCTGATGAAAAATTATACGGGCCATACTCAGCCCTGTTAAATCAGAGCATGGCACCAGCAAACCATGGCTTGTCATTTGCTGATATTTCATTCAATGGAAAATGGAATAGGAGAGTGCCTGTGCTACTAGAAATGGATTTCAAGAGCCCTTGGGGACTTGTAGCTATCTGAGGAAACAGCTGAGGAAAAACAGTAATCCAAAAATGACTTGGAATACCTGGAGCTCCTGCCATTTGCCCAAAACAGAAAACTCATAACTGTGAAAACAAAACAACAGAATGGAAGCCAAGACAGTTTGAAAGTCACAGGAGTGTGTCACACAAGAAAAGGCACCCTGTGAGTCAGTTGCTGTGTAACATTCCCAGGAAATTGCACTTTCTGAACTGCCTGCTGCGTACAATTAGAATTAGTGACCTCATCTGACAACATATATGACCACAACTTACTAAGAGCCTATGGATGCAAAAGCATTTTTCTTTCAATAGCACCCTAAGCTCGCAGACACCTGAATGACTCACAGTTTCTTACTGAAATCTTGG
The DNA here is from genome assembly GCF_001715985.3 of Manacus vitellinus. NCBI lineage: Eukaryota > Metazoa > Chordata > Aves > Passeriformes > Pipridae > Manacus > Manacus vitellinus. The sequence goes on from NW_021940750.1 coordinate 4,986,108, forward strand.
GTTTAAATCACAAATCACTTCCCACAGCAGTGACTGGACATCTGCTCTTGCAGCAACATCATAAGAAGGCACTTGATGTTTCCTATAAGCGCCTGATGTCATCTAGTACAGAAACCAGGTACGAGGGATATCTGGAGTTCAGTGAAGTATCACAGTCTAGCCACAGAACAACTCTTCATTGAGCCACAAAGGGGTTGAAAGAGTTGCATGGGAATCAATATGTAACCTTTTAGCAAACCAAGACACCACTTCACTTGTTGTTTTCACCACCTGCCTCATTTCCCCTCCTCTTTGATCTATTTCAGCTCCACTTCTGCTTGCATCCTATTATATCTTTACTTCCAGCTGCTCTTTCTGACCCTCTAGGTTAAGAAACAGAGTCTTTTCAATGATTCAGCAGCCCTAAACAGGCTTGATTTATTCCCTATTCCTTATTCATCCTATCTGCATTTTTTGGAAGCAGAAGACAGGAAAATCTCCTGTTAGACCTGCATGGAGTTTTCTGCCTTTTACTGCTAAACAACACCTCTCCTTTAGAAGCAACAGGAAGCTGTAGTTCCACTGCTCTGAAACAGATGCCTTAAAGAGCATAATTTCTCAGTATGACTTAGTTTAAAAAAAAGAAAAAGTTCAAGCTCTTGAACTTCTCCCAGAGGCTTCAGACTTTTAGGAGTTATATGACCACCTGATGTTTATACAACAGTCTCTTCCAAACAAGATAGAGATAAACAAAACAGTGTAAGGTCCCTGTACCCATACAAAGTTCATCTGTAGTCATAAGGTAACATAAACTGCGTTCTGGTTCCTGAACATCCATCTCCTTCCCTGCACAGGGCAGCAGAGCTCCCATAGAGTGTCTAGATATATCATTTTTGTTTCTTTCAAATTTACATTGATTTTCCACAGGAGACTCCCTCACATGGCTACCAGTTGGAATATGATGACAACCAGTCTAATGAGGTAGCTTGTAAATTCGCAACCTTCGATTGCTATTTATGCTACCTGGACAAGCCTGCAGATCAAATCCAATCATGTTAACGGAGACATAAATTAAAATTGAACATGCAGAGGAGGTGGATAACCTTCTAGATTCCAGGCCAAATAGAAAGAAATGGATCCCCAAACTGGGAGCCCCTGATATAGGAGGACACTTGATCGCCCCTAAGAAGTTCAGTTGGAAAAAAACAGCTGCAAATTAAAGATTTCCTAAAGGCTTTTTTTGGTAGCTACTTTAAAGTAAAGGAAGTTTACCATAAAATCATCTATAATTGTTCATAAAACAATCTATAATTATTCATATAGATTACTGTAGTGGGAAATTATATGTGTTTTCCTCTGAGATTCATCAATAACAAAGATTATATACCTTATAGATCAAAACTTTCATATATTGGAGGCAGTAGATTGACTCCTCTTTCTGTTGTTAATGAAATGATTTGCATAAAAGAAGTATTTTTCTCTTCAGCCTCTGGTCTTTGAAGGGATACAGTATCATAGTATTTGTGCTAATTTTTTGTCAGCACACAGCTGAAATAGAATAATCCATTATCTCCTTAAGTGTTCTCAAGACAGCAATAGAACTGCATTAAGAGCATATGAAAACGTAAATAATAAGTTAAAATAAAAGGGTATTAATTTTGTCAATTAATTACTGATTATACTGATGAATGTATCTGTGAAAGATCCAACATCATCTACAAATTAATGGACAATAAGAATGAATAATTACTTTCAGCTTAATGCCTAGGACATACATGCAAAGCAAGCAACAGGTAAGCCATCATTTTTTCTTGAAAACTGTGCAGCTAGATACTATGCCATATTTTCTCACCAAAAGATTGTCAGAGATTTCAATCTGACAGCCTTACATACGTGAAGAAGCTGAGGCATGTCCCTGAAGATGGTAATCTTTATACCTCACAGTGTAAAAGACAATGAAACACTTCTCAGCAATTAAGAGGTGGGCGAACATTGCTTAGTTGAAATGCTTAAGTTGTTTAAGGATAATGAAAATGAGTAAGAATGGAGAGACTTCTCCACTGATGAATTCTAATTGCTAGTGCTTACTTTTTTTTTTAAGAAAATGCCAAGACCTGCTGTAAAACCATATAAATAAGAAGATAGTGACTAGGGAGTTACTATAAACAAAAGTGGCATTTGAATAGCAACATTAGTCAGGTGGTCTTGTTGACTGATGGATTAGGCAGGTTAAATGAGTTCAAAGAGAATGTGTATTGCATCTTTATTCTCTACAATATAGCCACAAAATTTTATTCATATTCAGAGTCAGTCATTTCTATAAACAGTCATATTACATATTACTTATTCAAGTAATATCTTTGGCACTTTCAGATGATGGGGTACCATCACCCTCCTTAGGTTAATAATTTATTGGCATTTTATGCATGTTTCCAACATTCGAGCATGCTTATCTGTTGTTCCAGCTTTGGATATTCTTGAATTGATTCCGTATGTTGCTACTTATGCAGGTAAGTGAATCATAGAATACCAGATTGTAAGGGACCTCAAGAATCATCTGGTCCAAACTTTCTTGGTAAATGCACAATCTAGACAAGATGACCAAATACCCTGTCCAGACAAATCTTAAACAAGTCTGATGTTGGGGAATACACTACTTTCCTGGGGAGATTATGCTAATCCCTGATTGTTCTTGTGAAAAATTTTCCTCTCCTGTCTAATTAGAATGGCCCCAGGAGTAACTTGTACCCATTACCCCTCATCTTTTCCATGCAACTTCTTGTAAAAAGGGAGTTTCCAACTTCTTTGTAGCCACCCTTTAAATACTGGAACATGGTGATAACATCTCCCCTTAACCTTCTTTTCTCAAGGCTGAACAAAGCCAGCTCTCAGCCTTTCCTGATACAGCAGGCTTCCCAATCTTTCGATCATCTTTCTAGACCTTCTCTGGACCCTCTTCAACCTGTCCACCTCTTTTTTTGCATAACAGGGACCAAAACTATTCCATGTGTGGCCTGACAGCCCCCTTTAATGTCTTATTAAAGCCCATGATTTTACTCTCAATATATTCCTTTAGGTCTAATAACACATATGAGATTTGGCTTCAACACTGAAATGCCCACAAAATCCTGCATCACAAGTGATACCACTAAAAAAGTCTAAGCAGCTGCTCTACCCAAACTTTATCAGTTCAGACTTTCTCTGTGAGAATATCAATAGCAAAGTATCAGCAGTAATGCAGACACACAGTAGCTGCTTGCTTGAGTTCATAGCGCTGTGGAAGACTGAGATCCTAAGGGTGTACAAGCTCAGCTTGGAGGCAGACAGCAGAAAGTCTTTGCTCTCTCTCCCTCTTAATTATGAGTCCACCTGCCTGACTGCCTGTCATGACTGAAAAATACATCTGTGTGACTAACCTTTACACACTGGGGTCCAAGGAAAAGCTTTTCTTGCTTGCATCTGGTCATCAGGGACCAAAAGATAGAAAAGGACTTTCAAATTATGGTAGTAAAAAGGGGAGGGAGAGAGAAAAGATTTCATAAACTTGGTGTTCTGAACTGGTCACGTGGCTAAGCGGTTTGTGGTTGTGCATTGTTCTAAGAAATCAAGGCTGATACCAAAATTTTCTGGAAGAATCACTATTAACTTCTGTCATGTCTGAATTCCTCCAGAAATTCTTCTGGTATTTCATTTCTGGGCTATGAGGCAACTACCTGCTTCATTTTAGGTGTGTGGCTCGGTATTTGTAGTCGAGTCATTAGTGCTCAATCTGCTGCAATGTCATCATGTGCACAGTTATGCCAAGGGACAGATGTGGCAGATGATCAGTATTCACAGTTTACTTCCCTGAGGATCAACATGAAGCCCAGCAGAAAGTAGTGAGGGCTTACTTATGCCTTTGCTTGCTCCTTGTCACTACTACCCCTTGAGCTAGAGCAAAATGTCTAGCAATGATGCCCGCCTGTTACTATTGAGATTTTCAAAGGTGTCGTTCAGGTGACTCTTGGAGATCTCTAGAACACCCTGCCTCAAATAAGTTGCTTCAGCAGCTTTAGTAATATACACACATCCCTCTCAGCCTTTACAAGCTTTTTCCTCTAGAGATTGTTAATGCATCTGTTATTATATTAAGCATCCATCATAACAACTGTTTCTACTCAGACTGCTCATTAGTCACCTCTGAGTGATATCATGGAGCCTTCACTCTGCATAGGCAGAGATTTACTATCTGGGTAGATTCCTTCAAAATCTTTTCTTTTCTCCTTTGTTTGTTTTTTTCCTCATTCCACCCATAGTAAGAAATATTCATAGACCTCAAGAGCTTTGGTGTTTAAATGCATGGTAGGAAAGTGCTTGTTGTTCTTTCTTAGAAGAAATAGAAACTTGAAGCACATAGAGATGAACAACCAAGTCTTAAAGGCATTTAGATACCTAGACAGACAGATGACTTGTTGCAGAATTGGTCCCATTAATATCAGTAGGATTCAGGCCTTAGAAAAGTCAAGCAATGAAAATAGTCCCTTCAGAAGTTGCTCCTATCAGCTTTCTTCCAACTTCTGCCAGATCTTGAACTGGAGGGTGTTGGATTGATAGCCTGAGAGAGAGTAGTTCTGGAAATCCTGAAAAAGGATTTATCCCCCTAGACATGTTCAGACAACACTAGCATTTTACAACTTGATGATATTTGTGACAATAAGACACACTGTTGGGCTCTGCTTACTCTGTAAATCTGTTTCCTTTGGTAATATACTGGGTTGTTAGTGTGGCTTTTAATCAGTCATAGATACATTTTACACTATCAATTCCAAATGTAAGGCACAGCTCCGCAGCCTGAAATTAAATACAAGCCAATATGCATTAGGGTTACACTGAATGATGCAGAAGTTCAGTTTGATGTACAATAGCTGTTTTCATGGTTACTGAGGATGCTCATTTTCCCTTTGATGAGGAATAACATTATAGCAGCACTCTATATATAGCTAGTAAACTACAAGCTGCATCCCATGACTCTATGTTAAACATGATGGTCAAGAAAGAGCAAGATACTCAGTTTCTAGACTGAAGTTCTACATCTTTTCTCAGCTGATCCTTACTTCAGTGTTATAAAAGCTCTCCCAAAGCTTTGTGCTGTGTTAGAGATAATCTTCATGGCCCCTTTACTCTGATGGGAAGAAACCACCCTATGTGAGCATACATTCCCCGTGGATTCCAATTCTTGAGTTCAAGTGTGCATAACATAATATAGACTTTCTTGAAAATAAAAATGGATATTGAAATACAATATAAAGGACAGATAGTTGATGTATCTGTCACTGTTTACACACACAAATCATTCAGTGGAAAGTTTCAGGGACCCACCTTCTTTTCCAGAATTATTCTGTACTGCCTTAACTTTCCAATTTGTCAAAAGCTAATTGCCACCATTCTTTCAGTGGGCTGCAAACACTGACCATATTGTCTTCCACTGTGGGTATCTAGTTTTCAGAGACAATTATATTGTCTGTATATCTCTCTTAAACCAGAGGAGAAACCTGGAAATGCATGGAAAATCAGCTATTAGTGTAGACTATTGTAACATATTCTTAAGGTAACTCTTTACAGCAGCCTAGCATCTCCCGAATTACAAGAGACAATAGTAATTACTCTTAGATTTCAAAAACTTGGTGAACATAACAACATATGTTTGTATTTTACATGCTTATTTTACCAAAATGAGATTCTCAAGCTCATTAAATAAATTCCAGAATTTTCTATCATGCCAGAAAAAGACTTAAGTGTCAAAAAGAAAATGTAGCTGGCCATAAGGCCAACTTCTGTTATAACTTCTGTTTTTTATGGTTTTCTATTAAACTTCATGTTCAGATATATTGTAGAAAACGAGTGTTAAGGCTGGTTTGTACTTTGCACAGAATAATCAGCCAGAGTCTTTCTCAAAAGCTGTGAATATAAAGCAAGAAATCATTTGGCCAAGAGTCAAATACTCAACAGGTCTTTCTCCTCAAAGAGCAAGATGCCTTGCATAAGAAATAGATTGGCATGTATTCTGGCTATAGCAAATAAAAAATTATTTTTCTAATTTGCATAACCCCAGTTTTATAACAGAGTTACTGTGTGCTCTCTTTAGAGGACCAGAAGAATGCAAGGCCATATGCCAACCACACCACTGCCTCCTTTGAATTCTCTCACAAAGGAAAGCCTGCTTCAACTCTAGCTTTAAAAAGCAAATTTCTGCATACTCACAGCCATTACAGGGGTCTGTACTGCAAGTTTGGTTTCACTGAATTTACATATGCACTGAAAATACTTGCTAAAGATGACCATCTGATTAGGTGGAAGCAACAGACCATCATTCATGCAGAGGAACCACAAACAATAGCTTTACCTCAAAAAACTGTCACATGTAGGTAGCCAGGTGAGGAAGCCGGTGCATTAATAAGCTGTCTTCTACATCCTCAAATGCTAAGGAAAAGCAATAGTGGTTGCAAACTGTCCTCACAAACTATTTATCTTCTTAATTTATGTTTGCTCTCAATTGTATAATACCCTGGGCTCAGTTTCCTTAAACACTTGGGATTGTATCTTCTTCATCACTTCAATCACAAGGGCCATGCACTCAAACCCTATAATTTCTTATGACCTTGTCATGTGCAAATGGCAGTGGTTTAGATACAGCATAGGTACCAAAGTCAGAAGATGCTTAAGTGCACCATATTGTGGGCTATTTAAGAAAATAATTATTGAGCACCATTCAGGCAATCAGCTATGAAGGCCGAATGCCCCTGAAACTTTAGTTTGCCCAAAAGATACTGCTCCACATTAAATGCAGCAGATAAGAAAAACAGACATTTTAGAAGTTTGATTCCAGCAGTTCAGGTAGATTCCAGGAACTTTTCACAGAATATTCTGAGTTGGAAGGAACCCATAAGGATCATCAAATCCAATCCTTAAGTGAATGGCCCCTAAAGGGATTGAACACACAACCTTGGCCTTACTAGCCCCAGGTTCTAAACAACAGACCTAATCTCGGGAAATTTTTTGGAAAGTTTTTTTTACAGAAAAGACATCTGTGGCCCTGGCACTGGAATAAGTAGCAAATCCACACCTCTCAACAAAGTCAAATGATCTCTTGTATGCCCAGCTTCAAGTTAAAGCATCTGAAACTACAACAGACTGAGGGGTAGCATCAGCTGCCGCTTGTGAACAGAAGCCACTGAAGAACATCTCCCAAGTCACCCCTGAGTAAGAAAGCTGCAAGAACATAGTCCATTGGTCAAGGATATGTCAGCAAGGACAATGGAGGGGACACAGAGTGAGTGCAGAAAGCAGAGCAGAAACTCCAAGGAACTTGGTACACAAAAAAAGCCCTCCACCAACAGCTGCCTGAAATGAGATGATTTTGCTGAACTTTTCTGATGTTGCATAATCCAGGACTAACAGAAACAAGAGTGAAACTTCTCTACAGCTTCTCAGAAGATGTTTTATGCTCCATTACATAAGACTAAAGGCACTTTTGCAATTCCTTAAAATTTACTGTGGAAGGATACCACAGTGGGTAATATTTACAGAATTATAAAAGTTAATTTTCTGATTCAGCATGCGAGAACCAAGTTTCCTTGTTGCAGACAACCATTTCCCTTTCAGCAAGGTGTTTAAATGCATGGCTAAGATGGATTGCGTCTTGTTTTGTACGGACTACTCTTACTGCATAAATTTATTCCTATCAAAGGTCTCTGTTCTAAGACTGACTTTGATATAAGGATTCTGTCCCCATAAACCTAATTACTGCATGGTCCTAAATGACTTCAACATCTGGCCATGTTTCCTCCCAACTCTTATAGTTTCTACATCTGTAAGCATTTCTTTTCTCACATTTTAGTCTCACATCTTCTCCAACAGCTCTTGCAATAACATTCAAATTTCATCACTTAGAAAAAAGCTGCAGAACTTTCAACTCCTAATACCCACTTTAGTCTCAGGCTGGTGTAGAGGTTGTGTGTGTGTCTGAATCTGCAAGTAAATACGTAAAAGAAGGCAAAAAAAATGTTATACCACAAGTTTGTACAAACTCACATCACAGCTCTTGCTCCTCGTGACCCTGAGTTTCCAAAGGCCAAATTTCTCTACGGCTGACAAAAAAATCCCACCAGAGTTGTAGCAGATCCGCCTTCTTTTTTCTCTTGCAAGTGGGCTTTGTGGGAAGTAAAGGAAAGCAACTATGAGTTGTTGTGTTTCACATCAGTAGAGGCAGAAGGGAAGAAGTTCTCTTGCAGGAGTATAGAAAACAACTCATGTAACTATAATGTATAGAAATTATTAAACTTCACACTTCACGTAAGCTTTGCACTACCAGAAAAAGTAAGGTGGGTGTATAGTTTTAACGCATTTATATAGGCAGACACAAAACCACACAGAGATCATAAGAAACTTTCCCCAGCTCAAATAACAGTTGACAAAAAGACAGTGAAGCAAACAGGAAATAGAGACTTCCTAATCTGTCTCTGGTTTAGGCACAAGGCTCCAGCCCACCATTACTGCCATGGATCCCACGCAAAAGCAGCAATCACAGGAAAGATGGGAAAGCGCCTGTCAGACTTTCAGTCTGTCATAATTTTCTAACAGGGATTAATGCTTAAGGAGATGTTTTGGGGTTTGAGGTCTTTTATTATTTATCAAAGTTGATAAGCATCGATTTTAGGTGAAAAGGGTGATTTGGTCATTTATTTCTCGGTCCTTTTCCACTTAATACTCAAAAAATTATAACCACATGTTCTGAATGTTTAACATGACAGATGGTTCTACTTTGGCTGGATCCAACTAAGTATTATCCAGCAAGTAAGAAAAAAAATACTGATGAGTTTTTTTACCTTTTCATTGTCTTCAGCTTTCTCTTAATTTTCTGTTGTTGAACAAGAGGAATACAATAGCTCCCCCAAACCACTAAGCTCACTGTTTAAGAAATGCTTGGCTGTAATAGGGACCTAGTCTGTTTATTCACCCAAATCCTAAATAAACCCTTTGTAACAGTTCTGACGAGTTCCATTAATCTCTGCAAATTAGCTAGTTTTATTTCTACATACTTTGGCACTAAAAAGAAAAAAGTGCCAAAATACTGTGAGAAATGTTCTACTTGTGATTTTACCTGCACCAAGAAGTAGGGCTTATCTCTCTGGAAAATCTGGTCTTATGATCAAGCCAATTGACTTCATGTCTAAGAGATTCAACTGTGACAGATATGCTTCCAATACCACTGGAGACTACCAGGCCAGCAGACTGTGAAACATTCTTTTTCTCTTTCTTGGCAAAGATTCTTGTTCTTGCAACTGGATTCTAAGGTGTAACAAGTCCACAAACACACCCTTCTGGTATACCAGGGCTTTTCACTGTTACAGCATTCAGATGCAGCTATCTGCATTTTCCCAGACTGCAGAAGTATCTGGGTTTGGCACCTAGGGCTAGCCATCCAGAGGGAAGTTCTCCAGCTCTGAGGTTCAAGTCAAGTGCTGAGCTTCCCCAGACGTCACTGAGGGTCAAAACCAGAGCACCAACAGAGTCTCAAAAGTTAGTGGGGTGCAGTAATAGAGAAATATACAGAATGGTAGTTCTAAGGGTGGATCATACTGAACTACCTTTGTTTGAAAGAATATCCCTCTACACCTCCCTTACCATCAAAGAAGACGTTGGTGCCGGAGAGCATTGAACTCAAGCATTTTTGTTATATGAAGAATAAAATATTCTGTACAACTACCTCCAAAAGCATTTTGCTCTGATTTTAGGCATCTCTTAACTCTGTGCGTACTTTGTGTCATCCTCAGCAATAGCCACAGAACCTGTGAGGACACAATAGCTTCTGTCCTCCTAAGGAGGACATTATCAGAGGGCATTATCAAAGAAACAATGAGAGAAACAAAGCCAAATATTATGTAGTCTGGTTGTGACAACAATCCTTGGAGAGACATAGGGCCACACTTTCAAAAGCAAATACAGGATTTGAATCAGGTCTTCAATATCTCAAATGAGAGAGACAATACCATCACCTCCAGTACGTGTTTCTTCCCCCAGACTTCCTGACTTAATTTTTAATTTTTGCTTCTATGACTGGTCCAACCTTTGTTTTTTAATCTCTCTTTATAGACCAAAGATAATTAGTGAGTTGAGCTGGTATTTATGGAAACCTAAGCCATATTCCCTGTTGAATAAAATATTTGCTAGAAAATAAAATCACTCTCACTAATGGAACAAGAGAAAATGAACTGGAGCCAATTAAAAAAAATAGGAGAATGGGGAACAGGCTTGAGAAAGGATATCGAAAACTTTCATCATTCAATATATTATTAATCAGCATAATTAAAAAGTAGTTAACATTCTAGTGCCCAGATATATAAAACAGCTTTGTATATTTCTCTTAGTCCACATAAAACATGATAGTGGAGGTACTGTTGAGAAATGAAAAAAAAAAAAAAAAAGGTAAGCTTCTAAATTTTTAACACCATAAATATTTCTTCTTTAGGAGAGTAAGGACACTTTAAAAGAGTTGGTGTTAAAGCCAACCAATAGGGCTGGTAGGGGTCCCTTGACAACATCTCCCTTCTCTCCCTCCTGATTCCCCTTCTGGAAAGTTCAGAGCACAGAGAAGTGTGCTTGTGCCTCAGTTTTACAGAAAGAATTTATCACTTTCAATCACACTCAAACTAGGCATCAAAAAATGTAGTAACATAACAGAAAGGACTGGAGAAATATTTCTAAAGAGCTTAAACTCGTCTGTTTTCTCAAGTCTCAGATTTGAAAACACATCTGCTTCCAAAGACAGCTAGACTGACAGTGTTAACCCAGTATCACACAGGCACTGGAACCTGGAACCTTTCCTGTCATCCACAAAGTAATCCTCATGACCACTTCTTTTAATGAAGTATTGTGGCAAACACAAGGGGAGCAGCTAAACCATGTAACACTACTCTGGGTTTAGGTACAATAACGATCTCAAAGAAGAATCTGCAAAAGGGGGCTATGGTTAGTATAGGTGATGAAGGATTTAACATCTCACTTCAGCATCAATAGGCACTGAAAAATAAAGTAGAAACACAAAACAGTTTTCCATCTTTGTGGACTTAAAATACATCATTTTGTGGATGTGGGAAACATTACCAACCCTTCAGCTGGTTTTCTGCCTTCTTTCTTAGTTTCAAATAAAAGCTCACATTTGAAGCCAAGACCCAGGAATCTGGACCATGAGACCTGAAGTTAGAACAGAATGCCTGAAGGCTTCAAGTTCTGGCTCACATAAACATCTTCCAGAGTTCTGGTTACCAAAGGAAAAAACAAAAACACCAAACAAACAAACAAATGGAGGTAAAGAAAGTAAGATCCTGAATCCATGGAAAGGGGCTTAGAAACTTACAGTATGCAAATACTCATGTGTCACATGCACTGGAGGCTGTAGAGTTTCCTAAGTCAAAGTTTGTTGATTTGCCTGAGAAACTGAGAAAAGATGTAATGGAGTTATGGCCACAGAAAACCCAGGCTCCCTAGCAACCTGTCAATCATGCCTGACCTATGATCTGACTAGTCAATGGGCAAAGCCAGCCTGTGGAGCAAAGCAGACTGACCAGCGTAGGCTCCACACAGACACTGCTGAAACCAGCCACCCAAGAAAGGAGGTTGAGGTGATGGCAGCACTATGTTCATTGCCTCTGAGAGACAAAAATCCCAGTCATGGATGCTGCATGTGCTGCTGGCATGGTGATAAACACTGCAGTAGCAGTCCTAAGTGGCACAGTTCTAGGGATGGCAGGACAGAAGACTGCTTGGATCAAAGGCCTGTAGACTCCTCTATGAACTGTATACAAGAGCCCATGTAAGCCTCTGGGAACACATAGCATTGCCACACATTCACAGGTACCTTGTTTACCTCCACACTAGCGTCCCTCTGCCAAGTGCATGTGCAGAGCCAGTGCCAGTTTTGGGGGAAAAAAATAAGATAAAATAAAATAGCACCATTATGTGGTAAGTAACCATCAGAGCCCTCACTGAATACAAAATCCATATCAAGGTCATATATACCACAGAACTATAAAGCTTAGGTCCTTGAATCAACCTTTGCAATCAACCTTTTCAATCCTTTTCACCTTTGAAGATTTGGCTTTATTGTGCCTACAACTTGCAGTATCTGTTTCCTTTAAACGTGCTTTACAGAGATGAGGACACTTGCAGGTGAAAAGCACAGAACAAGCATTATCATTTGTAATAAACAGAAGGTAGGTTGAAAATTTAATTGATCATTCTAAATAATCCTCCCACCTTTTTCATTTCATGCATACCTTTTCCAGTTACTTCTGCTGTAGAGCAGTATTTCCATGTGAATTCAGAAGAGACAACTGAAATCATCTACTAACTTTGTGAAAATTACTTGAAAATGTAGCTCTCAAAAATACCTGTACTCATAAAAGGTACATCCTGGTTGTCCAACACCATTATAGAATGACATTCTTCATTGAATTATGCTCTTTTAAAAGTCTGTTACATTGAAAAGAATTTGTGCGATTTCTGTTATTGCTATCCCACTGGTCCTCATTTTACTTGGAATTTGGTTTTAAAACAGAAATTATGCAGATTCAGTTGTCTCATTGCTCTGGAAAAAACTTAATGGAGCTTTAACAACATACTGACGTGGTTTCTCAAGGAAATTAATTCTCCTTTTTTACTGTAATATCAGTCTGTGTTAGGTGGTAGTTCCTAAAACTTCATCCATGAATCATTCAGGTTATTAACATGTTTGCACAACAAATCACAGAATCACAGAATTGACCAGGTTGGAAAAGACCTCCAAGATCATCAAGTCCAACTCTTGATCCACTACCGCCATGGTTACTAGACCATTGCACTCAGTGCCACATTCAGTCTCATCTTAAAAACCTCCAGGGATGACGAATCCACCATCTCCCTGGGCAGCCCATTCCAATGCCTGATTATTCTCTCTGTAAAATTTTTTCCTAATATTCAACCTAAACCTGCCCTGGCACAGCTTAACACCACGCCCTCTTGTCCTACTGCTGGTTGCCTGGGAGAAGAGACCGACACCCACCTGGCTACAACAAATCTGTCAGGGGAATACTTTGCAGAAAGTCTGTGCTCCAGAGGTAGGCAGGCAGTTGTTTTTCAGTCAATTAATGTGTGAGTTTGTCAACCTATGGGTGTTCAACATAAAACTAAGTTGTAAACTAAGTTTGTGAGCTGAAAACAATATTTCTACTTGAGGACACTTTTTCAGCCACAGATGTCTTAGACACGGTTGCAAATCCCTACTGATAAAAGCAGTCCTAATGAGATCAGATCCTTTCATTGGAACAACTATAGGGAATTAGGACTTAAAATCTCTTTAATTTAAAATCTATTGTTATCTTCAGGACAACTGTTAATACTTGCCCACATGCTTACTTGGTGAAACTCTAAAATCAATATGACCTATTCTTACTGTCAGCATTTAAAAATCCAGTTAACGGCACTTAATCAAAGTTAGATACAAACTATCCCTCATTTTTTACCAGAAGATGGTCACCCACTTTTGAAATTATGACATTGTTTCTATTTTCTTAGGAAACACTTGTGACCAGAGCTCATTAATCTTTAACATTATGTTTGTGTTGATATTTTTTAAAAAATGCATTAAAAAAAGAAGTTCCTATTACTCAAGTAAAATAAATAAATAAACAAATATATATACATAGTATACAAAATCTAAGGCCTTCCACAAGCTATCAAGTTCCATTGTCAATTGCAGTTAAAGCAGTTATGGAAAAATATCTTGTCTGGTACACTACAGAGTGGTGAGCACAGTGCTGCTGCCAGAAACCCATCATCAGTCAAAATACATGCAAGTAGGAGAGGGAGTTTCATGAAATTATTTTCCAATAACATTTGTGTCTGTAGAAGAGGCTGAAACACCAGACAGCTCAATAGTTTGCAGACAACAAATAAAACACACCACACAAATTGAACAAATACAATAACCGGTCCTCAAGAAAATAACACTTAAGAGTCTTCCAGCAATGGAAGGTTGTCTGCAGAAAGTTGTCCTTAAACTCTGATACTTGCCCAACGCTCAATAACATCAGTTTCTGAATTGGAAATGGAGTGCTTTATCCAGTACAGAGTGAAGTTCAACTCAGAGCAATGGTCACATTCGGGCACCACAGTTTGACATTTGTCCCACAGGCACGAGGCAAATTGATCTCCGGAACAAAGACAAATTAGGTCTTCCATCTTCTAAGCTGCTGCACAGTCTAACCTGTTGATATTTACTCCTAGATGCCCATAATCTAACAATCAATCACAGGATTCTCATCTACTCATCTAAAGCACAAATTTTCCAGATATTTTAAGCATCTTTTGCACATATTTTAAGCATATTTTGTTTAAATACAGGACAGTACTGTGGACCTTTGGGGGAAAAAAAAAATCTAATAAAAGTACTTATTATATATAGCAGAGATTTGCCGTGAGGAGTGCATGTCTCAAGTGCTTTTCCAGGAAAGAAAATTCTCCCACCTCTACATTCAATGAAGAAGAATTTTTCTCCGTGACTTGTTTATTGTTTTGAGACTGAAACAATTAGCTCTATGTGGTCCCACTGCAGTGCCAGCTAAAACTGATATATTATCTTGTACACTATCACGCCTGGTTTGACAGTGCAGCTGCACATATAAAAAAGACAAAAGCTATTATGAAAGACTGGTTCTCCCTAAAACAGTGTATCTAAGCTGATGTTCTGTTCAACTAGCTTGTTACCTGAAAGGTTATGCATGCTGTTATTTTAGGTCTTAATCATAAAAGACTGTCTGCTGTGGGTTTGAAATGTCAGCTCTTTCTAGCAAATATCAAAATATTATTTCTTTCACATACTCATTTAAAAGCTACTCTTAGCAAGGTTTAAAATTAACCAGTTACTATAGTCTGCAATTAAAATTGCCTTCAGAGAGGCACATTCTCATAGGCATGTGTATGACTTCACCCTTTATAAGACATTCCTGCTATTTGTTTAAATCCCTAAAGGCATCTTCATGATAAATAAGGATGAGCAGTGACATTTCTCAGTGGTTTTATTCAATTATAAGGAATGAAGCTTTCTTCAAACATGGGGGCTATTTAATACAGGCTGTATCAATTGTTAGATCCTTCATGGAGATCTTTAACCCATTAAATAAGAGCCCAAACTGCACATAAATTACTAAGCAGTTTTTTGTTGTTTTTTTTTTTTAACCAGGCACAACTCAGTTTCCTTTATTCTCTTGGCAACTGAACAATTTTAAGAAATCGAAATGTGGAAAATTGAAAATCTTAAGCAAGCCCCAGCTCACACTACATACTGTCCCTCTTTCCGTCCATATAGACACCCCCTACAAAAAGTAATTAATCTGAAATCAAACTTGAAATCACACAGAGTCACAGTGGAACTTAGTGAGTTAGAAAGAAATCATAGCACCTGATGAATTTTAGAAAATCAAATTAAATAATAAGTAAAATTGATGTATCCTCTATGAAACTTTGTAAGAGATATTTTTAATCAGGCAATATTTCTGATGATCACATTACAGAGACATTGATTCTAAAGTCAATGTTTGTATCACTTACAGGTTTTAGCTTTTATCACATATTATTTTAAGATCAGTCTTTGATGCAATTGTCCAGTTGCAGTTCAATCAATGTAATTAAGGAAGGGATACTTTCCAAATATCCATCCAATGCTACCAATTACAAAGTTAAGCACGGCAACCAGCAGTAAGAACTCCAAAGCAGCAATGCAGATCACGTTTCTGGGATGGGAGGCACAAATTGCTCTCTCAGCCCTCTCAGCCCAAACGCAGCCTCAGTGCCAGCAGAGACAGATTCTTCTCCTGCCTGTCAGATGAAGGGGGAGTACAGTGAAGTATGTGATCACTCCACTGACACAATAGGTCTAAGGCAGAAAGCAGACAGCGGAAAGCACCATTACTGCAATTAGTGGACCATTTTCCATACAGGTGTAGAAACAGCAATTCTCCTAATTCTTTTCCCTGAGATTAATGCATCCAGGTAAAATAAGAGAATAGTTTCTCAATCCCTTCTACTACTTCTGCATTTGCTGTGTTGTTAGAATTATATCTTATAAAGAGCAATTCTTTAACTGCCCTTGAATTACACAAGCACCGCTTGCTGCTCTTCTCTAGAACAAGAGGCTCAGTGAATGAAAAAGAACAGACAGGCTGTCAAGGTAAACCTTTAGCACCTAATCCAACCTGTAACAACAGCTGACAGAGAAGCTGGAGCCAGCTGCTGAGGTGTAGAGCTGTGCCTTACACACACTGTGTCATTTCTCACCATCTTGGTTTGAGAAATTAGCCCAAACTGGATGTTGATTGGGATGTAAATTAGCAATGCTAACAGGGAGCTACTCTTCCTGATGTTTTCTTAATTGAAGAATATCATCCTGTTCTTTCTTGCTTCCCCTACCATGCAAGTGAAAATATCCATGTGAGATAACTTGCTCATAATAAATATTTTGAAAACAAGTTATCAGGATCAGTGGTGCTAATCTTTGAATCTAATGAAATAGAACTTCTCAGCCTAAATTGAGATGGATGGTCACACACTGCCTCTTATATACTTATAATGACTCTAATCTTGCCTGATCAACTTTTGCTATTAGTATCAATTGGAACTAGGCCCGACTTATTACTGGACTTATGGGCAGAACTATCCACATGGAAGCCTATGGGATAAAAAGATGCATGTCCTGAATTCATCCCCATAGCAATACAACCTCAACATTATCAAAAAGTTAGTGAATGAATGGACTCTGATAACCTGGAGGGTCCTTCCTCTCTCCAGGACATACAGAAGTGCTCAGGTATACATTTTGCCAGTCATCTGAAATCCTACCCATCCACACAGCCACCTCAATGATACCAGTACCTCAGCCACAGACTGCACAGCCTCATGGGTTTAATTAGTTTACACAAGCAGTCCAAGAGCAGAATTGAATATGCTGTTCATAAACAACCAGTTCAAGGCCTAGTTGCATTTTTAAGTGTAACAACACACAGAAGTCTAGAAATGCTTAAATACAGGTGCCAGCTCTTTGCAGGTGCTGAACCGAATCACCTTTTCCCCACCTTCTGGACAATGACAGTGGTACAACTAAAGACATGTTGCCATCTTTTTTTTTTTTTTTCTTCCCTCCTTAATTTTATGGTGCTAAAACTGTCATTTTGTCATTTTCCAGTGAGATCTGAAACCATGGTTGCACATTTTCCTGCACTCAGGAGTGGATATGCCAAGCATTCGGCCCTCAGGCTAGATATAGTAAGAGGCTGAGGAAGACCAAAAGTAACTATAAACCTCATTGTCACCTAAAGGTTTCTCTCCCTGTTCTCATCACAACTTTATCCCCTTATCACAGAAAGAAACCAATGATGAATATGACTTCTCATCCTCATATAACACAGACAGGGATGATAAAAAGAAAGATCATCTAAAAATTCAATAGTATACTTCAAGATCCTTATTTACCTTAAACATCTCCATTAAAAGGACCACTAATAAATAAAGCACAGGGAAAAAAATTTGGGTTAAATCAACCATATACCCTGTTAGAATTCAAAGATGAC
Organism: Manacus vitellinus; assembly: GCF_001715985.3. NCBI lineage: Eukaryota > Metazoa > Chordata > Aves > Passeriformes > Pipridae > Manacus > Manacus vitellinus. The sequence continues at coordinate 5,003,726 of NW_021940750.1, forward strand.
TTTCAGCAATTGGGACATTTTCAACACACTACTGCTCCAGAGGACACCACAATTCAGGATAACATCTCCTGCATGAGCATATAAGCGTACCAAGATGAGGAGAGGAAAATCCTACAAAGCACTGCACATTGCAATGTCAGGCAGTTCCACCAGGTCTTCAGCTTCACCACCTCTTTCATTCTCTCTTGGTTATCCATGGAGCATCAAGAGAGAAGGAAAGAAGAGGATCTATAAGAATTGTACAGAGCAGACAGCTTGACTTTCTCACTTTCTGTCTCACTTTTCTGCTGCTGCCACTCTATTTATCATTCTTTCTTTCCTGTTGTGTGTGTGTGTGCATGTATGAGTGTTAAAAGCCCTCTCTTCTGCATTTCCAGCTGTAGGAAACAGATCTTTTATATATCCATGCTTGATGATGATTGGCCCATTCACTGATAATCACAGTGTGAAACCACCCTCTTCTATTCCTAATCTCTTCTCTTTATCATTTGAAACCTTTATCTAAATCTGAAAGTATTACTGATTTAAATAATCCCATTGATGGAAATGAAACTACCTGAGTGTAGTTAACTCCTGAAAATTGAAGGACATTTCCTAATAGTTTAACATGTTAACAAATTCTATGATTTTCCTCTCTTTTGACAATACATCAAACAGAAAAAACTACAAAGACAAGTGAATCACCCCTAACGTAAACTCTAAGATATAACCACCTTCAAGCCATTGGAGAAGGAGTTAGAAGCAGTTGGGGTAAGTTACCCCATTTCACAAGTATCTCTATTCAAGGTTTTCCACATCTTAGTTCACCAGCAGTTGAGGACATAAATTAAGAATAACCTGATTCAAAGAAAGTAAAGTCTCTAAATTTCAGACTGCTGCCAGAATCCTAAAGAAGATTTTGCTCTAGGATACAGAACAATTTCTTCTACAATTGGGACACAAGGTAACATTAAGTTACAGTGGCCAAAATTAATATCTGAGGAACCTACACCAGGTCCAAGTCAGCCTAAAGCCATGTTCAGGTCAATACCACTGCCAGTTCAGAGCACCCATGGAGTCCTGGTATGGTCTTTCAAATTCCTGGAATTAATGAGATCATTTTATTCCAAGATAATGGGAAGAAATATGAATTCAGTTATTTACAAAAATTAGTCCAGGCAAAATACCTCAACAAAGAGCCACATGCTTTGCCTTTGGATAGACAAGTTTTACGCTGTCCTACACTAAACATATATTTAAAAAAAGCAAATGGTAATAATAAAATAGCTGTTTAAGACTGTTTACACATGCCTGTCCAAAAGGAAGGTATGCTTTAGAAAAAGTCTTCTTTTTTCTTGCTTTAATGCCTTGAAAATATTTTCCCAAAATTCCTGACCACCCATTTAAGAGAACTGGAAATATATTTGTCAAGAGGAATATAAACTTGAAATGGTGCATGCTAGGACAGAAGTTTCAATTCATTGCAAGCTGATCACAACAAGGTGCATTAAATAGTTTTCGATTCTTTAATACCAGTTCTTAATTAAACACTTCTGGCTGCAACTGTTTATTCCACAACAGTCTCTATTCTGCAGCAATCTCTAATGTGGTCATCATCAAAATATTTCTACAAGGCAGTCCAGAGGAACACAGAATGGAATAAGTAACCGATCTTTAGGGGTCTGAAATCCTAGATAGCTACTTCATCCTTAGATCACCTGTGTCCTCTAATTACTGTACATCCAGCAAGTCACTTGGAGTCATGATGCAAGTCATGATGCTTCTGAGAAAAACATGTACACTACATGTACTTAAAAGTGGGCATCATCAGAGAAAGTTTCTTTGCATCATGTTAGAACACCTCATTCCTCACCAAAGAAAAGAACCGCAGAAACTGAGGGTGTACAAGATCCATTCAGATGAGCTCCCTGGACACACGACCAATAAGAGGTCGAACTGAATATCAATTTACATTCAGAGAGGAAAGTTTATTAGCCAAGAATTATTATTATTGTTATTAATAATAATAAGAAGAAGAACTCTACTTGCTTTGTTGCTGAACAGTTCTCTTCTCCCTGCTTTCTTGATCAAAGCATGAATTCCCTCTAGCCTTAAAAGGTACAGCTTCTTTAACCTCATAAATATATATAGAAAAAAGAGAGAATCTCATTTTGCCACAGATCAGCGAATTCTGCTTTTAATTTTCTTTAAGCTATCACCTTTTGTCTATCTGCAGAGATCCTTCAGTCTTTGTCCTCTTCACAGCTCTTAGTTGCACATCCAGTACTGCAAACATTAACTACTCTCATCTGATGCACATCGTGGGTCTATTTATTTTTTTCCAGACCTTAAATGAAGCACTGATGCATAATCACTCAGCTTTTCGTATTTGCTACAGTTTCTGCTGTGGTGGAAGATCTAACAAAGCAAGGGTGGGGACAAAAAATGATTAATTCAAGAAAAGAAGTGGTATCCAGCATTTTAATATAATTTTGACATTTTACAAGCTGCAATTCTGTCCATCAATTGCAGTGAAAGACTAAGAAAGAGAAACCATTACTATTTGGCCAGTGAAAGTGAACTGTTCTTGAACAGTACTCTCTCTGTTCTCCACATCCTCTTCTGCTTAACGTCTGTGCTGCAGGAGGTGAGTACATCACATGTAAAAGTAGAAACCAAGAAAAACATTTCAATCATTTTTTGTCGGTGCAATTTGAACAGCGTCATTGGGTTGTGTTGCTGTACTTGGTGGATGTAATGATGGGGCAGACTGGATGGTAAGGGCTTAAACTGCAGATGACATCTCCATTAAAATGATTCATGTTATCACAGGCTTAGGTCACAATAACAGGGCTGCAAATGCCACAGTGCTTGTCAGAAGCATCTCTTGCTGCATCCTCTCTGAGTAGTGCCAGTGACACATTCAAGACTTGTTCTGCGATACTTCGAGTGTTTAAAGACTAGAAAATGACACATGGAATAAATGGACATCCCAGGGGACCATTAACAGGCTATCAGGCTTTCACTTTTCATTTTGACTTGACATCCAGGATAGGTTAATGACAATCACAAGCCCTTTCTATCTGGCCCTGGGGAGGAGTGCTGATGGGCTACCCAAAGTACAAAAAGCCACAACACAAAAAAGATGTTTTAAATGGGAACCACTGTAGAACCTAAATCCTAAATAAAACAGTTCATGCTCCAGACTTCAGGCTATGAAAACTTTAGTCATGTTGTATACTGCCAGCAGTAGGGAATTCTTATGGAAACTGGGGCCTAAAATTGAAGGAGTATCATTCAACAAATGAGATCAAGTGCTTTGGTCCTGTGATGGCCCCTGATCCATCCCTTGCACATGCTCTCCTCAATACTCTCCAGCTTTGATAGAAAGTTCTGCTCTCTAACAATGCACAGGTCTTTCTCTAGGCTTATTCAATGCACGGTGCAGATGTGTAGGGTCTTAGTTGGCATCTGCTACATGATGAATTAGTAAAGGTAAAAAGACAGTAAAAGAAGGCTTCAAGAGACACCTTCTGCTTTTCTACCAACATATTAATATTATCTGAATCCATCTGCCCACCTGTAACATGACTCTAAACAAATTCCAAGGAAGGTAAATAGAAGTGAGAAAGAAGCACAGAGGTACTGAGTTTTGTCCCTTTCCTTATACTCATATGCCTTGGAGGTAGAACATCCCTTTTGCAACCTTTACCCCATGGTTGTGCTGCCTTCCTTTATTGAACCTATGGATTATTTTGAGTAATTCTTAAAATCAGATATACATAGCACCATGGGATTTTCACAGTGGGTTGTAAATGCAGACATATTTTCCATTTTGAATAGGATTACAGGACTGAAAATAAATACTCCAAGCAAATACACATAAATCCAAAGCAAACTCATAAAAAATACTAATCAAGAAATTAATACAAAATTATTGGAAGAAGGGGGAGATTATTTTTAAGGTAAAATCAGTAGACAAGAGCAGAGAAGTGAGTAGAAAAAGTGTGTCTTTCAAGAGTAGAGGAATCTGTGGTAGGAAATGAAACTGATGGGAGACTGTGCAAAGCAGACACAGACATGGAAGAATATAAGGTGAGATGAGAGGTCAAGGGAAGGACTACTGCAGGAGTTACATGAAAAAGATGAAGATGAAACTGAAACAAAGCTGGGTGTAAGACATTTGCAGGCACACACTTATCTCTATTCAAACACCAGTGTAGTTGTAAGCTATACAGAGTGATACAGATATGTACAGCAAAACCAATGGAGGATGCCAGAACTTTCATTCTCGCACTCTTGGATGTGCCTCACCAAGAAAAAAAAAAGAAAAAAATTAAGGTAAAGTTATCCTTCAAAATAAGGTACAGAATAACACAAAAATCTACATAAATCAAACAATCAATACATAACCTGGAAAAGAAAGAACTAGTAAAGTCATCTCTTGAGGATGAAGCTACTTGATCTCTTTCTCTGTGACCTACAGGAAAAGCTGTTATTACATCTCCATAATGCGAGCTCCTGGTGACAAGGTCAAGCATCAATAATTCAGACAGCTTGCCCACAAGAAGAAAATGAAAATCATTACATGACAGCTTTTTTCTACTAGTATCTCTGGTGAGGTACATGGTAACATGTGCTTGCCCATACACCAGCACTGCACCTGGACTAAGGAGGTTTGTTCTTCTGTCATTCAAATACTCTGGGCAGTCACATATACTTCCATACATAGTTATGCATCCTATGCATGATTTCTTGTGTATGGCAGCCTCTATAGTATGTCTAAATATTTAATTCTCTGCACGTGGTTTCTCTCTGTAAATCATGAGTTATTCTAGTGATGCTTTGAGGCACTTGCAAAGCTCTCCTCTGAAGACAGGAAAGCTTCCTTTTTTCTCGTTCAATTAGTTTTAATGACTTGATATTGAGTATCAGGGTACCTGTCAGGGTAAGCTGCCCCACAGCTAGATCTACTGGAAATATGTCAGGCAGCAAGAGAACGTGGCAAGGTATGAATAATGAAGGAAGGCACAACTTCTTCCAGGATATATCTATGACTTCAGATGCTCCTAAAGTCCAAGAAAACATGGAGCAAACAGGACTAAATGAAGAAACTTCAGAGAAAGAGTGACAAGTAGATACGGGAGTAGCTGCAGTGAGACTATTTGTTTTTTAAAGTAAATTAACAACTGCAGGGTATTCCATCACTCTTCCACAATCACTTTACATTAATATTCCTCTGATTTTAGCTTCACTGAAGTCAAGAGAGAAAATGTTCCTGATTGACTAATCTATAAGAAGGAATTATAACAGCAAACAAGCCAGGCAGAGTACTGTGATTTTAACCAGCCATTAGGATGGGGTCAGCAAGCCTCTTCACAGTACAGATCACTTGATCACAGATCATTTGAATGAATATGAGACTCACAAACAAAATTTTGAAGCACAGCAATAGTAACTCAAAGAAACCTAGAAACACAGTACTGGGGAGAGAGGCAGGAAATGTAATTTAGAGTCCAGATCTCCTTGATCCAGAAGAGCAAGCTGAACTTCTCTCTCCCTCATATTTCAGGGAAAATACCTGAACAATTGAGATACCAGATATTAAATAATCTGATATCAGGAAATTCTATGAAATATCAAGTTTACATTTCAATGGTTTTTACTGTAAGTATCTGAAAATAAAAATATTTAATTGTAAATGAAACACTAAACTGAAGTTGAATTAAAATATTTTTAGTTTGGGGGATTGGAGGGAATAAAAAATAAATGTTATTTCAGTCCAGTGTTTGGCTTCATGAGACTCAGGATTTGAAACAGGGCAAATCAATAGGCCGATTTCTATACAGCCCTTCTTAGAAATGACAGGATTATACTTTATCAGTGAAGAACCATATACACCCCACTGCCACTATAGAAATAATGAGCTGGCTACACTGCTTTGGCTTCTTGTGAGCCTTGTAACTCACAAGTTACATAAGCACGACCTAACAGAAGCCAACTAAATGACCAAAAGTAACACAGGAAAAAAAATGATGTTAAATATAGTATTTCTTCTGCTACCGCTGTAACTAAGCATTTCAAGGCAGGGGTTATACTTCATTCGGTTTGTGTATTCAATGCCCTATCCAAAGCCCCACATTTGTATTATATATGAACTAATTGACAGCTAGATAGGTAGTTAGTGCTACCCACACATGCACTCTATGAAGCCAAGGAGAAGATATCACTGAGCACTAACTTCTACTTGCTACCCATTGGGAATATAATTTGTAATCAGCCTTGGTTTCTGATAGTAGCAGCACTACAGTTTTTAAAAACCTCTGAGAGACAATCACAAAAGACCACAATATGATGGGAGCAGTACTCAGGTCATAGGTACATACAGTTGCCAAAAGCTGTACTGTAAGAGCAGAGATATGATGGCACCATCCTGCTGTGGTACAGTCAAGAACACTATCTGGCTGCATTACAGGTGTCCCCTCTTACCCCAGGCTCCACAAAAGGCAGTGCAATTCAAAATGGTGTAAAAGAGCCCATAGACCATCTTCAGTTATTACAAGAAAAAACACCCACCAAGTTGGTGAGTTTTTTCAGTCCTGGCAAGAACATAATGGGAGGGTAAAAAGGAAGAAGCATGAAGGCTCAGGAATGCACTGGTCTTTGGCATCGGCAGGATTTGGCTTCCTCTCTGCTGCCACCTGGAATGAGGAGAAATTGCTTCCACTTCACCTCAGGATTTTCCATAAACAAGATACAATTATATATGAAACAGGCTAGAAAAAACAAAGGCAGATCTAATGGGGCTCTAAAAGGGTTTTGCTAAAGTGGAGAGCATGAGCTTAGCTGTTAATGGCAAAGCCACTGGAAACAAAATGTCAGCAGATTCACACCTGTCATTTGCTCTCCCATCCCATGTCCTCCCAACCCTGATCCTGGGGAGGTACAGAGTCAGCAAAACTCTCACAGGCACTGTGCTTAATTCACTCAGGCAGCTGGGACCATACACTCCCACAAGTCCTTCTCTCTCTCTACCATTTTCTCCACTAAGCAATGCCTGCTGGTGAGTGGTGTACACTTCCGTAGGAGAAAAGCTCTTCCCTACTTGCTCTCCCAGTGAGAAGGGGAGAGCCTGAACAGTAAGAGCTGTCAGTTCCTATCTTTCTTTGCCACTCAGCTTATTTCCTGATTCCTAAAATGAAGCTGCAGCTGCACTGGATGGCTTGCTTAAATGCAAGCCTCCGGAGATGGGAAAGTGCTGACTGCTGAATTGCCTTCTTTTACCTTATTCTGATGACAGTCTTTATACTCTCAACTTTTCTCCCTGTCCCCACTCCCACCCTGTTCAAAGGGCAACCAGCAACCTGTTTACTTTGAATTTTTGTACAAGTTGTCCTTGTTGCATGCTCCCCTATATGCTTCTCTAAAATTATATCTACTCCAGCTTCCTCAAGCTAAAGGGAATTGAAAGTCCACGAATTAGGACCTTTATATATGCAGTTAATTTTTCCCACCATTGCCACCCAACACCAAAGAAACACAGTCTAATTATTTCATGTTCTCTGTTCCCTGAAAGAATTACTTCATATTACCGAAAGAAAGCAGTTGTACTGCAGCCATAGTCCTACAAGGCACCAACCTTGAGACCGGATCCATGTCCCCAAGTTGTATCTAAAGTACTAGAGGTTTCCAGTCTGACATCAGCCCTTGCAAGTGAGCCAACTCAGATCTTTATCTGTAGTTTTACAAGCATTCAGCAAAGGAAAAATATTAGATAAGTATTTTTAAACATAACCTGAACATTTTTCAAGGCTTGTTGGGGGGAAAAAACCCCAAAATTAGCTATGAAAAGGAGGAAAAATTAATAAGTATTATATTCAGAACCAAAGAGAAGAGGAAGAAAGAGAAATTTGGTCAAATATATAATCTTTAAATGAAATTGTAAGAAAGTTTGGGGTTTTACAAAGTCTTGTCTCCTGTCGCTTTCCTACATGATCAAAATCATAAATTTAAACAATCTGTTCCTTCCTTTTCCCTCTCCTCTGCCAGAAGATATAATTTAAAGATTTTGACTCCTGGTTGTCCAAACAAAATGTATCACAGCAACAGCCGCTACTGCTATCACTGGAGCAAAATAGATCTGGGCTGTCAAATTTCACATTTCAGCTTTTCCTTGTTTTCATATTGTATGGGTGAGAAATTCAGAGTCCACAGGTCAGACAAAATTTACTGCTGCATTTTACTTAGACCCAGTAGAATTTTGGCAAAAGTGAGCCCAGTGATTTCTTGGATTCTACTGAGGTCAACCCACCCTGTTACATGTGTTATACCTTAAGTATCAGAAAGGCCCATAGGGACTTCAGTAAGAAGCAATCTACCATCTTTATCAAATAATCAGTCCTTATTAAATACACCCACCAAATTACAATTCACACTTCCCAGTCCTAGAATCAATTCAGCCTCCAAAAATCAAATGCTGTTCTTGTTCCAGCACTGAGTTATTCTGGCCCAAAGAAACAATGAGCGTACACCACTACCAAAAGTGGCAGCCAATAAAATGGTTAATGTAGCTAATGAGCACACACAGGAGACAGCAACAGCCTGGACATCCCATGTTCCCTCCTAAGCCTGAAACCAAAGGCCTTACTGAACCAGCCCCCTCCCCAGTCAGTCACGTGTGTGCCCATCACCAGATCAGGTTGGTCACAGTGTTCATGAAGTCACATCCGACCAGATTTTTGCCTTGGAGCTGTGGGGTGCCAGTCTCTTTTCCTTAGAGCATTGAGAAGGATGCTAATTCTGTGAGTCACACTGGTAAATTTATGGCATCCTAGGTTCAAAAAGGAGAGGTTAATTCATGCAAAAAAGAAGAAATAAGTGGGTGAGAGAAACAAAGATGACAGTAAAGCTGAGCCTTGTGATCATGAAGTGGTACTGGGACAGAAGGGGGACTCCTAACATTGCACACTGTGAACACTTCAGCTACAGAAAGCATAACTCCCTATACATCCATGTCCTTCCTTGAGGATTTGGAGGCCACAGACCCAAACCAGAAACCATCCCAGAACCCTCTCTTCTCCCAGTCATAGTTAAAATCTCCCATTCTGTTTTCAGTTAAATCAGCCCCCTGCCTCATACTTGCACAGGTACACACATCCACATCCCATGGCTCCTATATAGCTTTGCTCTCTTTTACAAGTTTAAGTTTAGTACCAACCTGTAATGTAAATTGCACTGCAAAAGGGCAAAACTTTCTGGCTTTCCTCTTTTCCCACCCATCTTTCCAACTGTAAGATTATGGGATTTTTAAAATAGCTCAAAATATCTTTTTACTCACAGTATAAGCTCAAAAATCTGGGGAAAAAAATTAATATTCACATTTTAAAAATCCTATGATGAAAAAATGAAGCACCATAATCATCCATATTTTCTTCAGCTTTGGTTCACTCTATAAGGAAACTGAAGATACCGACTTGGCAAAAATAACACAGGTAGAAGCACTGAGGTATAAAAAATAAAAAAGCCTTACAAATTCAAAATTCTTATAAAGTCTCAACAGAGACTGGTAAAAGATCTATAGCAGTTGACATATAATATGTCATAAATAGCCTTCTAGAAGGGAAACTACTTACCAAGCCCTTAGATATGTGTACCCAACCAGAGTAAAACAAAATGAAAGAGGCTTGCCTTGGGAACCAAGTCTGCATTAAGACTTGGTTGCATTAACTGAACCCAAATGCTTGGAAAACCACTTGGAAGTTAGTACAATTGCTGGTGGCACTGGCAAAAGCACATGATCGTGTCAAGTTAAACTGCAGAGTTTTTTCCTCCAGCTTTTGTGCAAACCAGTTCTAAACTAACCACACTATAACAACACCAAATGGATATCTGATAAAAGCATTGTGTAGATGAGTACATAGCCAGCTTTGAGAAAGTTACTGGAAAATATATTTGATTGCTACCAGTATGACTCAAACTTCCCAGAACTTCCAATCACCTTACAAACAAATAAAAAGAAAATATTGAAGGGTCCAACTTGCATAATCACAATCAGACCTCTCAAAAAACAGATGCCCCATATTCATATACTTCATAATCAACACACAAGTACAGTTCACAGCCAGAGGTTAAAGTCTAGGAATTTTATAGTATATACATAAAAACTGCCAATATATTCATAATCAAGAAGAAAAAACTCCTCTTACGGCCTGTTGGAGAGGCCCCCTTTTAGTTCTGTTAAGAAAATAAGAGGTTCAAAGTTAAACTGGTGGAAAATTAACACTGAATTCAATGTCTAGAAAAAAAAAAAGGTGGTTTTATCTCAAAAAAAAAAAATAAAAAAATTAGGTCTTTGTACGATCAGAGTCAACTTTAGATAAAGCAAAAATTCATAGAGACCACTATTGCAGGAATCTGAGACTGAAAAGAGTTTTAGAGTGTAAAGAAAGTTGTCTGTTGTATTCCAAGAGCCATACCAGTATCAGCAGAGTTTAAAACTCATTTCCTGCCCAGAAAAGACCTAGAATAGCTTCAGAAGTAGGAGAAGCTGTCATTCTACACAGGATAGATTTTCTGTTTTATGTGACAGTGGCAGAAAAAAAGGCAGATACTGTAAACAGAAGCAGAGATCATTTGACTTAAAAGACCTCAGAGTCTGACCAAAGCAAGCCAATCTGGTATTTACGCCAGGCATTATCAGTAGGAAATTCTCTGAATCTGATTTCCGAGGCCGTTCTCTCAGAAAGTCATTAAGCTCTAATTAATGGCTCTGTGAGGTGGAGGGATCCGCTTTGGCATCCATTAGGATGGAGGCTCAAATGTCAGACCAGCAATGGCATTAGGCAGGCTCCGGCATTTTGCCCAATGCAGGATTAGCACTGATGCATTCAGCATCCTTTGAAATCTTTAGCTCTGTAAGAAATTGCAGGTTTTCTCTCTGCCTGTGTGATGGATAGCATTTCTAAGTAATTTGCTGGTCCATTACCAGGAAACACCTCTCCACTTCAACAGAGCAGGAAGGAAAGATTCAGCGTGGCCCAGTTGCAGAGTCCCTCTCCAAAATAAAATTAAAACCAGCCAGAACCTAAACCCTGGAGACACCATGGGCATGTGAAGAGAAAGATCTTCACATGAAAGCACTCTGCACAGTTTGGAAGCTGGCTAAGGAGGTATTAGAGTATTACCAGGTTGAACAGCAGTCAAGTATAGAGTGGTACAGACCTCTCAAGCTAGACAAAAACACCATAAAAACATAAACCAAGACGAGATTTTCCCTTCTCTTTGTACCCCCTGCCACCACATAGGCCTTTTCCTTATAACTGGAAACCTTCACAATTCATGAAGAGTTTTATCCCTGCAAACAGGACACTGCCAGCAGCCAAAATGAGGCATCAGTAAACTTAATTTATTTTTATTATTTGTCTGTCCTCCCCCCATTCACCACCACTGGAAATAAGTGTAAGAGATTAGACCAGGCCAGAAGTGAAATTAGACATTTGCCCTCAGATACACATATGCAAATGCCAAGCTAGCTGGCTAGTTGAGCAAATAGATGCTGGCTGGGGAAAGGGCTGTGAGGAACAGGCAGGACAATTACTATTGCACTTGGAGAAAGCAAGGCCCAATGCCAATGGTCCCTGATTCAGACAGACACCAGTCAACACGGGGATGTAAAGTTTAACCTGTCAGGAAGGAGAGCAGTTTTGCAAACTGAATTTTTTGGTAACTGCTGCTACAGCAATGGGATAGAGGCAGTTTGGTTCAGTCCTGAGTGTTTATTATTTCCTTTGATTTTTTCCCTTTGTCATGCCTCTTCTTCACATCCGTGCCTGGAAGCTGCAGCAAAAAGCAACCAACAAATTTAGCTGTGCAATAGTTTCCATGTTGTTTTATGAAGCAAAATGGAAGCAGTGAAGTACTGAAAAAAAGTATTATCTAGCTGGATTTTTTGAAAAATATTGCAGTTAGTTTGAGCAGCCATCAGCTTGTGATACGATGTACATATTGACACGCAGAGCAGGAAAGCAGATGAGTAATGAACAGCAGTGAGACAAAGCCAGGAAGAACACAATATGTTGAACTGCATTAGAAAGAACCAACTTTAAATGCAACAGCTAAACAAACAGAAAAAGAACACAACAGGAAACATGGAAACAGTAGCTTTGCTGCACAGTTTTACGAAGCAGACACAGAATTTACACAACACATCAGAGATTTGCACAGCCAGCAGCAAGACTGGGAACTTGAGTATCTGCACCAGTCCCAGCATCTTGATGGCAAATCACCTCACCATTCAGGACTTTTCTTTCCCTTCTCCATAGAAACTGGGTTTCCAACTTAAAGTGGTAAATGCCAGAGAAACCATGTTGGGAACTAGTGCTCTCAAGTTCCTCTTGTTTCACAGGATCAGTGTTACAACATTTCACCTTCAGTAGGAATGAAAAGAAGAAAAAAAAAGAAAACAACCCACCAAACCCTATTTTAACTGAGTTCCAGAGTTTTTTACAATGCATGCCTTAACCTAATCTTGGAGAGACAAGTCATATTTTCTTATTACTGTAAGGCAGAAATGTAAGCACCTGAATGCAATCAGTGTTACAATTGGAAGCTGCAGCACAATGTGTTCTGTATAGAGTGGACAGATAGTTCATGAGCTGAAGTTTCCTACAGGCTTGAGGCCATGTAGTAAAAAGATAGATTTAGGTTTTGTTTATGCATGTAAAATGCACTGAATTAGCAAATCCAGAAGTGGATTCAGTTTTCCACAACAAACACCTTCACATCAGCTTAAAGCCATCATGAACATGCCTTTAAGTGAGCAATCCTAAGGATTCTGCTCCATGAGAAAACTGCACTGGCTTTAAGCTAGCACAGAGCTTTGATTCACAAACCCTCATTAGTTTAGTAGTGATTGATCACTTGTGCTAAGTACTGCAGTCCCTGCTTTATCACCATATCTCCCTACCCATAATTATCTTCCCCACAACAGATTCCACAAAATGTTTATTGCCTCCCTCTCCTAATAACTTGGTAACAAGGCCAAATGCAAGGTGCAGCACCTGGGTTGGGGCAACCCCCAGTATCACTACAGACTGGGTGATGGACAGATAGAGAAGGACTTGGGGGTGCTGGTGAGTGAGAGACTGGACATGAGCCAGCAATGTGCACTCACAGCCCAGAAAGCCAGTTGTGTCCTGAGCTGCATCAAAAGCAGCGTGGCAAGCACGTCGAGGGAGGGGAGAGTAGGTTTAGATTAGATATTAGGAAGAAATTTTTTCTGTGGAGGTGGTGAGGCACTGAAACAGGTTGCCCAGAAAACTGGTGAATGCCCCATCCCTGGAAGTGTTCAAGGACAGGCTGGATGGGGATTTGAGCAACCTGATCTAGTGAAGGGTGTCTCTGTGCATGGCAGGGGTCTTGGAACTTGGTGATTTTTAAGGCCCTTTCAAACCCAGGCCATTCTATGATTGTAATCACTGCAGTTCACAGGCCAGCCACTGAAGTCACCAACTTACCACAGGCAAACAGTAGCAATGATAACTGAGAGAGAGAGAGAGATTCTACAAACTTATCAACAGGGAGCAGACTGCAGCATGGATGGGGCAAACTGGGAATGCAATGTCCTTTTTACAACCTTGAGCCCTTAAACTGGGGCAAACCCCTGTTTTTCAGTGGTATATTATTGTCTTTATGTTGGATGCTATGCATAATATTTGTGAAATCGATAGAGAGTTGCTTATAGCTGCCTGCAAAAGCAATACAAAGAGGCCATCTGTAATTTCAAAAAGTCAGTCTGAATTGATTGGTGGCACTAATGCTCCTGTGAGATGCATTCACGTGTTGGGATGAAGGAAGCTCTACAAGTTTTTGAAAGCGGACCAGCATACTAAGTAAATACACAGCCCTCTTACCTTTTTTTATAAATGTTCATAGATGTTTAACTTCAATGTATGTTGTACATGACTCTTCCACAGTCCACATTTAACAGATATTTAGAGCAGCACAGCTAAAAAACAATGAAGATTGTCTCACATGCCAGCCATGTGTTCAAGAAAATGAAGGACCACTTTTTACAGCTTAAATGAAGCTTACATGGAGAACTGAAGTAAGAAATATCACACAGAGGCAGAGGAATCTGCAGTCAGAGAAAGTATTGCTTGAACAAGAGTCGTGCAGGGAGGTTACCTTCAGTTTCCCTTCTCACAATGTATAGTAAAGAAATGATTTGAAATTCAGTCATATCCTGTTCGAAAAGGTCTTCAAGGACCTGTAATTTGCCTTGAAGGAAACAAGATGGGAGTGGGAAGAGGAAACTAGAGGGTGATTGCATATGATAAGGAAAACAGCTTTCCAGTGTTCCTGTGGGCCATACTCTCTCTGCCTTGCAGCCTGCCTTGCATTCCCAACTACGCTGTTCTTTCATGCTGTGCTATCTACCAACATGCAAAAGCTGTAACTCCTTTGCTGGGAGACAACAGAATTCATAAAGTGTCTCCTTTGCCCAGACTGTGCACCTGGGTGTGTAGTTCACTAACTGAGGTGTTCATTCCAGTCTTCATGAGGAACAGGGTTGATATTTGATATCTGAACTTCCCCAGGGAACTAAAATGAAGCTTCCCTAATGGAAGCTGTGGTGGTGGGCATGAGAAGGTGGCTGTTCTGTACTGTGAGACAATCATTCAACTGTTCATTGTTTAGAACTTCAAAATCTTAAGCAACTGGATCAACATGCTAATAAACCTTCAGTGGTTGTACACTGGTAAGAAGGAACCAGAGGGTCACAGAATTTGAGGGGCTATCCAGGAAATCAGTCAGTTGCCACAGCAGAGAATCCTTCTACAAGGTCAGAGGATCAGTGTGAAAATGTACAACACAGAGATTGCTAGGCAACTTCATTTTGGTTTTGAAGCAGTAAGCAAGGATATGGTACTACTGGTTCAACCACCTCTATGAAACAGTTTTTTAGAAACAAATGCAATTTTCACAAATGTTTCAAGCCTCTCCATCTATAACTAAACACTAAGATCAGCCCATCACACAGTTTGTGCTACCTCTTGACCTTGAAGCTATTCATACACTGTCTCACTCTGACTCATGACACAGTCTACTGTGCCATATCCTGCTATAAATTTAATCTCTGTATTTACATTTGAATGGGAGACACTTAGCTGTCCACCAACACAGCAATATACATCCTCTTGTTTTGGGATTGGCTTCAAGCAATTAAATGGAAAAAGTTGGTTTCATACACTTGTCATAGCTGCCCAATCTGCTGTGATATGCCCAAGAGAATGCCATCACATTTCTTATAACTGCACATAAACATGCTTTCTGCACAGTTTCCACTGCCATGCTCTCTATACTGGCAAAGTTACCAAATCTTATAATAATAACTTTGAATTAATTTGAACCTGCCCAATTTTATGCAAATATTGTATACAGCTTCTGCCTCATGATATTCAAAGAACATTTTTTATGCTTTCCAAATGGAATTAGCATACAATACAAAGGAGATAAACACTCAGCACCTATTTAGCTCTATTTTGCTGTTCTAGTAACCCCAAGCAAGATAAACCTTTTCAGAAGTTGCTATCTATTTCACAGTAGAAATTGTAAGATCTTTTTCCCCACAATTTTTGCTTTGGCAGATCTTGGGCCATCCAAAACAGATTCACAGAATAACTGAGGCTAAAAGAGAATTCTGGAGTCAACTGTCCAGTCTGCTCAAAGCAGAAATAACTCTGAAGCTAAATAAGCTTGCTCAGGGTCTTGCCCAAATTATTGGAAGAGCACAGACACAAGAAAGTCTGCCACGAGGAACAGCATGAATTTAAAGGTGAAACTACACTACAGGACAAGACAGATACTTCAATTCTTTTATGCATTCATTACTACACACTATTCTCCTTTACATCCTTGTCTAGCATAGATTCATTGAAGAACTTCCACTTAATCCATCCCCTCACCTGAGGCAGGAGCGGTATGCAAAAATCACCATAAACAGATGTTCATATCACCGATACTTAAAAACTTCAGACTTTATAGTCTCCCAAGGTAGCTCTTCTTCTAGTACTGTCTTCCTAACTGTACAAATAGCTTTCCCTTAAAATTTAATCCAAAACTCTCCTTGCAAATACAACTCATCATATCCTCACCTTTTTAGTTACCTGAGAATATCTGATCGATATCTTCACTGCAACTACCTGGCATGTATTAACAATCATATTAATATGTATGTATTAATTATGTTTATTAACATATTATTGTGTACATTTTATAATATATTACAATATAATGTATATATACATTTTATAATATATAACAATATTGTGTATTGTATACATTTTATAATATATTACAATATTACATATTATATTAAATTTATTAACTGGCATATTAATATTTATCATCTTTTTGTCCACACAGTTTCTTTCATCTTTCTACACAGGGTATATTTTCTAGAACTCTGATCTCTCTCACATTTGTCTATCACTCTCAAGATGCGGTGCCAAAACTGGATAGTTCTGTATTTGTATATTTGATTTTTCCTTTTTCTAATCACTTGTCTTTACTGAATTTCATCTTATTGGATTTTACATAAATTTTTCAATCTACCAAGATCATTATGAATTCTAATTTTGTCCTTCAAAAGGCTGACAATCCTTTCTGACTTGCTATTATCTGCAAATCCCATAAGCATGCTTGTCCTCCCATTGTCAAAATAATACATTAAAATATTGAATAGTGCTGGACCCAAGACAGATTTCTGATGACCACACTTGAATGTTCTCTCAGTTTGACAAGGAACTATTGATAGACTACTCAGTCTAGTTTTTCCACCGATTGTGCCAATTTGAGTTTGCGTACAAGAGTGCCATGCAACACTATGCCAAGCCTTGCTTAAAATCAAGACACATCGCAGCTGTCACGTCTACTTATCCCTTAGGCTGACAGCATGAACACGACTGGTTCAAGCTTTGATACTAACTAAGATATAACAGAAATCAATTTGAGTATCATGTTCAGCAGTAGATCAGAAATGGTCATTCACACAGGTACACACAAGGGTTCAACTACTCAGCATGACGCACTGCAACATTTCTGCCAGAATTTCAGCCTGTGCCTGGCGGAGAAGAGTCCTGCCCAGACTTGTTTGCCTCCTCCCTACACTGGACTCTCACTAGTTGGGGAACTTCTGTGTTGAATCCCATATGCTTCAATTTGCTAGTAATGGGTGAAGTCTAGACACCCATTGCTTCCCACTTCACAACATGGGAATTTGGAGCTATGTGACCATAAAGCTTGTTTAGCTCACAAAATTATGAAAGGATTTTGTGATTTCTGTTGGTTTCTTTTTCTTACAGGAATTCCATTGTTTCTCATGTCTTCTGACTTCCCCTTCCCTTCCCATAAGCAGAAGAGCCTTTACTTACCAGGCTCCTGCTAAGGAGTCCTCAGCCACTTCCAGAAAAAAAGCTGAGCGAAAGGTAGAACTGCTTCTGACCCAGGTAACCACAGATCTGGCCAGGCAACCTTGTGGCTGTTCCTCTGATACACTAATTTGCCACAGGTGAAGCCAATCTAGGCTCTATTATCTAGGATGGCCCACTTTCTGTGGGAGAATGCCAAATTTCATAAGCTCTGTTGTACATCACTACTGTCTTGGATGTACAGTCTAATACAGAAAGAAGAAAGAATGAAAGAGAAGGTGAAGGAACACAATATTTAAATTGAGTTAGGTAGTCAACAGGCACACAACAAAAAGAACCCAGCACCAGGCAGAAGTAAACAGATCCAGGTGGATTCCCAGGCTGGTATGGATGCTGTAGTGTCACTGAATATCTGCCTTGCAGGTGTAATTTCAATAAATACTCACAGCACTCCACAAAGAGGAGCAGCTGAAACCAAAGATATTTAAGAGGCTAACAAACAAGAATCTTCACAGATGTATACTCCTGCTTCAAAAAAAAAAAAAAAAAAGCTTTCACCATAGACCCTGTACTGCAGCATGGAATAACCTTAAAATCATAACCTTAAGTATCACTTTTACATATACATTTGTATTTACTCACTTCACAGTCATATGAGGCACCAAGTACAGAGTACAGCTAAATGAAACTTCAATGATTTCTAAATACAAGCCATATGCTCAACCTTTCTGACCTCTACCAGATTCTCCCTGGGTTTTGCTTCAAAATAGTAATCTGTGGATACTATATGCATGTAAATTATGGTACAACACCCTAAAATAGGACTGCATTGAAAACTGGGTCTAGGACTCTCCAGAGATGGCTTAAATTTAAGTGAACGTTCAAATGCACTTTACAGATGGCCTGGAAAAATGTCAAATCACTTAAACATATCAAGTAATATTTGTACTTACACACTCTCAGTATCTGCTCTATTTGCACTATTTCCTATAGCAATTCTGCAAACATGGCTGTAACCTGACATTTTTCTACTAGCAAGTTTAAACTGGTGAGTAATTTGAATTGTAACAAAATACAAAGCCAGCTGAACTGGTTCTGGGTTCAGATTTCTCTGTAAATATTGCATGTGTCCAGTTATAGCTTAAATCATGATACGAGGACAGTCATGTGGCATCACCTATTCATTGACACCTGCACAAATTCCCTGGGTGGTGCTGATGAGTGAGCTACATCCCTGGTCCTTGTATTTCATACTTGGTTCCTGTGGAAACTGCTATAAAGCCATGAATTTTACAGCAACACTTCATTTTTTTCCTCTGAAATTGACAGTGTTGTGCATTTCAAAACAGGAGAGAAAATCCAGAAGTATACAGGTGGAGAGATTTCATTCAGGCCATTATGTATTTGATTTTTTTTTAACCTGAAGTGTTGGAAAACAATAGTGATGGCATAGCTTTCAAAGAAATCAAAGACCTAAAACAATAAATGACTTAAGCTAGCTAGATTTTAACTGATGATTGTTGCTCTCGGATATACTTTAGAAAAGTGATTTGCCGACACTATAAAGTGACTAATCCTTGGAAGAGCAAGTTGTGGAGATCCCATATGTAAATGTTTAAGTACTAACGGACAGATAGAAACCAATTAATACTGCAACTGGTGTTGATGCACTAATTAACATTAAACTTGAAAATTACATTTGTGATCAAATGTGAATGTATTAAAATTATGCTTTTTATATACAGGTGTTAGTCAGAGGTGGGAAAACCTCTCAAAAGAAAAATGTTAGTACATAAAATGGCCTAGCAAAAACATTCAAGACTGAAATAAAGAAGCACATTGATGCCAGTGAATAGAGCTACCCTACTTCTCAAAAGAAGTGTGGTCAGACTCCCTCCCTGATCCATCCAAACCTGTTCAGGAACCACCTTGCTCTCCAACCACTACACTGCCCTATACAAGAGCTTTACCTCTCCTGACTCTTCCCAAATTCCTTTCCTTAAACAAATCCCCTTTCACCCACCTCTCTCTCTCTCTCTCTCTTTCTCTTTCTTTCTCTCTTTCTCTCTCTCTCTCTCTCTTTCTCTCTCTCTCCCTCTGCATTCCAAGCCAGCCTCCTAGAAAGCCTCCACATCTTTACCTGTCCCATCCAGAGACCTCTCCTTCCTTTCATCTATTTGAACTTTCCAATGCATTCAAGTAGATGATTCTAAAAACTGGTTCATATCTCTCAGTGTTTCTCTACCTCTGTCCCTCACAAGCCAGTGTCTTTTTCTTCAGTCTGTATAGACAAGACTGCTACCTTCACTTTGGACCTAACCCCTTCCTTTTGCCAAGCTCCTACCTGCCAGTGGCAGTCAGTGTTGTTTGACTGCAGCAGATAGTCCAGCTCTCCTCATCCCTGTCTCTCCTGCAGGCTCCTACCTTGAAAAGGTTTCACTTTCCAATAGGGGTTACACTCCTTGAAAAATCACACACACACGCTTGACCACCTCAAAAGGTAGGAAAACTGATATTAATGGGTAGATATAGGAAATACTACAAACAAGGGTTAATAAACTTTGCTGTATATTTAAATAACACAGCATTTATTAAATAAGGGGAAGGAGGGAAAGAAAGAATCCTCCAGCCTGGCTTGAGATGGAATGGGGACAGACATTTGCAGCTTTTAAATATTCTGCTGATTGCAGACCCAGTTTGACATTCCCACCCTCCATAAACTCCTGTGGAAATGTTTCCACTCAGCGTAATGAAGCTTGTCATGCTCCCTCTTCACCTTCAGTCTTCAGCTGTTGCCTTGTATGGGAACTAATGAGACAACCGGCCACATTTCTATGCACCTTACATAGGAAAGCTTAAGCACCTAAAGCAATTGCATACAGATGCTTTGCCAGAGCAGGGCATCTCTAAAAATGGGTCAGAGGCAACCGAGGGGAGCATATTTATATAAGCTAGGTTTGTGTATCTGTCACGAAGGAATCCAAATACAAGTTTGAGTTTGTATTTGTATTGGAATATACAGGGAGAAGTATTGTGTCTTCTCTTCTCTTTGTTCTGCTGCTTCTATATACTTCTCAAATCCTCCTCTCTAAATTTCCACAGAACAGAGTATAATAAAGGGTGCATTACTCTCAAGCACACATCTTCATTTCATAAAGCAAAGGGTCTTCATTTCTACAAGCCTTACCTCTTCCTGGTAGGCATGGACCAGGTAGGAAGGTGGGTGAAGCTCTGTGAAACAGCTGGGAAGAAGCCAGTGAAGAGCAGTAGAATTTTTGCTTGTTATTGCTCTGTCTCCTTTTGCAGCTCCAGGGAGACTCCTTGGGAGACTACTTCATGGACATGACCGTGTTTGTTTGAAAACTCTCCCAGTGAGAGATAATTATTTCTGCAGCTTGATAAAGGCAACGTAAATTAATCAGACATATCACTACTTAATCCTTAGTAGATGCTGGTGCAGAGGAAAAAAACCTCTGTACTTATGACACAAGATTACAGAAGTGCTCCGTACTGCAGCTAATTAGATATGGCAGTGGATCAGTGCTAAAGAATTTAATTTCTTCCTTCTTCTAAGTGAAAATACGAAGTAAAAAAAAAGGGGGGGGAGGGGCCTGCAGGGGAGAAGATGCATTTACAGCTACTGTTTACTCCTGTGGTGTATTCCTCCAATACCAGGGTAAAATTATTTATTACTTCTACTTTTCAGCAACCTCTTTAAATGCTTCTAAACTTATAGGGAAATGAGGAGATTGCAAGATCAGCTTTATGACATTGCAATTGAGCCAATAACTATTTCAAGGTCCAAATCCAGTCTATCCACACAGAAGAGTAGGACCTCCATGGATCTGAAGTGACATTCACATGGTCCTATACAAAACTCACCTTCGAAAGTATTAACACAACTCACATTCATTACACTGTCAATTCTAATTGGATTTCTGATAGGAAACCTTTTCAACATGACCAGGATGCTGATTAGATTTTTGATCAGGCCATTCAGGTGCTGTGCAGATACTCCTGAATGATCCATACAAATGGATTATTCTTTAATAGAAGACAGAAGTGAACACTAAAAACACACCCTATGTTATCTCCACACTGTTCATTCAGATGGATGACACCATGCTAAAAGTAGATAGCTAATCCTGAATCACAGGCAGACTAAAAGCTTCCCTCACAATTAAACGAGAAAAGAAATTTCTTTTAATTAAGCCAGACCTTGCACTGATCAACATGAGCTTATAATTTACACATCCCCTTTTGCTCAATAATTACTGAGCAATTTAGGAGACAAGAAAAACTGCTACCAGGACAGACAATTAAATCCTAACAAGTGATCTGTACTTGGGATTAACCTTTTCCAACTGGTCTCCTCCAAGACACCATATTTACTGCTGACATCTGAATACCTAATGAAGAATAGCAGTATTCCACCTTCTGGAGTAAAAAGTTGGAGTTATAGCCTTGGAAAGAAGTGTCAGTCAGAGCCATGTGTGAGTGACAAGTCACTCACAAAAGTGAAACAAAATAAGAGGGTAAAGTTAAAATTCTTTAGGAGTCTTCACTTGGGTTACTTGGACACTACTGAGAACCCTTCCAAATATATATGTTCCTTTTCTCTCCTTCCTTAATTCCCTAGTACTGACCTATCCTGCTAGTCATGACCCTTTCCAAGGCTTGGGTATATCATCTTAATCCCTTCCTTCCTCCATTCGTTTTTGGGGAAGTCTCAGTTCAAATATGACACAGATAACTGATGTGTCAGAGCCTTGTGAAGATAAGGACCAGAAAATGCTGTTTTCCCCAGAGAAAGCAGGGCTTTCACCAGCATCTGCATATGCCTTCAGATAAGGCTGTATAGGAAAACATAAGGTTTGTGTTCGGACAACCTTCATTTTCACTCCCCTCTACTACCATCAATTTGGAACCAGGGGGTTTTTGTTTTCTTTCCCCCTCCTTTTAGCACAAATGGGTCAATGAACTTCACAGCTTGAAACCTTGACAGAACCATCTGTTCTTCATTAAAAGCCATTAATGACAATGATAATGGCACTAATTAGGCTGTGTGCAAACATACACACGCTTCAAGAGCTCCAGAGCTACAGGCGATCAAAGGTCCAAATTGAACCAGCTGCTGTACACTGTCAATGAGAACTAAGAACCTCCACCCCATCTTGTCCCAAATACAGGGACAACTAGTCAGCATCCAGATGGACATGTGGAGCAGATTATTCCAATACCCAAATAAATCAAGGTCTTTTGCCTTTGTTTCCATTGTTCTTCCACCAGTTCCTCTTCACTGTGTGTTAAGAACGATTGGGAAACACCACCACAGCCTGTGAGCATGTGTTCTCATCACCATCTGCCAGTTTTAGTTCTTTTGTGCATAGACCTGAGTGTGCACGCAGGGCTTGAAGAAGCACATCACTGTGTTACACCTGCAAACTGTTCCCAGTAAATGTACTGACTTGCTACTTCTTCCAAACCTGACTTCTGGAAGTCACTTTGTTGTTCCCTGCCTTGGTTTCCTAGTTTCTCAGAGTAGAGACAGTACCCCTGCACAGGCATCTGTCACAACTGCTTCAGAAAGGTTAGTGCTATGAAATCCTTGATACAAACAACATCTGGAACTTGGAGCTACACTAATAAGAGTTTCCTTCTAATATAACAGCTCAATTACAATAACCATATGATTGCAAAAAAACCTGATCCACAGAAAACACCATCCAGTGCAGCAAGGCCTGCTGGATCAAGGGGTGTCCTTGCATGTGGAAAACTGGAAATCCAGGCCTGCCTCTGGTCTCAGTTTCCTCTAGAACATAGGTATGTCTCTTCCATGTTCTTACCTTTGGGAAATAAACACTTGTAAAAGAGGAATGACGAAACCGACCTCTTTGTAAAATGCTTTGAATTACATTTTAAACCTGTATTTTAAAATAAAGGTCCAATAACAGCATACCTGGGAAGTGTATCCAGGCACATTCTCCTGACAGGTGTACAGCGCTGTACTTGTATGTATGTATACTAAAGGTATAATGTAGGTACAGTGTTCAGGTATGCACCATAGTGAATGAGAAACACATAAGTTGCAACACAACCACCCACTCAGCACATTATTATGCATTAAGAGCCAGTGTAGTTGCTGAGACCCTGCAGACAGCAGTTACTATGGATGCAGGACTGGCAGGGAGAATAAGCCCAAGCAGTACTGCTATGCAACCGGTGGGAAACATGGTATTTCAAACTGGGCTAAGACCAAACAATCAACACCAAGTTTTAAAATTAATTCAAAATATGGAACAACCAAATGCCTTGTTGAGGCTTTGAGCCAGAACTGAGAGAAGAGAGACTCACTCACTCTCCCGTAGCATGTCTTTCTCAGATGTGACCGTTTCAGACTGACCACACTGACTCTTTGCTAATACCAAAAGCCTAAACAGGGTCCCAACCCTTACAGTCCTCCAAGAGAAACTAGTTTCTGGCCACTTCCTCACCTTCCTGCCTTAGTTTTTCAAGGGAATAGCAGCATGTTGTTCATAATGGACTAATAATTCCAAAGACAGGAATGGAAAGCAATGGCCAGGAGGGTTTTTTTTAGCTCCAGTGAATTTTTAGCATCAAGGACAGGGACTTCTTGAAAAAAAAATGAAAATTCTGAGAACAAATCTGACAATGTCCCAGCTACGAAGACAAGAACCACCTAGTCCCCTGTTTTGCAATACTACAAGGGTCCTCCACTTCTTGTATTACCTTATTCACCTTACAGTCTGGGGACTAACATTTCCCCTGAATCATCTTTCTCTGACAGAGGGCATTTCTTCAGCTTTTACTCCTTAGTCTGTAGTTTCACAGCCTTCTTAAAGAAAGTCTTGAATAGACTAATCCGTTTCTACCATTCTTGCATCATCATAACATATCAGCCAGGATCCCAAAACCCTCTTTTCAATTTCAGAGAATTAATAATTGGATCAGAAGTGGTTTCTTAATATTACAGTATCTGATAATAAAAAGCTGTAAAACATCACCTAACTGATTTGAAGAAATACCTAGTGATGAGACACCTCTCCTGTATAATAGGCTGGTGTACAAAAATCACCAACTGTGGAAAACCTGTGTTAATGCAGTTATAAAAAAAAGTAACTATGCAGTTTCAAAAGCAATATGCAGTTACTTTATTGCTGCTTTGTAGAAAGTAAAGTTTTATTTTGTTTTTATGTTGAACTTTTTTTTTCTCCAAACACAAATTGCAGCATAAACACCTGAGAACTCAGTACGCACTGACTAGTGGTGTCAGAAGGCAATACTGTATGAATTTTTCACACAGTAGAGTACAACGTATGTTGGCTAGAATCATGCCTGCTTAAATATGAAACTCGAATAAAACTGATAGCTTGAGTTGAAAATCTTCATGTTCTGACTTCCTTTTTTTTTTTTAAACAATTCTTTTAGAAAGCAGGAGCCAGGTAGTTTCACTGTATCTATGTTTTAACAGTCTGGTTTTCCCAAAATGTATCGATGTCCAGTGGTAATTTTGTATGCCTTGTGCTTCTTTGAAAGACACATCCATAAGTTTCCTGATTCTGTTTTCACCATACACCATTGCCCCTACCCCCTCTCAGTCCTGCCCCAACCCACAGCAATATTTCTTTATAGTTAGATGTTAATAAAAAGGTGCGCCTCTCTAGAAGCAACTCATTACCCAAGCATGTTGAAGGAGGTTATCAGGAAGGGGGTATTACTGCACAGTGACCTGTGAAGGTTAGTACTCCAAGAAGAGCAATCATGAGGAGCGAACACATGAGGAGGTGACTGTGACAGAGCAGAGTCCTGTCACTGTGCAACCAATACCTGCTTTTGCATGCTTTTGTTCCTCAACTCCCTTTCTTCCCCAAAGGGTCAGGACAAAGCTACCTGCTAGCCTATAAGGGTTGTCTCCCAGCACACAGCAGCAAGTTGGGAAAAGGCTAATTCTCTGTGGGCAGCAAAAGGTGAGATGCATGGCCCAAAAGACTAGCAGCACTTGGTGACAACATCCACGATACAAAAGCAGCAGGTAACACCTGTGTGCCAGGTAAGAGGGGCTAAGCAAAGAGTACTCTGCAACCAGACCACAAAGCGTCCTGATGCTTTGTTGTAAAACGAAGTTCTGTCCTCGAAGGGCTGAGGTCCCAGTTGTGAAAGGACCAGGCTGGCTTAGGAGGAAGCCCACATGAGTTGGTAGTGTCAAAGGATGGTTATTCTGGGCCTGAGAGACTGTCATAGGTCAGGCTAAGCATAGATCATAGTGGTGAACTTTTCCCCTTGGTCCTGCTCTCTGGTGTTGAGAACACACACAGAAAGAGCTGGGGAATAGAACTTACTGCTCTCATGGGACAGCTGAGCTATCAGACAGAGGAACGCTGAGGAATCAGCTCTTGATCTCACCACTGTCACTTATCTGTGAATTTAGGGCTTTCAAACAACAAACCTAGGCAAAACACATCAGCAAATTCAGACAAAACTGCTTAATAAAGATAATATGAAAACTGCATTTTTTTTCAATTGATTCATAATTCGTAAAAAGATTCCACATAGTAAAACTCAGACCTTGGTTTCTCCTGTTTTCTCTTTTGTTTTGCCTAGCTCCCAAGCCCTTCAGAACAAATGTTGCCTCTTCCCAGCCTTCTCTGTGGTATTATATGCATTCACAACATTTAATCTGGGGAACTCCTAATTCTGTCAGAAGTCCCCAGCCACCTCACTAGTTGAAGTATCTTTACCAAAGCCACAGAAATTAAAAGGAAACAAAATCACACCCATTCATGTCGTACAGGTTTGAACACACTGAAATTACAGATCAGAAAGACTGGAAGGTGTTAAAACTCCTGTGACAGAACAGACTCAGAGATTGCCTCTTACAATTTCTGTGTAAATTTCATATTTAACAGGAAAAGCATGGTTAGGAAGCATTGCATAAGCATAGGATTTCTTTCAAGCATATAGGAAAGGGACAATCCTCCAACACTTGCCAGGGCAGCCCCAAGCTCAGGTGGGGTTTGGAAACAGCTCACCCAGGGGATGCCTCCACTGTGTACAGAGATCATATAAGCTCATTTTTACCTGTACTCTAAGATACTCCAAGAACCTGGTAACTGCATTAACACAGTACTGAGCTTGAATTAATTACCATAATTCTGGCTTTTAATTCAGGTTTGAGTTGGCAATACAGGAAATCTGAATTTTGTGTCCCTCATAGCAGGTTAGCACTGACACAATGGCATTATGCAAAATACTGAGGTGGTATGATATCACTCTGCTGGCTCACAGTTTATATTGCTGAGACCCAGCAGGGTAGGAGACACAAACCACTCAGACTGGAACCACAGATTCAGGCTCATAGCTGACTAACAGAGACATAATTCATTCAGCTTAAAGCACAAATAGTGTGTACTCATTTTAGTATGAATGCAGGACAGATATTCCCCAAAGTAGCAAATTGCCTATCCTGCTTGCATTGGAAAACTTTCCTCCTCATGGAGGAGTGTAGCGTAGTGTAACCATCTACACAGAGTCTAATGAAAATAAGAAGGGAAGGCTACTGGTATGAAAAAGGATTGCAAAGTCTAATCTGCCAGAATGGATTAATGCTGTCCTGAAAAAACTTGCTGGATTGAGCTTTCAGAACCTATATCTAGGACAGTGTTGAAAAATGCATGTGCCACCATCACTGAGAAATGGGCAACTTCTTTCCATTCCTCTTCCATTTGCTGGGTAAACAGGCCAATCACAGAGTCAGCAGCCATGGCAATTTCTGAATCAATATTTATCAAGCCCTTCTCCAACTGCTATTTCATGCCTCATTGGTCAGAGAGCATCCCCTCCAAGCAAGCCAGAAAATCCTGACCTTGCAAATGACAGAGGAGCTGCCTGAGGATTGCAAAGTAGAACAGCTCCTCTAGCTTAAAAAAAAAAAAAATCACAATTCACATGACTGTCCTCTGGAATTATGTCTTATTCTTCTGCCCTTTTCCTTTCTCCCATCTCTTCTTTCAGCAGCAGCCCTTGAAGCAAAAGCTTCATTTAAGAGCCCTAAACAAACAGCTGGTTCATTAGCAAAAATCAAGCCACATGCAAATGACATTAAAAGCCATGATACCCTCAAGGGACTCTGTTTTGTGTTGGGTTTTTTGTCTGTTCTTTTAATGCTATGAAAGATTGATTTCTTCCTGCCCCTTCCCTAGGCATAGTAAGTGAGTTTGCAATTATTCCATCAAACAAAAACAACTAGGGGAATAGACTGATGGAAAGGTATTTGGGGGCACAAAAGTACAATCCCCCATCCTAGCATGTCACAGAGGAGACTACAGAGAGCAGAGAAACCTGGGAGAGGCCAAGTGCTCTAAGATCACCTCTGGAAAACAGATTGTCAAAAATCAACCAACAGCTCAGGGACATTTGAAAGGAAAGAAAGCCTTGCCCTTCCTAGTTAGAGAAAATAACTCAGTACAGAAACAGTTGTGTCTATGATTCTTCAAAGAAATGGTGTTACTTACCAGCACATCCTCTGAAGTGTATGGACTACCTCCAGGAACCATGAAGGCAATTCAGTGTGAACTGCGCAGTTCAGTCTGGAGAGGATTCACAGTGCCACACAATCTGTTACTGCAGCATGTCCCTTTGCTGCAGCTTGACATGCCTGAGGTTTTCTGGGAAAATGTGTTTGTACCTGAACACCCCATCAGAAAGCTGAAGATGAGGTATGGTTCCAGCCAGAAAGAGAATGAAAACAAACACAATCAAAGTGCAAATGGGAAGGATCTGAGACCGCTCTTTATTTTTTTTTTCTCAAGCAGAAAAGAAGAATTCCTCCAAGCACATTCCACACAAGGAAACTGCATCCTAAAGTTTCCTCTGAGTCCCAAGCTAAGAAGAGAATTTCTGGAACTTTGGCTACTGTTGTGTAGATGCTCCAGGTTTTCTATATACAAGTCTGTTATTCAAAATAAATAATAAGGATGATTTCTGTGCACATTTTCTTCCCACTGATCCCTGCTATTCTTCTGGGAACACTTCTTCCCAAACAGTTTATCTCTTTACTATTTCTCCTCCTCTTTGGTTTGCAAGTTAATATAAAACTGGTCTTTTGATTTTATTTTCATTATTTTTGTAGGATCTACTCAAAAGACCACATTACTACATTTGAAATATTACACTGCACTCTGCATTTGAAACTCTCTCTACTCATTCAGAAAGCAGAGGAGTTTTGTTGTGGGATGTCCCTTGGATGACAGCTCCAAATTGCATAAAACAAGACAGCTTGTTGGTGCCTCAATCTCTGGGAAGAGAGTTCTGTTTGTTCACACTCAAGCCCAATGGCTTCAATTGGCACTTTGTTTCTAAGGAGCCCAAGCTGACCACTCTCAGCCTCTTTTTGTACAGGTTTATTTCTCTAGTTAAGCCATGTTTCATGTGATCTCCCCTGTTTAAATTCTGCTGTATTGACTTCTGTCCAGATTTCAACATTTTAGTTGCCTTTGTATTTATCTGGTATTCAACAACACTTTCCACATTAGCAGCATCAGTGAACTAATGGGCTATTTGTTACTTCGCAGGTCATTAGTTAAGGCCTTGAACAGAACATCCCTTCAGCAACACACATGCCTGCCCAGGACACTGCTCCTCAGTCTCTTTGCTACCATTTACCATTTCCTTACATATACAGCCCTCCTGCTGATTCACAGATCATGTGACACCACCTACATGCATACCAATGCAAATACATTTTTCTTTGTTTTCCTGCTACAAAATGCTTTAACAGAATCTCAAGTGCTTGGCATTCTCTCTTTCTGCTAGCCAAGCAATTACCACCATGTTTTCTTTGAGATATGTATAGATATATATGCCACAAATATAACAGTTAGTGCAATGGAAAAAATAATAATACAAAAACCTCTACTCCATAAACAGTGGGATGAAGGAAGTTCAGTTTGTTATGCATTATCTCCTGCTAGATTCTCATCCACATGTCCTAAACCTGATCTGCTAGTTTCAGGCTCTTGTGCCTTTCCCTATTTTACGGAGGGGCACACCAGAAGGGCGGGATGCTCTGTAGCCAGTCTGGACTCACAGAGATACCGAATGGCCTGCCAGTAGGCACATGTAAGTGACTGGCTGGCTCCTACCAGACTGAGCAGACGTGGGCAAAAATAGCTGAGCTGCTCCCTCAGCAGACAACAACTGATATCCACCTTCCTTCTACTCACTCGTAAGGTCCCATGGAACACACAGGGACTCAATACATTTGCTTGCCCTTCTGTTACATTGTTTCAAAGTGACTGGACAGCAGGATTCCCCAGACCTCATTCCTGAAGGAAACTAACAACATATTTGTGTTGGAATGCACTTGTGTGCACCTGCAGCAAGTCATTTGGGAGTCAGCCATGGTGGCAGATGCACCTCATCAGGATCCTAAAGGCTTAGCAAGAGCAATCTCTGCCGTCAAGCCTTCTGCAAGGTCAGGGACATAATTTTGAAATCGTATTGGATAAACAATATATTTTAAAAGGTGAATTTTTGTTGAGGTGAGGTGGTATCAAAAGATCTTATTTGGGCATCCCAGCGTAAGAGTCACCAGTAAGTCCAAAAGCTGTGAAAACTGAACTTCCACAAAAGCAATGAGAGAGACTTAATTACAGGGAGGAAGAGAAAGTCTTGCACAGGGATTACTCTCCCTCTGTCAATTGCTTCAGTGAGACCTCACACAATTGTCTTAGCTGTCTGTGCTGCATTTTCCCATCTGTCAAACAGGAGAAAGAAACAGGCCATTTAAAGCAGGCATGAAGTTACTTAGTGCATTAGTGTTTATAGACTGCTCTGAGATATAGGGGGGGACAAAACATGTGGGAGGGTGGTTGAGTCAAGGATCAAATTTTGAGGCATCAACTTTAAGGTTGTTCCTCAGGGTTCGGTTCTGGGGCCAGTTCTGTTCAACAATCTAGATGAAAGAGTTGAATGCACTATTAGCAAGTTTGCTGATAAGAGGCCTTGCAGAGAGATCTACATGGATTGGAGCAGTGGGCTACAATTAATGGGATGAAATCTAACAAACTGAAATGCCTACTTCTGCACCTAGAGCAGAGTAATGCTGGGCACAAGTATAAACTGGGAGAGGAGTGTCTGGAGAGCAGCCCTGCAAACAGGGATTTGGAAGTGCTGGTCAGTAGCAGGCTCAGTATGGGGCAGCAGTGTATGCCCTGGTGTTCCAGAGGGCAAACCCCATCCTGTGCTCCATCAAACGCAACATCACCAGCTGCTCAAAAGCAATGATTATCCTGCTGTAAGCAGCATAGATGCAGCCTTGCTTGGAATATTGTGGACAGTTCTAGGTCTCAAAATTTAAGGGAGTGAAGGTCCTTGAATATGTCCAGGGCAGGGCAACAAAGCTGGTGAAGAGGCTGGAAGGAATGTCCTGTGAGGAGCGGCTGAGCACTTTGGGCTTGTCTAGTTTGGAGACGAGGAGGCTGAGGGGTGACCTCATTGCACTCTACAGTTTCCCAAGGAGGCGAAGTGGAGAGCGAGGTACTGAGCTCTTCTCCCTGGGATCCAGAGACAAGGAGTGGTTCAAAACTGCACTAGGGGAGGTTTAAACTGGGCATTAGGAAACAGTTATTTACTGAGAGTTTGGTTAAACACTGGAACAGGCTTCCTAAAGAGGTGGTCGATGCCCCAAGCCTGACAGTCTTTAAAAGGCCTTTGGACAGTGCCCTTAATAACAAGCTTTAGTTTGGTCAGTCCTTAATTGGTCAAGCTGTTGGATTAGTCTATTCTGTTCTAAACAGCAGAACGCACAGGCCACAAAAGCATGAAGTAAGCCTTTCAAATTTGATGTGCCAGCTCAGAGCTCTGGGACAAGAAGTTTCCTCCAGAAAAGTAGGCTGGCTGGCTAACTTCCCCAGATGATTCAGAAACTCTGACTCATGTCTAATACTACCAGTTATATTTTCATTTTTTTGCACTTGTCTTCCTTCTCCACCCACCTCTTCCTAAAGGACCGATTTGCTTCTATGTTTCACTACAAACTCATGTATCCCTTTTCACTGCTGGTGCTAACCATGCCCCTCAAACAAGGCTGTTGAATTTGACCTTCAGAATCCATGAGTCAAACAATATGGTGTGACGAACTCACAGTCTGCAATTCATGGCCAGGTAGTGATGAGGTTACCCAGACTTCCAGCCAGCCATGTTGCTGCAGCATCCTAAATAGCTTCCAAATCAAATCAAGGGTAGTAATGTATTGGTGACTCGAGAGATAGAAAAGACTTTTGTCTCTGAACAAATTTATTTCTCTCTGAAATTAAGACCTTCTGATTTCAATTTCACCTCCTCTGCTGCTGCTGAAATGAAGCTGTTAAAAGCACAATGACGTGCGGCAATATCCTTTTTGGGCTAAACAAAACTTCATAGTAAACAGACGGGAAGACTTGGCACAGTTCATTCCTTGGGCACCCTGGAATAGAAAAGCATTTTCCTTTGTCCATTTTCTCCCATCTCAGATAACATCTGGCTCAGTCAGGGAGATGTTACTGCACAGACACATTTCCCTGCTGCAGGCCAAACAGGCCCTTGGCAGGAACTACAGGAATACACACTTTTGGGCTATCAAAAAACACTACAGTGAGTGTGCTTTTGTGGGCAATGTGGAAATCGTATGGGCACATACGTACATGTGTACAAGAGGGTGGAAATCAGATGGCTACATCACATAAACAATTAAGTTATGAGCTGGGTCCTGACTCTATATCTCTGCTATGAACAAAAACACTTGCTAAGTCATATATAAGATGCTAAGAACAGTTGGAAGGAAGAGCTCCTTTAATTTTCTCACATGTGCCTTTTCAGAGTACAGCCACTGTACCAGAAAGATTTTGTTTATATGATTTCTAGAGGTTTTTTAACCTGGGTACACAAGAATACACACAACAGTTACCTGTGAAATGCTTAAAGCACTACTGGAATGGCATACACACTCCTGCTACATTTATGCAGTTTGCTATGCCTGCAGTTTTAAAGTAAGGGGTAATGAGGGGTCTTACAGAGAGGTGGTCATGTAGCCAGAAAGATGAACTTACCCAGAAAAAGTATTGAGAACTAGATACTCTCCTGAACAACCCAAGAATTAATTAATTTTCATACATAGATCAGTAAGTAGCTCTGTGCGCAGTAGCAAATGACAGACATACAAACTGAAAAATATTCTTTGAAGTCTCATTTTGGCTTACCATGAAAAGGGAAAACCAAATCAAAAAGATACATCATAATAAAAACTTGTTAGAAACCTCCTCAGGCAAGGAATATAGCAAGGACTAAAAGCTTTGATGGCATTTAGACTCCTGGCTACACAAATCTCTTCTAAAATAAAGCAGTCTCTAGAATAGATAGTCACATCAGACAATGACAGATCACTAGTTAAAAGTTCATGGTCTTTCAGATAAGACATAAAACCAGGTCCTGACCTTGTGTGATCATTAAAGATCTCATAACGCTTTTTGCAAAAAGAGGGTTCTTAATCCCACTGGTCTGGAAACAATCTAATTTAGGTAACTACCTAAATCAATCTTACAGATTCATGTAAATACAGCACTCTGTTCTCCAGGCTAAAATAGTCTGTGGCATTTCTGTGTGCAGTAATACACGAGTAAAAGAGTGCTCCTTATCTCAGCACTAGGTGAAGTGATCTTTGTATATGCACTCATTGCCACACCTACATGGGGGTTATGAAACTCAACATTTGTTAAGGAATTTGGAGATGCATAGTACAATGGATAAGAAACTTATTACAGTGCTCAGTGCAGTTCAGTTTCTGTGAAACCCTTTCCACCCTAGAGTAGCTAGAAACTAGAGCTTATCAAATTTTGAGAGCTAACAAATAAATGACAAACACAAAAGAGCAGAATGCTTATGCCTGTGCCACTGAATAAGCCTATGGGACAATAGTCAAAGAATGGCAGGGGCAAGACTGAGACAGGTGGATATTGCCTGAATTATGGCATTGCTGACATTGATGGTCAGCAGGTGAAACTGTAAGTGATCCAAACCACTAAATTTTCAAAACATAAGGATAGGGCTCTTGGATAGGCCTTAAAGGAAAACACAAAGGTTCTTCCTAAGCACAACTTCCAGCTTCCATCCAGGAGGACTCACAAGCACGGCTCGTTTTCAAAACTTCTTTACAAATATTATCACCAGATGTCCAAAAACTCCTTGGGGTTCATTCAATACGGAAATCCACAAGCGTGGATGAGAGAGCAGACAAAACCAAGCAACAGAAGCATCAACTGTGCTATTCAGTAAGGAGTTAGTCTCCCAACATAGTCAATAATTACCTCTTAGAGGAATAAAGCAGCAATAAAATTCTGAAGGCACACACAGCTGGAGCTACAGAAGACTTGAAATATGGATGTAGTGGATTTTTACTCTAATAAAAATGTAAGAGGACAATTACATCTGTCACCAGAAATATTAAGCTTTGAGAGACTTTGAGAGTGAGGTCTTAACATGACCATGCCTGTATGCATGTAAAAGAACGCCTGGGTCAGGGTGGGCCTCTGGATACTGACAGTGAAGGTTTATTTTGACTTGAGATCTCTATTCATGACTATCTCTCAAGGGAAGTATGTTATTCTTTTGCAGCTATATGAAAAGGAAAGCCTGTTATCAAAGCAGCATTCAGTTATGATTACTTACAGCACTTACCTCTTGTAATCCTTTGGCATTACTAAACAGAGGGCATGATTCCATTCCCATTAAGATACAAGAATAGATTCCCTGGGAAAACAATTAAGGCTAATACGCAGATGGATTACAGAGATGCTCTCACCTGCATCTTGACAAAGCAGAACATCCAAGTTTTCTTTACTAGCAAAGTCTAGTAGGTTACCATTTTCCTGATCTTCACTGTCTATTTACCTCAACAGTCTGACTATATAACTGAAAGTCAATTGCAACTTATGAGAAAGATTCCAAGAACAAGTTGTTTCTCATGATGACACTTGCTTCTTTGATGAGCCTGCGAATAAGAGCACACAACAGCTTTTTAAATGCATGCAAGTTCCTGGTAAAACATTGTGCACTGGAGTCAAGAGGACACAACTCCAGTAGGACTCTCATGCTCACTCTTTCCTGTTCCTCTCACACGGGGGAAAAGCTCCAAGCCAAAAAGGTACCAGTAAAGATTAGCTTATAGTATGCAGTAAGAAGACTTTGGGAATATCCTCCAGTTAATTATTTAGTACAGTTTGTTGGAGGGTATGTGGTTAACAAAAAAGAAGCCTGAACTAAACCACAAAATACATTTATCACACTCTAAGAACGTTTTTCCTATAACAATTAATTCTTCATAGTCTGTTGAGGATGAACAAGAAAATCGGTATTCCATTTTGGATACAGTTTTAACATCATCACATTTAAGTTCACTGTAGCATGAAAAGTGGAAATTTCAGAAAATTGGGAAAATCTTTCACATTAGAAGACCTGTTAGTACAGTAATTGGGGTCTCCCCCATAATGAGAAATTACCTTAATCTCGGGCTATATATCTTTCTGGAGTGCATCATACTTTCTCTTTAGTTTAGACCAAAAGCTGTATTCTGGAAATTCATAGAATGGCTTAAATTGGAAGGGACCTGAAAGATCATCTAGTCCAAGCCCCCCTGCCATAGGCAGGGACACCTTCCACTAGACCTTATTGCTCAAATCCCCATCCAGCCTGAGACAAGGAAGTCACGTGGGACAGTGTCAAATGCTTT
Organism: Manacus vitellinus; assembly: GCF_001715985.3. Taxonomy (NCBI): domain Eukaryota; kingdom Metazoa; phylum Chordata; class Aves; order Passeriformes; family Pipridae; genus Manacus; species Manacus vitellinus. The sequence continues at coordinate 5,038,916 of NW_021940750.1, forward strand.
GCGCAAGTCCAAGTGGATGATGTCAGTTGCTCTTCCCTTATCTACCAATGCCATAACCACATAGAAGGCCTCCAAATTTGCCAGGCACCTTTTGCATTTAGTGAAGCCATGTGAGCTGTCACTAATCACCCTCTTAAACTCCATGTGCCTTAACACTGTTTCCAGGAGGATCTGTTCCTGTCAAGGGTTTAGTCTGACTATAAAATTGCATTTTATGTTTAGGCAAAAGCCAAGAATTCCATTCTAGCTGTAGGTTTATTGCTTCTTTCTTCCATCTGCAGCTAGGTATAGGAATCACCAAAATAAATAACTACAGAAAGCAGTAGATTGCTGGTTCAAAGGAAAAGTTAAGTTGCAAAATTCAGAATAGTTTCCTAATCTCAAAAGTATCTTGGTAGCAGAAGACTATTTATTGTCCCTAAAACAGTATTAGCAATTATATAATAAGACTAGAGAAGCTCTGCAAAATGCACATGGGCACCTGCTAACTTTTCCAACAGTGCAATGCTTGGCCTTCATGGCACCAGTGCATGCTGAGAATGAAAAGTTTTGACTCGCATTGCACCGGAGTAGTTACTTACAGATAACTTAAGTTCTGCATCCTAATTTTAACCTCAAATTGTACTGTTACGAAAAATATAAGCCCACACCCCTCCCTTAAAAAAAAAGCTTCAGAAGCTATAAAATATAAAACCTGCTGATAAGAGCTCATTGCGAAGAAGCATGGTCAGCAAGCCCATACTCTCCTTCATAAATATTTTAAGTGTTCACAAAACAGTACCAAAGAGAGAAAGACACCAAAAAGTTATTTTATATCCCCTTTCCTCCCACTTCTTTTAATAGTGGACAGATAGGAGGAGAGCAATGGCAGCTTCTGCCCAAATAATTTCATCGATCCAAACCTGATCAATCTTACAGCAGACAGTACCAAAAGGAACAAAAATGAGCCACCATCTGTGGTGTCTTCTGGGTGGCAGCATAACTAACATTTTCTGAGTGAGCTGACACTCATGTCAGAGACAAGAGATGCAGGATGGTTTAGAGAAACTTTTGTATAATTCTAAATTTGTTTTTTATAATCTATGTTGAAAGATACATTGAGGCCAGGAGTAGCAAGCTGCTTTATTTTTAAAGATGCTAACAACATACCTTCACAGTGGCTGTAATTGTATCATCATGCTATGTCACCCCCCTCTGAAACTACAATTCATTGCCAGCAGTGCAATACCTGAAGTTAATTCAGAGCTCTCTGCACTTCCTGTTACTCTCAAGATAACAGAGAGCCACCCCAAACATGCATCGTGCTGGAAGCTGCTAACGAAAGTCCATGTGCACTGAGGAAGCCTAGAATACTGTTGTGGAGATGTTCTCCTTCATTTTGTGAGCAAAAATTTGCTGTGGTGGAAGCAGTAACAGTAAAAAGTCACTTAATACAGTTACTGTCCTTTCAGGAAGACAGATCCAACAGATTAATTGCTATAGTGTCATCAAATATCTGACAGATGAGACTCAAATGGCGTGGTGTGCTTACACCACCTACGTAGCATGGATCTTAAAAGTAAAGTTACAGCCTTCTTTGCTGTAAGATTTCCAAATGGGCATGTTGTGCATGTTATTTATGGACATCTGCCCAGACCTTCAGATGAACACCCCAAGAGACGTGAGCTTCCACCTCAAACTCAGCGGTGACATCTCAGTTCTCCAGTTTAACTGTTGAATTATGGATTGCTTCTGCAAACAACCAAAAGAGTGAGAAAAGCCAACAGAGAAGAACTAGAAGTTACTATAATGGTGGAAAACCAAAAATAGAAAGGGAAAAAAATGTGTACAGAAGGAGAGTCGAGTGACTGAGGGACATGGAAGAAAACAAATGAAGGGATAAGGACACTGTGGAGATAGAGGGGAAACCACAAATTTCATCTCAATCTGAGAGACCCAGAAACCACATCCAAAAGCTGAGCCACTCTCCAAGCTCACTGGCTCACTCAATCCTTCCTTTTGTCCCATCCCAAAGCTTCAGACTGGTTACTGTGGTTGGGGAGCAAGGTCCCAGCAGCCACCCAGCACTCTGGAGAAGCAGAAAAAATGGATGAAACAAAGTATTTACCTCCAGTTGATGCTGCTGCTGCTGCTGACCGCTCCCCAAGCTCCCTGAGGGCTGGTGCTGGGCCCAGGTGTTCCCCGTTACTTGCCCAGCCCCATAGTTGTTGCCCCTCAGGATGGGCTCCCAGCACCCAGATTATTCCACAAAACTTCCTTCCAGCTGTAGTCATCAACTAAGGCCTCAGATCTTAGCACACACTGTCACCTATGTGGCTCTGCTTTGACAGCAGTAGTATTTCTCCATCACACAATCCCCCTTTTTGTTGTGGCCTGGACAAGCAGTTGCTTTGTAATGAGCATTGACTTCACTGGTCTGGTTTGTCATCCATGTTAGATTAGGGCAGAGGGACACAGAGGGTAGGTGCCACTAATCTTTCCCATATGCCTTAGACTTCATTATAATGTCCATACACAGTACTTTTTGGAAACATCCATCGACCTGATTGGACTTACGAGCTGGTTGCTCAACAGACATCAAAGTACTGCAGAAAAGTTGCCCGGGGCAGAGTAAAGCAGATTCCTCTGGTCTCTGGAGCCATGGGTGTCTGTCAGTATCTAGTAGTTACAGTCCACTAGCAAATAAAGAACTGGACCCAAAGATGGGTCAGGTATTGCTCTGTCTACAGTGTCCTTTGTCAGTAACCTACTCACAACTATTGCTCAGGTCAGGGTTGACTGGAGGCTCAGAACACCGCCAGTGAAGCATCTGGTCCTCAGTCAGGTTGGAGCTCTCTGTGCTTTGGCTGGCCAGAAACTTACAGACAGCATTTTTGCAGCAGCTGTTTTGAGACTCAAGATTACCACAAAAAAGGGAGGGAGGGGAACAGACAGCGGCCAATTTACCCCTGATTGAAACCACTACTTATCATGCAAAACGCAGTTCTGAGAGCATGGCTTCAGCACAGATTCTCCATTCAAAGGGAGAGGGTAAGCCAGTTTTTAAAAACTAGAGAAAAAGGCCAGGAATTTACCATAAAGTTATTTAAACAAGGGATATCAGAGGGCTAGCTTTGTAAATGGAAAGCTTATATGAGCTTCTGTAAGCCAATGGGAATAAATTTGTTTTGCCCCCCAAATATGATAATTAGCTGGAGGCAGCACCACTTCATCAATGAGAGATTTCCAAGGAGAACTTTGCAGAACTAGGAAGGAGCACAAGCAACAATAAAAATGCCTTCTGCTCTACTTTCTGACACCGAAAGAAATGCACTTGTCTGACCCGTACTATATTTATACACCCCCATCTTATGGCTTGTTCATGACTTCATCAGCAAAAGGTGTTTAGGGTTTGCCTGATGTTAAGTGGCCAGACAGAATGCATTAGTCTAGAAATGGCTTATTAAATTCCGCTGTCAAACTGAAGGAGTCAATAAATACAGTGGAATGTAAGTGCTTTACTTACATAATGCTTCATGTGTATTGTTAAAAAGTTCTCATACAACACAGTTTCAGTTCTGTTTTAATTTCTTCCTTGTTTAACGCATTACTTTCTTCTGCCAGGTCTTGTCCTACCTCAGTGTGTAGTACTGTCAGCCACTGAGTTGCCTACATCTTTTTTGGGAACTGCCCCTACTCAGCAAAGTGGGCCAAGTCATCACATAGGGATTCTAAACTCAGGGAATTCAAACCACTCATGCAGTTGAAGGATCACAAATCAACTCCATTTTTTCTAGGCAAGAAAGGACATCCTTCCAAGCTGATGCAAGCTCACTCACCCATTACAAAATGCAAAAAAAGATTTAGCAGAATGCAGAAAACTTCAGCCATTAAAGTTATGGGATGCAAAACCCTTGACAGCCCCACCATCTTACTTACCAACTCAACAGCAATACTAAAAGCATTACCTTCAACTCATGTCCAGTACAATCAATAATTTTTAAAAACACGTCGCTGCCTTCCAGCACAGCCCCTGCTAAATTTGTACCATATAGATTCCACCGTTATCCACACGGGACAATATCAGTAACTTGGATGAAATCAAGCATTTTCGAGCCACAAAGGACCAAAAGATGAGGCCTTTTTTTGTTTCTAAGAATTAAAACATAGGCAGGGATAGTTTTATTTGGTTGTTGTTGCTGGTTTTGTTGACTTCTGATGAGAGGTATCAGACAACATACGTTGTTCTGAGCTAGAACCACTTCAACCCCAGAAACCTATTTGTGGGTCTTATTTCAGCAGAATTATTTTCTTCTCAAGGAAATCTTAAGCTTTCAATAAAGATTTAAGAAGTCACATCAATTTTTTTGGGGACAGTTTTAATTTTCTTCATCTCCTCACTTACCCTGATCAGGATTAAACTGGATTAACAGAACTGGCATGCTTTGGTCCTGCCTCTGACTGCATTCAGCTGAAGTTTAAAGCTTACATTCACTCTACCAGGATTTTTCCAAAATGTTCCTGCTGGTAAAGCACCAAATAATTCTTAGCAACCTATCACATAAAATATTGAATTCTCCACACTTGCTCCAAAAGGATTTGCAAAAGTAAAAAACACAGGAAATTCAAACCATGTTTAAAGGCTGGTTGTTTTTTGGTGGGATTTTTTTTCCAAGTTCCAATAGCGCTGAAGCTGAGAAAGCTTGCATTTAAACTAGACAAAGCAATGCCCTCTAGTGTTCTGCAGAGAAATCTGGTAAAAGGCTGCCCAAAGCCTTAAAAAATTCAAGCTTAGGACTGCTGTACCACCTCAAGTGACATTCGACATTTTGAAAACTCACATGCAGCATCCTTAGAATTTTCTGCACATAACTGTGGCCTGCAGAACTATTTGAGATCCTTTCTTTTCCTTCCCTCCGTTGCTGATACTTGTATCATAATTACAAATACCACCCATGGACAGTATTTTACTGTCTTCCCACCTGTGGTGTTTGACAAATCACATGATACCCACTCTGCACCTTCCCCAAGTACACACAGCATTTCGTACCCTGTATTACTGACCCATCACACAACATGTAATTTTTGGCTTGAGGAGCTTTCTTACAGAGCTGCAAAGCTTAGTGCATTTTCTCACAGCAGTAGCATTCCCAAGATATTGATAAATTGCAAATAGAACTCTCCAAATTCAAGAAAGACTTAAAGAAAAGCAGTCTCACAGTTAAAAAAATACCTGCAGAGTTCTCAAAATATTTATTTACACCCTGTACACAATACAAAACTCAACTTTGCATCGCACAAAGTACTGGAAGACATTTTATAACTGGTGGTCTAAAAAGCAAAAGGCAAAGTCCTTGATGAAGGCTGGTCTTAAAGGGGCAGCTAGGAGTCCTTATATTTTACCATCCATTGCTCTTGAAAGACAACTGCTGGGCTCTCACCATCTAGATAAAAGCAGAAAAAAGATTGAATGGAAATGCCAGTTTTGCCCTTTCTGAAATAAGGTGAAGGTAAATGAAACTGTTTATTTTTTGGCAACTTAAGGGGGACTGATACACATAGAAAACTGCCAATACAAAGACAGCAACCCAGTCACAAATGCCCTAAGCTCTATGTGATTATGTAGCCATATGAGGGGGCAGCAACACTTGACTTTTCAAGTGAAAGAAAGATACTGTTATCATTGGGCACAATGATCTTAAAAGGTCTTCCCCAAACTAAATGATTCCTTGATTCTATAAAGCTGCTATCTGGACTTTGTTTCTTGTCTGAACAATTTCAACTACAAGCAGGCCTATTAACAGTGTTTCATACTCCTCTTGGGACATTGACTGGAGCAAGGTTAATACAGGCATGGTTTCTTTGGAGGGAAGCTAACTTGGCCTGTTTGATAGGTAACAACAGGAGCTTGGCCTTCAGACTAGGCATTACCCTGCACCTTCCAGAGGAATTTATTTGTAAGAACAAAAAATCAGAGATACTTTTATGAACAAACCTTGTTAAAGTTCTCCAAACAAAAGCCTGCCAGAGTGACTGTAGTTCTGCAAAAATTACTGGATATAAAGAAAACATCCAGGGGGATCAAACCTAGAGTAAATTCTGGACTTGATGTGGCACTTGTGAGGAGCCTTTTAGCCTTGTGTCTAAGGCTGCAATATAGAATTTGGATGTAGAAGTGGGATCAAATTAAACATTGATAAAATTACATTTGAGCTAAGAAACTCCACTTCAACACTGAAATTGAATTCTCCTCAGAAGGCAATCAATACATATTCTAGCTAAAAAAGCAGAGACTTTTTTTTTCTCTAAATTATTTTTGATCTTGTTATACATGGAACCAAATTAAGGGAAAAAAGAAAACAGTTTAGAGACTATCCAAAAGACAGCCAAGGGAAGACATTCATGTTCGTACCACTGCATTAGGTATTAATATTTCTTAGAGGTCTGACGCAATACATCTGTATGCACAGAACACTATCCTGGAGAAACTGCTTATATATATATATTAAATATAAGGAAAAAAAGAGCTCACAGGATCAGCTTTTTCCCTGTCACATCATCATTCTATTTGCAGGGGATAGTGTGGGGAAAGGACTATTCAAAATTCAGGGTACAAAAAAAGCAAGGGAAATATCTAGGGAAGACAGACATCATCTTGAAAACCCAGTTTCCAGCCTGACTGAATGAAATAGCTTTTCCAATTCCTTCAGTTCGTCCAACAGTCCAGTGCCTTTCAGACACATCCTCACCTTCTCTGGGAAGAAGAACAATACGAAAGAAAATGAAGGAAAATGCTCCAACATTCAACACAGAAAGGCCACACACACAAATACTGTGCATTGTTCTGCAGACCTGGGAGCATTCTATCAGTGCTTCACGTGGCAAAGATGCCAAGAATGTCCAGGTAAATACTAAAACCATCTGAGCTGCAAGTAGTTTCATCAGTGAAGTATAAACTGATCTCTTCCATTCTTCACCTTGGCTCTCTTCTTGCACAAGTGTTTTGCTATGAGTCTAGCGCTGGTGCATTCTCCTTATTTTCTTTCTGTGTCACCATCTGCAGGTACTTCAGTCTCATGGGAGGGAGCTGCTCATAAAGGTCAAATCCCATAGGGTTCTCTGCATTCAGCAGTCTGTAGTATAGCAGGTGTTTTTTCAAATTCTGAAGAAAGAAACAGTAACCATTAAACATGTCTGAAAGGAATCTAATCTTTTCCACCATCTCCAACACAACATAGCAATCTGCAGATAGTACAATTCCATCATTCCCAACATATTTAATTATATCTTCAATTGAAGAGCTATAAAAGGCAAGTTTCTTGCAATAAAATTTACTTTTGATCTGTATGAGAATTCCTCTTCTGAACACAACTCCACCGTCTTCTCAGCAGCCTCTCATAAGGACTTTTTTGCCAGAAATCCAAGTGGGGTTTTGAGTGGGATCTAATAATTTACCCTTGACACTAACCACAGAGGGCCAAATGACCCCATTCTGTCACAAAAAGGATAGACTTTGGCAAGCTCCTTGAGAAAAGGAGAAACCTTGCATCAGTTCTGCTCTTTTCAGGGGAAGCATTAACCTCAGAGTTAAGGCAGATCACTGCTGTCTGTCTATTCATAGCTGTGCTAGAATCATTCCTCTAGCACCTCTGACTATCCAGATATAATGCTGCCTGGACAAGACGATTGAAATACAGTACAGGAGATTCATCTAGGTTTCAATGGGCTCCGTGTTTTGAGTTTAATTACTACAAGAACTGGTTAACAGTACAGACATTGCAGGCCAAAATCCTACTGCTAATCTCTCATTCTCAAATTAGCAAGGTAGTTAAACACAAATTTCAAAAGCCAAATATAAGTATGTAAGAGTACCAGGTATAGAACATTTAATTCCCAGGGGTACAAACTGAATCTTATAGATCCTACCTCATCCACCAACAGCCATGTTTTCCGCAGCATGCTCTTCCGAGCAGCATCAGTCTCCTGGGAACAAAACACATACCTTCCTTAATAGAGTACAATAATAATTTTGCCCATGAGCATACAGCACTCCAAGATGATTTGTTAATTATGACAATGAGCAGCTTGTTCTAGCAGAAAGTGCTTGAGATGGCTATCACTTGGATCCTGCCTCTCTCCTCCTTTCCCTGATCTGAATCTCGGCTGATTTCTCATCCTTCAGGTAGAACTGCAGATGAGAGGTGAAGTGTTGTTAGCACAACTAATTATTGCTAGAGGCTCCAAGGCCACGGGAAAGCTTCTGCTTGGTTACTCAAGCAAAGTGAAAGTAAAAAGTACTTTACACCTTAAGATTGCTCAGGCAGAGGTCAAATCTTTTACAGAATCACTGAATATGCTGAGTTGGAAGGGACTTACAAGGACCATCAAGTCCAACTCTTAGCCCTGCACAAGACCATCCCCAAGAGTCACACCATGTGCCTGAGGGTGTCATCGAAACAATTCTTGAACTCTGTGAGGCTTGGTGCTATGACCACTTCCCTCGACTGGCTGGCGATGCTTTGCCTGATGCCCCCAGGACACGGTTGGCCCTCCTGGCTGCCAGGGCACTGCTGACTCATATTCAGCTTGCCACTGACCACGAACCCCAGGTCCCTTTCCACAGCACTGCTTTCCAGCATCTCATTCCCCAGTCTGTACATACATCCAGGGTTGCCCCATCCGGGATGCAGAATCCAGTACTTCCCCTTGTTGAACTTCATATGACTGGTGATTGCCCATCTCTCCAATTTGTTGAGGTCTCTCTGCAGGGCCTCTCTACCTGTGAGGGACTCAATAGCTCCTCCCAGTTTTGTGTCATCTACAAACTTGCTTAGTATCCCTTCCAGTCCTGTGTCCAAGTCATCTATGAAGATATTGAAGAGCACAGGCCCCAAGATGGAGCCCTGTGGAACCCCACTGGTGACAGATCACCAGTCTAATGCCACCCCATTCACTATTACCCCCTGACCCGCGAGCTGATTGCTCACCTACTGCGTGATGTGTTTATCCAGCTGTGTGCCAGACTCATTTACTGTGGGAGACAGTATCAAAAGATCTACTGAAATCCAAAAAGATTACATCAACTGGCTTTCCTTGATCAACTAGGTGGAGCTCTCTCTGCCTGCAGCTCCCTCATCCTTTCTGCTTTATTCTTCCCTCGATACCACAGCCCACATAGTTGCTGACTTCAAAAATTTATGTGGGACTGGCTACCATTAGTGCAAGTACTTCAGGGCATAATGAACAAAAGCTGCTGCCTCATACGTGGTCTACTGAACAGCCGACCAGTCCTCTCAACACAGTTGCTTACAATCTTTGTTTTTAAGTCCCAAGGTCAGTGATTCACCACGAGCCACACTGGACCCCTGGGAGAGCAGATGCAAAACCCAAAGAAGTTCTGCTATCCGTTACCTACCTGTGTCGCACTTTCTTGGGAGAAAATAAAGCTGTTCACATGAGCCACAGCCACCACGTAAAGAACAGGGCACCAGGCGTGACGCAGCGCACCAGTGACCAGTGTTCGGAAGTAGAGTCGCAGGAGGTTCAGGTTATCCTCAGGAGGGGAAGTGTATCGCTTAAGCGGCACAGGGAACTGCAACAAACCCATACAGAGGCAACATTACAATTTTTGTCAGGGTCTAAGTAGTGAGGGGAAGTTCATGATTTCTAGGGTGTTTCCCAGCTGTTTGCACATGGTTGCCTATATAACATGATGTACATGGCGGCATGACCCCCATTTGCAGCAAGAGCTGCTACTGCCCACACTGACTGATGTAACATGCCTTGACAAAGTGTTCTCAAGACCTCTTCAGCTTTATGGAGCTATGTTTTACAGGTTCTATCACTGTGGCTGATTTTTGGCACAGGTAAGAAGAGTGGTTACAAAGTAAGTAGACAGAGCACTTTTGACAGCACCACTAAATTCTATCTCTTGTGCTCTGCTTATTCAAAAAAAATATAGTCCTGAAGTTGACAGATCAAATTTTCTTGCCAACTTACCCAGCAGAGCACAACTCCAGTATGACTAAATGTGGAAACATGGTTGATAGGGAAAATTAGTATTTGTCTATGCACTGGGTAAGGAAAAGGTTCGCACCAAGGTGTGAAATATTTATTTAAGGGAAAGGCAATTGCTGGCGGAACATGGGATGTGGTGAGCCCTTCATATACAGCCTATAAATTAGAAGGTTCTCAATCACTAGACCAAGCAGGGTGTGGCACAGTTTTCACTGAAGACTGAGCAATTTCACAGCTCCTGCCCTCCACATATACATACTATCTGCTTTCAAAATAAAGTTCAAAAGGTGTCTGAAAATGCTTATGTGACCTACAGCTGCTGGACTTTGCTCTTTAGACTTACAGTCAATCAAGCTGTAAAATGTACATACTGCTGTTACAGCCTTAAATCAAAAGAACATTGCTCTCCATTCCTATTCTATTTCATATTTCATGAGTTGGACTCTCTTCAAGGAGAATGAAAAGCTTCTAAGCAAAGAAAGCATGATTATTCTACTGGAACAGAGGAATGGGGAAGAAGGGGAAGGGCTCTGATGCCCAAATCAAGGCTGGAGAATCACAGGCAAGAGCCCAGTAATCCAGAAATATGCACTGACATGCAACTACCATAAGCCAGGATTACCTGCTGTAACGGCACTCCAAGTGCCCGCAGGATATTTGTGTGCTCCCCAAAAACAGAGAGACGCAGATGAACACTGAAACGCTTCTGTAGAGGTAGAAGAACAAAGACTCCAAACAGTGGGTCTCCAAAGGAGACACCTTCAAACTGCTCCAGGAGACTTCTATAGAGGTCATGGAAGGATGCCAAACCAGGGAGAGGAGCATCCAAGTTCAGGGAGTCCAGGGCCTTGGGCTGGCAGTACACAGAGAGAAGGCCAGCTGTGTAGTGGTGGATTGGTGCTTCTAGAAAGAGGTCACAGCCTGTGAGAAAGACACACATAAGCCGTGCAAGTTTGGCAGCAGTAGGGATGCTCTGAAGGGTTTTATCACGCCAGGTTTCCAGCAGTAAGACCCATTGCAAGTTCCAGGTCACAGTATTGACAAGATCAAGTGGGAGAGAGTTCAGTACAGCCCCATGTGTCTCTGCATTAGTCACTTTGTTGTAGAGGCTGATAAGTGGAAAGAACGGCCAGTCCGAAGGCAGGATGGGCCCTCTGACCTCAGGAAGCAGCATTGACTGGATGAGGTAATTCCGCCCTTGGTAGGACGCTTGGGAATGCATAAGAGTAGGCTGCAAGTGGACAAAATGAGAAAGGTAACAGGAACGAATGGAAGGCAGATTCTGATATGATTCTCTCAGCAGGGCACCACGAGTAACCTTTGAAAAAACTGCTGTCGCAGAGCCAGGCTGTGCCAGTTTTGCACTGGTACCCAGATGCAGAATATCAGAGAAGTCAGCTGCTTCTGGCCCTCCAGCTTTCCCTTCACTGTAAGACAAAGACAAACAACAGTTTAAGAAACAAACAAGCAAAAAGCCCCCCTAAAACACCAAACAAATAAAACAGCACATAAATTCATCTCTACAACCTTCCTGGAACAGGAAGAGTAGCATATGCACAGCACTGGCAACACTTGCTACAGCATTCAGGTGCTCTAATATAGAATGCCCATAAAGCACCAGCTATCTTGGTATTCATAGGGAATTCACAGAACCACCTTTGGAGTTAGCAACACTGAGGTTGTGCCATGAAAAACCTCCACATGATACCAGCAGTCTGGTGTGGAGGCTGAAACCCCTTTTCCACAGAGGCAGACTACTTACTAACACAGATGTCAGGGTGCTGAGATGAAATACTGTGTATCATATAAGGCCTACATGAATCAGTAAGACAATTCTCAAAACAGTAGCTTTGCAGCTGGCAGTGGAAAGGTCAGGGGAACCATACAGACTGTCAGAAACTGTGTGTGTGGAGGGTGTTTGTCAAATCCATATGCCATGATCTCAGACCAAACACTGACCATTTTACTGACCAAACAAAAAACTAAAGCACCACCACACAAACATACAAACCCACTCATAAACTTCATTAAGTTTTTCAGGCTATGTCAAATTCCCATTTATTTTCTAGAATTGCTACTCTCTAGATGGCAGATGCCAGGCCTTAGTGAAAATCAGTTCTATCAGGAATCACACAAGCCTTTTCACAGAGGAAACCAAAAGAAACCAGGCACATTTCTCAACATTGGTACACTAGAGAGAAATACGCAACCATGGTGCTTGTCTGATTAGAAGGTTCAGTGCCTGGAGAATAACCACAATTCAAATACGGGTCCTGTTAAAGGCCAGAAATTATGACAAAATTACAGTGCCAATGTGGTTTTTTCCATTTTCCCCAAGTTTTCCCATGTACCAGCCTAGAGAAAGGAAAAAATGCAAAGCTTACGGAAGAAACTCTGGATTAAAGGCAAGATCCAGTAGGACCTTGTGAGCCAGATGCTCGCTCCCTGGCAACAGGCGGCTTAGCAATGCCATGGCAACACAGTGATGGAGTGAGGCATGCTGGGTGTAATTCGGACAAGCGCCTGCCTGTACAGGAAACAAAACAACACATAAAAGCACTATATCATTTGTCAACAAAGACAATCAATGAGGACAGGAGGGTCAAACAAGACAGAAATCTCACTGGAAAGTGAAAGACTGAGGTAGACTGCAAGAGTTGTCAGCATTCATACCAAGAGATCTTTCTCCTTCCCCTGACTGCCTTAGGTAGTCAGACATTTTTTTAGCAGCACAGTTGAAAACTTTGTTCTTACTCTATCCCAAAGACAGGCGAAAATATATTTTGCCATCCAAAGTATTTTGGAACTAAATCCCCACATCAGTAACTGTAAAGATGTTATTTGCTAATGGGGCATAAAAGTCATCTGAAGAGTCACCAGACCTAAGTCAGACACAAGAAAGAACATGGATGTGAAGACTGGTTGCCAGCGAAGTCAATTCCTTGGGTGAAAGAAATGAAAGGACTAATAACAATACCATTTTCTGAGCCAATGCTAGCACAAAGTACTGCAGATGATATTCATGGCGTAGGATCCACGCAGATGAGGGAGTCACAGAGGGAGGTCCAGTCTGCCAGCTTTGATGCAGATAATCCTTCAAGCCTCTGAAGCCCAGCACAGAGCTGTACTGTAAAGGAATCACAAGCAGGGGTACAAATAAGACAGTTTGTGCTTGGAGGAAAGTAAAACATAGCCCTCTCCAAGGCTTACCTCCTACCTCCTTATATGAGAATTCCTGCTGGCTACTCCAAAAGGGATATTTAAAAACAGCCTGATAAATATCTGCTTTTCTGCCTCTGGGTTCACCTGCATCCATCATGACCATCCCCATCACAGGTAACCAATGGTCACTGCCTGCATAGTGCTTCATAAGGCAGAAGTCTGGCCAGGGGCTTAAACATCTTTTTCCCTTATCTGGCCAGATATTTCTATTAGTATTTACCTAATTCAACACAAGGTGACAGGAAGGCTTTGAGAAAGCTTATGCTAGGTACTCCATCTCTCTAGGGCTCAGTCATTTCCTCCTCAGAGTCTGTAATCTTCCATAACTCACTCATTCTACAAATTCAGGACAACCTGAAGTAGGAAGGAACCTCTTCAGTCACTGTAGCAGTCATTCTCTTATTTAATATTATCCCATTTTCCTTTGTTATACATGCTTCAACCATGCCTTTCCTCCACTGACATTCAAGTTACTTATTCTGCTTAGCCAAACAACAGTTACTCAATTTTTCTCAGCATTCTTTATAAGTTCATCCTTTAAGTGCCACTTGCTCTATAATTCCAGCTTCCTGGCGTCAACTGGATATTGCAATTCAAAGACGAGATATTTTTCAGATCCTCATCCCACCTGTTCTGAAAATGGGGGTATTTCTCTCTATAATACTTGAATAGTTTTAAAATAAAAATGCACAGCAATTTATTTTTAACGGTCCTTCTAACATCTCTTTTAAGCCTGGAAAGATAGAAATACTAACCTCCCTCACAAGTATATCATCATTCACCTAGAATTTACAGTGAAATTTACAGTGAAAAAGTCTTTTCTTACCTTGCTGGTCAGGCCCTTGTGAATATGAGTGATACTATTGATGAGAAACAGGAGGGCAGTAAGGAAGGGGAAAGGTGACTTGGAGCCAACCAGGCTCAAAGGAGGTTTGCCTCCAGTGCAACTCAGAGATGAAATGCTGATGACGGATTCTGGTGCCGGGGAACAGGACAGAGGGTTGCACAAAGCAGAACACGGCCTGTGTGAACAAATAAAGAGAGGGGGGTCAGGTCAAAAGCATTCATACTGCTGAGGAGTTATCTTGTAAGGAATGTTACTTTCTATCTCAACTGCACCACACATTACAGTAAAACAGAAGCCCTGAAGACTGTGCAAGAAAAAAACTAGTATCATGGTTAGTCCAGTAAGCACTACTGCCATACAAGCTAATGCCAGTGAGTTATCACGAATTCTTATCTTCAGCTAAATTGATCACAACGAGCAGAAATACTGATGCAGTGACGCATCTCTGATGTCAAGCATTTGGAAACACCAGACCTTTGATTGAAAAAACCCCCACACATTTCCCCACATACATATGCAAACCAGGCTAATAAAGCTGCCCACCCACTCAAGACATTACAGTAATAAACTTGTAGGCAAAGCCAAAAAGCCTGATTATAACTAAAATTGACATGGCAAAAATGCTGCCCTTTATGTGCTCATGAAATGCATATTTTTAGAATCTTTTCAGAAGAAAACTAGCTTTAAGGTACATAAACATGACTATGCAAACCACTCTTGGGGTGCGTGTGTTCTCTGCAGGCAAAACTAGAACTTTTTGTACCAGCAGTGCTTGTGGGCCCCACACTGGATAAGCCATGTCTGTACAGGCAAGACAGCCACAAGGAAGAGTGACCATAAGCGTGTTGCTCAGTGGTAATGGGGCAATAGGAGAAACCCTGTCAAAGATCCATATTGTTACTCTGTGACAGAAAACAGTTTGCTTAAATGCATGGCTCTTTCTACCACTGGCATTACATGTAGGAGATGCATGAACGCATCTGGAGCTCATGGAGTACCTTGAACTCCTGGCCCTAATCTGCCCAGAAAGTTTAGACAAAATTGTAAAAATATTCAGGCAGAGATTCACTTACTCTTCATTTTCACCAGCCAATGTTAAGAACAGCGTAGGAGAATTCTTGCTGATGGGTTTTTATAGTCTGACCTAACCCACTGTTTTCAGACTCCAAGGACAGGCAGAAAAGGGTCTAACGAGTGCTCACGTTGGAAGCTTTGGTGCCAAGAGCTTCAGACATCGATTCCAGTCATGAAAGAACATGGGCCAAACTGTTTGGTGACCATTCAAATACCACTTAAACCCAAAATTTCCAAGTGTCCCTTATATCAGATGTTCTCAGAAGCAGATGGATTTCTCCCCGATTACCAGGCCTTTTAGGTTCCCACTCTCCTGTCCAGAGGATTGATCACAGCCTAGTAAGGAGGCTCCCTCTACAGCAGAAAGACAGAATATCTGCAGTGTTTAACTGTTCCCAGAGTCAGAGCTTATGTTATCCCGGTATGTGGCTTTTCACTTTTCCACAGGGGTTTTCAAAGCCTTAGTGAAGCTCTGCAGGAGCTTGAAGATGTGAATCTAGTAAAAATATTTTATATATATAGCATCACACAGAGCACATGAATGGTACATGCACATACACACCCCCCTCCTCACATAAGAGGGACTCAACTAATGTTAGTTTTTTTTAAAAAAAAGCAGTGAAACCAAAGCAGAATCAAAGCCAAGAGTGACTAAAATAATCTGAAATGGATATGAAAAACACAGCTACATGGTAAAACAGAGATGCAGCAGCATCTCTGAGGTAGAAAAGGAGGAACTGAAGAACTTCTGTGGCCATCATGCTTTTTCTGTGAGGGGAAAGAAGACAGCAGTGTGTAGAGCCCTGCTGCGCTCTAATTCACACTTCTGGGGCACATAGGTACAGGGAAAAGAAATGGGAGGGGGGAGAATTGTCACACAGTACAGTGTAGAAATGAGGCTCCCTTAGCTTCTGGCAACAGCATCTTAGCAGTGAAATGGTTTTACCTGAGCAAGTCCCACATGCTCTGTATGGCTGGCTGGCTGAGAAGGGGCTGCAGCACCTGAGATGTCAAACATTCCAGTTCCTCTAAGCAGTCAATTGGATTGACTGATGGCTGCAGAAGACATGGAGAAACACAGGAAAAGATGGTGAATGATGAGTGTCTCCCAGTGAGGACAAAAAGATAGATTTGTTTAATTGTTTTCTCTGTGTTTATTCTTTTTTGGCCAGACCACATCACCTACAGAGTGGTACTGCTCTAGCTTAGAGCTGGCCTCATTGCTCATAGTGTGGAAGCTGAGAGCTGGCACTTCAAGGTGTTCTCACACTCAAGTATTAAAATGCATCTCAGAGATTCTTAATTGACTGGAAGCAAGGTATGGGATCCATGGGATCAAGATTCCCTAAAAGAAAACTTGGCTAAAGCCTCCTCCTCATACCATCTACATCTTTCTATTTAAATTGAAGATCACACAAAGGTAATCAGAACTACCTTGAGAAATCAGAGTGGCAAACAAGGGTCTCCAAAAAAAAATTGAAAAAAAAATCATCTGCAAAAAGCATGATTGACCTACCCATCAAAGCACAACTGTGGATAAACACTGCACAGAGGATGAACTGTGGCTTTCAGGGAACCATCCAAATTCTTCTGACCCTAGTAAGCAATATTCTGGGTTGAAGGAACACACTGGCAAATCTTAATGCTCTTTTCCTTCATTAGAATGTTGCTTTGTGATACAGAAATATTCATTTCCATTACATAAAATTCAATTTCCCCTCAGGTGAAATTCCCCTTCAGAAATCAGTAAAACCTCTGTGAAGATGTTAACCTTAGTTCTTACTAGTCTAACAAAAATATTCCAAGAAGGTCCCAGTACACACTAATCTGGTTACTATACAAGTTGATTTTTTTTTTGCACTAATCTATTCAAAGGTGCCACATGCAATTTTGTTTTTTAATCAACTAACCACAGGTAGATAATTAAACTTCCTTTTATGTGAAAATTAAAAAACCCAGCACATTACAGTTCAAGGACTTAAGAAATTGTTCTGTCAGCCACTCTCTTGGGTATCTGTAAAGGTTAAAAAGGAGTATTAACCTCTTGGTTGTCCTGGTTCTCTAATGCCAGGACATAATGATAGCATGTGAAGGGTACTGCCAACCTTTGGGGCACTGAAGACATCTTTGAGAGATACAGACAGTTTCTACCCCAGCCACAACTAATAAACTCAGTTGCTTTTGTCAAGTTTCAGAGGATTTACACAAGTGTGAATAACTACAGCCACTAAATTACCCCCACACCTTGAAGGAAGCTCTCCCAGGTTAGAACTCAGGCACGTCAGTTGGGCAGCAGAGAGGAAAACTGTATTTATTTTTAGATCATGAATCTTTAGGGTAGATAAAGCACAAGACATTATTCTTCGACAGCGTCACACTGATGTGTCACCTTCAGAAAATTCACTTTAAAAGATGGTCACATACTACAGCTGTAACTGTACAGAATTTGACCTTGAATGTCAGTGGGGCAACAAATAAATTTATTTTTATTGTTTCCTATCCAAAGTTCATATGGTATGACCCTAATGTTCAGTCTTCCAACCAGATGAGTGCAGGTAGGTGTCCACATGTAAACTCTTACACTAAAGCAAATGCAAAAATGCACAGCTTAATTTATCCCACCAGAAGAAAGGACTGCCACGCTAAATTAGGTCATATTTGCTTCACACTTTGGATCTCCACATTAAATCAGAATAATCACTGCACTACCACATACCTTGATTGAGACTCTGATCTCAACAGAAGAAAGGATATTTGGCACTCCTAATGTAAAGGATTAGCAGACTTATGTGCCCCTGAATGTCACACAGTCTAGATATAAGCTGTGGTAAACAAAATCTAGTTCTCAGCTAGAGAGACAGTTCTGTCTTTTTCAGTACTGCCTTTAAGTTCAGGTATTTTAGGTAACACACAAGCTGATGCTGGTGAGATGTGAAGACAACCTGTATTTTCAAGTCTTACCTGTTGGCTGCAAGCACTG
Organism: Manacus vitellinus; assembly: GCF_001715985.3. NCBI lineage: Eukaryota > Metazoa > Chordata > Aves > Passeriformes > Pipridae > Manacus > Manacus vitellinus. The sequence goes on from NW_021940750.1 coordinate 5,057,035, forward strand.
TAATAAACTCCCAAGTAGATCACACAAGCTGTGGTCAGAGGCTGTAGAGTTTGCCAAGTTTCTGTATGGGATATCTCTTGAAGTATTTTTTTCAGACTTGTCTCAAGGAAGGGCTGTAAGCCTGACACTTGATTCCATGCTACTGGAGGAGGTGGAATCTGTACACTATCTTCTGAGCTATTACTGAAACACAATGGAAGAATGACACAGGATAGCAAATACATCTCAGAAACAACTGTCATCAGTTTTAACAGAAAGATTACCAATTCCACGTAGCTTGGAAGGCCATATCCAAAAACAGCGATTAGGGGGAAAAAAGTCTTTGCATATTCCCAAAGACCAGATCAAATCAATTTAGGCAGAAAGGAAAAATGCAAGATCTACTCATAAAAGCTGCAGTTTCTTCTCCTGTACTTCTATGCCCCTGAGCTGTGCTCTAGCTTTACCAGACACGCTATCTCAGTACTCAGCTTTAGTTGAAGAGTTTCTTCCTTTCCACCAGAAAAAGTACCTGTGTCTTCAGCAAATCCTGCTGCTTTGATGTCTATCAAAACCAACCACCTCTTAATCCTGACCCCTCTTGGTCTCCGCAGAGAGGTTCTTTCCTCCAAATCTCAGGGAGGTTATTTTCTTTACCCCAAAAGGAAGGTCAAAGGAGCCTTCTAGCTCCTTTCAGCAGGGCATTTGGCTAACACTGCCCATCTGCCCCATAGCTGAATACAGATTTTGACTCCTGCCTCTTACCAGGCCAGCAGGCATACAGCTATCAGACTAGATACTGCTTCTGACCTCGTGTCAGAGGGAATACAAGAGGACCCCACCACGCAAGGATATGGTGGGACAGGAAACCATTGCAAATGAAAGGGGGAAAAAGGTGATAGCCGGGTCTCCAAACCAAAGAAAGGGAAGACAGGATGCCAACTACTCAGATGCACAGAACTGGCAGAGAGAGCCTACCTGCTCAGCTTGGCCTGCAGCTCTGCCGTGTAGCCTGCTGTCTGTGTCACATGTATCAACAGAGTAACTACTGCCGCAGCTCGCTGGACAGACAGCTCAACCATAGGGCTCCTACCAGCGCAAGTGCTGAGCAACTCGGGCAGGGACTGCAGTATCCTCACCAGCACAGGGTAGAGATCACTGTAGTATGAATCATAGAACAGATGAGGTTACAAAGGGTCTCTGGAGATCATCTGTACTTCAACTCCCTGTTCAAGTGAGGTCAGCCAGACCAAGATTGCCCAGGGATATGTCCAGTTGGATTTTGAATATTTTCAAGGATGGAGAGTTCATGATCTTGCTCTGCAACATGCTCCAGTGTTTGATTGCCTTTATAGTAAAAAAATTTTTCTTACACTTCAGTGAAGTTTCCTGTATTTCCATTTGTGCCCATTGCTTCTTGTACTTTCACTTCATACCACTGGAAGAACCTGGCTCTATCTCTTTTACACTCTCCCATCACATATTTATAAAGATTGCTAAAATGACATTATGAGAATCATCACCGCCACCACAATAATGAAAATAAGCAGACATGGAAAAAAGATGACAAAGGAAGAATATTGCCATTCCAAATTCATGTGAATGGGACCTACCTAATACTCTGTCTCTAAGCACTCTGACTATCTCTTGGAAAAACTATTCTTGCAAGGGAATAGTTCTCAAGTTCTCATCCACAGTATCCACAGTTATAATCTTACAGCTTTAAGGAATCTTCCGCTGTTTCTTTCGTCAACATTATTTACAATGCTAACATACTATATACAGTTTTTACTCTTTTTAACTAATATACCTGATTGTGCTAGAGAACACAAAATGCTGCTGTGGATGAGAATCTCCCTTCTGAAACTCAATACTGACCTTCCTTTTACTCCTCTTCAGAGCAACTCCACAGCCACCTCTTTGCTTCCAACTCCAAGGCCATATCTCTGCTTCCAATTCAGTGCAGTTACAGAAAGAAGATTCAACACTTGAGCTAGGTCAGACCCATCTCCCAGTGCAGACCTTGGCAGTCAAGCACAAGAACTTGTACTGAACTGAAGTCAATGCACTGTGCAGTTTGACTGCATGAGTCTGCTTCACTCAGCATGCGTGCTGATGATTGCTGCCACAGACTGCCTTAGATCAATCAGATTCAATCCTAGGTGTGCTGCAAAGTGTGTGTCTTGATGTCACACAAGCATAGATTATTCATGCCTTCAAGGGGAAAAGGATGCAGCCCTAAAAAGTTACAGTGGTCTCCCATAGCATAGAAGAGAAACAACAAAGTACCAGTGCTTAAACCAACCAGAAAAGGACAATACTCATCACAAATACCTTTAGAAACTGTGAGTTTTACTGCAGGAGGCCAGAGAAAGTGAGATAAGACACTCTGAAGGAAACAGAGACTGAGCCTAGAGAACCCTCTATTTGCCCCTCTGGAACAGGATGTCCATTTTCTCCGTTCTGCCCTCCACCCCCATTTCTCCAGCTTTGGGCTGTACCTGTAGAGATCACAGGCCTGTCCATAACCAGCAGCCACAGCCCAAAACCGTAAGGCTTCTGTGCTTAGCCTTATGGCTTCTTCCCTTGGCAGAAGCAGATCCAGAGGGTCTTCAGCTATAAATCGACTTAACCGACTTTTCATTTCAAATTTGTTAAGCTGTAAAACAAATTAACAAAAAAGAACAAGCAAGAAAAAAGATAAAGTGACAAGGTACATCAGTTGCATGCATCATTACCTCATTACTCTGATACACAAAAAGAGCTGCAGATTTCAATTCAGCCCACTCTAAACTCCTCTCTTCAAATCTGTCTTTATTTTGTGTAATCTTAAGGAGCATAGTACAAAGGATTAGTAAATTGTCAATGGCTATTAACAGAGAAGTATTCCTTGAAGGGATGCCTAGGGGTACCTAAACCATTCCTAACACAAATCAACTACACCTAAAATCATTTCTGATGGAGGTTTATCTAGCCCATGCACACTCTTGTTTTGGATGCTTTCTGCAGCATTAAACTGATTTTTAAAAAAATACGTAACTATCCTTCTTTAAATAGTCTTAAATAGAACTCCGTTAGTCGATATTACATGTAAAAATATACCTTATGAAAAAAACTGTATACAAAAGTACTGAACTGATGCAGACGTTCTTTTTGGGAGGTCACACTAAATGCCATTCAGAGGTTCTAAATCTTTCTATGATTCCGTGTTTATTTTAAAAGAAGAGTGTACCTCCTGCCTATTACTTTCAAAAAGTTATAGAATGTTGATGCCTTGGAAATGTTCTGAGCTTATTTTAGTATTGAATTAAGCATGACATGACTCATTTGCAGTTCTCTAGAAATAATTTTTATCCTCCCCTACAATTGGGTATTTTTACTTAACCACAAAAAAGAGCTTCTCTTTCCTCCTCCCACACATACAAAAGCTTGTGTGTGCTCTGTCTAAACAAATGAGGTAACAATATCTTTTTCACAGCACAAGGACATACAAATGATTTAAAACTCAAATGCTTTAGAGACATCTTGTAGGGCAATCAATGCACACCAACAAGAAAGCAAAAGACCTGATGAGTCAGACTATGAATTCTGACACCCCTCCTACAGAGCAGAGGATAAAGTCAATTTTACTTCCAGGAGGAAGATGGAAGAACTTTGTTGTTAGCTAAAATAAATTCCTACATTGAAGGTTTAGTTTGTATTATCTTCCATTCCCATATTTAAGCACATGTAAAAAACCATAGAAGAGTGCAACAGAACCAAAGCCTGAGTGTCAGGAACCGTGTAAGCAGTTTTTGTGTGCTGGAGTACACAAAGCCTGAAGTGGAAAACTATCTGAATTTTACTCTAATATGTTCCTATCACAACTTACAGCCTTTAAATATGGCACTATCCATCAGCAGCACATTATTCTCCATATTTTACAGCACAGACTGATGTTCTTCTGTTGATATTAGCAATTTCCTGGCTAACAATTTGTTAGATGGTGTTAACAAAACTGAACCAAAAACCCAAAGAAGTGTTCTTTGCACTGTAGTGGGTGCTACTCTTGGTAGATTTTATGCATTTATAGCACAAGCATGACAACCTATATGAGTGAATGCAATTATCTCTGAAGTGGAAAACCTCTCCAGAACTTGTTCAGAGGAGTTGAAAATACTGATAAATGATCTCAGAGTTATTAAGACAAATTAATGGCAGAAAAATTCAACCAGGGTTGTAAAACACAGGGACAGTGATTAAGTCTCTGGCTTATACAGTCCTAGGCTACCTATCACTGGAACATGGGAGAGTACAGAGCATCACACACCAATGTGGGCTCTAAACATTTGCTACTGGTCAGCATCACCATACTGTGTTCCATGATTTTGCATAACTTCACTACATAAAAAAGCAGAGAAAAGCTTGAAGCTCTTCTGCCGGTACACAGCAAAATCACCATTATTATCACACCATTGACAAATCTTTCAAAACACACTGATGCACTTTCTTCACAATTATTATTTCAGCTTCAGCTCAGAGTCACCTCTAAATAAACTTCTCTCTTTACTTTGAAAGTAAGGCATAGAGAGCAAAGGCCTTTACAATCACAAAAGCTCTTCCGAGAACCACTCACCAGCCTGGCTGTTGCATTTCGGCCTCCAGATGCCAACACTCTGATGAACTTCATAGCACTGGCACAAGCAACTCCATGGAGACTGGTAAGTAAAAATCCTGGTTCGGCCACTTGGGGATCCCACTGAGTAGGAAGAAATTCCCTGACAATGGTCTCAATCAACCGAGGACAGTCAAGCAGCTGCAGAGAAACAGCAGGCAGCACAAATAACCAAAGGTAGGTAAGCAGTTATGTAGGCAAGCAGAACACATGCAAAACAGACAAGTTGTCTAACATCCTTGCCATAACTTTGCCCGCTTCTTCCTTCCTTTTTCAAACCCTTCTCTATCATTCCCAAGCTCCTGTACAATGGGAGATTTACCTGGCTACATGCTTCAGAGGAGTGCCTTGCTATGTGGGTGAGGATGTGCAGTATATCCAGGACTACCGTTGGAACAGGTCGCACCACCTCCAGGATGTACCTCAGCCGGTGCTGGATCCGTGTCTTTAAAAGTCCCTGAAGGGTGTTAAAAAAAAATAAATCCATTATACTCTAACTGATTTCTCTCTGCACTTCAGTTGCTGGAAGACATAAGCAGATTCAATTACATCTTCTGCAGAGATGGTTTTAAAATTAGCAGTGGGGAAACAAAGAAATAAGGTTCTGGGGATTTTCAAGTACACTGGCAAGCATTACCTCAAGAGAGCAGGAACAACTGAACTTCTGTTCTGAATCAGACCATTGGTGGGGTTTGGGTATTTGTGTTTTCCAGAATATAAAACGCAAGTGACAGGGAATAGGAAAATAATCTTCCCTATAGAGGACTATTAAAACCTATTGTTGCTGAAAAGAGTTCTCATGCTCCTTGAATCATTTTCACCACATCCACCTAGTGCAGCACTTTGTCTGATAGTACCTGCCATGTCAGAGAAAGTTGGCAGAGACAGAGAACAGACATGAATTCCTATTTTGCAGTAGAAAAAGAGATGTATAGAGATTATGTGATTTTTTATTTATGGTTCACTGAGTAGAAGACCATGACCAGTGGTAGTGCCAGGAAACAAATCTTCAGTTTACTTAACAGTGCTTTGCATTCCTGGTTCTGCAAAAAGGTAAATCCACAACATCCCTAATTTCTAGTACCGTTACTTTTTAAAAGTTGCAGCCAAGCAAGTTGCAGTTCTAGGCCTGACCAAGTTCAGCAGCTAGTTTAAATACTCCTTTCCCAACTGTGTGGAATAATTGGGTTGTAACAGCCAATATGCAGGTGTGAAATCAATTTCACAACAATGAATTGTTGTGGGGAATTTTATCCCAAATACCTTCTGAGTTCAGGTCACTTAGAACAAGTTAAAATCCATTATGCTGAACCATGTAACTGTTTCCAGAATCACAAACTGGTCTCAATTCTACCTAAAACTCTTTTGTTAAGTTTTTTAAACAGTGTCACCAACAAGTAGAACACATCCGAAATCATAAAGCTTCTAAACAACAGCAGATGCCCAAGTACAGTAATTCATTCACCCAGTGATGCTTTTAAACCAAGCGCTCAAGCAAAAGGACTAACTGATGTGATCACAGGTTTTAATGACTGCAGCAGGAAAGAGAGTTGCATCAGCTCGACCAAGACTGAATTTGAGATAACAAAAATTTTTAGATCTTGTATCAAAAATATGGGATTAGGCTTCAAATGTGGGAGGGATTCCTTACAAATGCTGTAAAACTCCTAATACGAGTGTAGTAGGGGGAAACAGTTTTCCCCCTGCAGTTATAAAATGGTAAAACCCCAGGGGGTGGTGACTCTGGAAGTTTTGAAGTTTTAACCAATGAGTGCTTTTGCAAAATATAAACATACCACAAGCAAACGGAAGAGAAGTGTAGTTGTAGTTTGGTGGCAGAAGTGGTAGCCATGTTCTGAGGCCACGAGGAAAGGGGTTTGGAGCCCCTTGGGGCCTCTGGGGCCCCCCAGCCCCTGGCTGGGGGGGGTTGCAGGGACTTGGAACAACATAATGCTGGGCTAAGTACCTGTGGCTCAAAGCTAAAAAAGTTTTCTCCACCGTGAGTGATCAGAGACAGAGCAGCAGCAGAAGCAGCATCCAGAGACTGTGGCTAAGAGCCAAAAGATAAGAAAGCCACAGTATGCAGCCAAGAAGACACAGAGATGTCTAATGAAGAGAGAGAGAGAGCAGGACTAAACTCTACACAGAGTTTTGGGGGTAAGAACTGAACCAGACCCCCCAAAACCCTTTTGAGACCCCTCTTAAGTTGGGGTGGTGGACTCCTACTGGATGGAAGTCCTAAAATGCAACATGCAGCACCAGAGAGAGAAGAACTGAAAAGCTCAAAGCATCCTGGAAAGCTAGACTGGGACGGAGAAGGAATGCAGAGGGGAGTGACCTTGGCTTTCCCCCCCTCGCCACTGCTGCCAAGCCTAGCAGCCTGAGACAGAGCACAGGAGCTCTGGTAGAACTCTTGAGGCAAAGGCTTTCAACTGAAAGCTGCCCAAGATGTTCTGACTCAGGGGTGAAACTCCTGAGGAAGGGACTTTCATGAAGATGCCCCTGTACTTCATGATATGACCGTGGTGAAGTGAGTGTTGTCCCTGCTACGCAGCCCACGGAGGAAGACCCTCATTTGAAGATGGGTGGCCGAGGGGCTTGGATACCCCTCGTGTGTGCTGGCAGAGATCCAGCTGCTGCATGAGAAGAAGAGTGAAACAGATAAACCTGCTGCCTTAGAGACATTGCTGCTCTGAAGAAGGGATCTTTCCTTCTTCCCTCCTAGACTTTTATTTGGAGGGGAGAAGAGATCTGATCCATTGTAAATACTGATTTATCATAGTAGAGATAGTTGAGATCGTGTGTGTAATGTATTATATTTATGTGTACAGTCATTGTAATATATTCCCTTTCCCCCATTTTAAGTCTCGTGTGGTTGTCTGGAAAAAACCTTCTCACACTGAATTGAGATTGGGGGGGGGTTTGAAGATAGAGAATTAGATTTTTGGGGCTCTCAAACCATGACAACGAGAAACACAAATATGAGGAATGAAATTTGGGGAAATGGTAAGTAAGCACCTAATGTCAAATAGAAAAAGAAAATCATTGTATGAATCTACTAGTTCTGAACTATCTAGCTGTAATATTCTTGTTCAACTTTACAAAAAACATTTTAATAACAGTTGAAACCTCTTCACTTTTAGCTCAAATAAGTGAGCTTGAAAGTCACGTCTGTATCCAGCCTTTCAGCAAAGTCTTACAAGGTCATCAGTGTGCTTGTTGTCAATTTTCCTTGAGGAAGTTAAGAGATATTAAAGATACTGAAATCACACAAGTCAAGTCTCAACATTTTTAGAGATCAATAAAATCATCCTCCTGGTAATACATGACAGAAACATAACAACCAACAGCCAGGGAAGAGTTCCAATTCTTGTTCAGAATGTTCTTGTCCAGGATGCACAGGAAGGTAGATGTTTCAATAGGCTCAGCACAGTGCTGTGTGTGCTATTTTCCTAAAAAGATTTCAGGACTAACACTGTGCTTACCTTTACAACATCATATCGGGCCACATCTGGATCTGGCTTGTTTTCATCCTTTAATTTTTTATCTTGAGATTTCTCTGTTCCATTTAATTCTTCCTCTTCCTCCTCTTCTTCCTCCTCATTGTTGGGGACAAAGGGAAATGTAGCCATCCCTTGGTACCACGAGAAAGTCCAATCAAGATATTTCTATAAGGAGAGTAAAAGCATATAAAAAAATTCTCCCGAAGAAATCATGAAAGACAAAAAATTTTCAAAGATGCTTTTCATTATGGAATGCTTTATTGATTCCTACCTAAGCCAAGGAAAACAGGAACATAATAAAGGATATTCTAAACATATACAAGTAGAAAGCAATGCTTTTTTGGGGAAGTGATTTTAACCTCATACACACACACTTGGGAAACCATGAAAAGTAATTACTGTGACATGAATTAAATTCATTACACAGGTAACAGAAATTTAGCTTAACTGGAACACATTTAGGATACTAAATAAATAAATAAATGATCAAACCACCAAGGCTCTAGAAGTTCAAATGAAATTTAACATTTATTGGCTCTATTGCCATTTCTGCACCTGTGTGGAACTTGGGTCACAAATAACACAGAAAGATCATGTAAAAATTGTTATGATAAAATAAAGACTACCAAGTGTATTTGTTCACATGTGTTTGGCTTTTCTTTGAACACCTCAAGCTTCAGCAAACAGAAAACCCCCTTTTTTTTGTTCACAGCTAATGACAGGTCCTCTCAAGTTCTACAGCAATAGTACAACAAGAGAGCTTCCAACTCTTCAGAGAGGGGATTGTTTCCATAACAGACTTGCTTCCTCCAAAATGTTTTAGAATATAACAGATAGCCAAATCAAGTACTTGCACTGTTTAATTAACTGCTTTAAATTTCCACTTCCTGAACCCATAATCAGAAATAACTACCATATTAGTCAGAAAAGAAGTGATAGACTTCAACTGCCAAGTAACAAGGAAGGACAAGTTATTATCAGACATTGAAAAAAAAGAAAGAAAAGCAAGATTAACTAAAGATTGTGAGTGAATGACATGGTCAGAAGAGGCCTGACTTTAGGGGATGAAGCTATGAGTCCATTTGGAATACAGTTTGGGACTATTGTCTTCCTTCCACTGAGAGAAGAAAAAACATAAGAAAAACAGCCTCCTTCTTAGGGCCATTGAAGGATGAACAAAACCTTCAGACTAATTTTTATATGTGTTGATTTTCTGTGTTTATAGTGCAGATAAATCCTACTTGTCTTACGAATCCTGGAGCAGAATGCCAGACTTTCAGCTCTGCTCCTTTCTCAGAGACCTTTTAAAATTCAGCAACACAAGACTCTAGGAAGGACTCTCCAAGTTAGAAAACATACTGACAGAGCACCCACAGTGCTGCTTCTGGCACCAACAGTTAGCATTTCCGGCTTACACAAGACATCACGCCACAGGCTTTGATCTGAAAATCAGAGCACTGCAGACATTATAAATCAGAGCAGTATCAGAAGAAAGAAAAACACAATAAGAAGCTGATTTATAGCACTAATTACCTACCATGGGTGGGCAGGACTCATCTAGCAGAACTCCATTAGGCTCATAGCTTAGAAAAGGAGCAACATGTGGAGAAAGCTATCTTCATTTCTATTGCCTCCCACTAGGGATAGCCCTACAGGCCTGGTAAAATTGCAGGGAGCTTCTACCCACTCTTGTCTGTCACCAGCCCCTCTGCAGTCAGACATAGGAGCAGCTCTCAAGAAAGGAACTTGCAACAGAGCCCACAGCATGCTTTGCCTATAACAGACTGCTTCTGTCCAATCAGGAATACATTTTAATCTTGTTACTGGAGGGTCTTTACTAGCTCTGAACACCTAAAAGAAGTCTCAACCTTCTACCAGGTAAAAAAGCATCAAGAAGAAAATAAACATATGAGAAGGCAAAATTAGGTATGTATCAGTGTTACAAAAGAACATGGGAACAAAACCACATGAGAACTGCAGAAAATGGACAATGAGAGAAAAAGAAAATGGTATTATTATGAGGCATAAAGGAAAGCATCTGTTAAGAAGCAGGAAAACTATAAAATAAGAAAACAACATAAGAGGCCATATTAAAAAAACTAAATTCTACACATACATTAGTAGTGGCCTGATCTACATGGCAAAGATATCAAAAGAAAGAGAAACAGCTCAGCAGCCCACATGGAATTTAATCATGGGGCAGAGCTAATTCAAACAGGTGGAAAAACAGATACCTGAATCTCTCAGACTGGGATAACATACTCCAGTGTCTGTCCCAAAGCACAGGAATGATATTCTCTTCACCATTAAGCTAAACCTGTCCAGTAAGCCTTTGTTCAAGCTACTTACCATGTCTTCTCATTCTGATTCCTGTGAACAGCTCAGTTTGAAATCAAACCCAAGCACTTATTGATTGTCTTACCTCATCATCGAGGGACACCAGTAGAGCCCGGAGAGCACCAACAGATGCTGCCATGACATTATCCACTGCATCATCCAGAGAGAAGCGCAGCAAGAAGAGAAACCCAGCATCAAGCAGCAGACGCAGAACGCTGCCTTTCAAGGAGGAAGCAAACTCTCCAGCCCTGGCCTGAAAAGTATGTCACACAGAGCCAGGGTTAAGGATGTCTCAGCTGGGTACATCTTAACATTCCACATCTTTGCCTCCTCCCTTTTCTACTGTAAAGCTGCTAAACTGTGTGCAGGTTTTTTTCCTTTATTTTATCCTCCTGTCATTCTACAGAGGCACACAACTACAGTTCTTTAATGCAAGAATATTTTCTTTCTAAAGTCTGAACCCATCTTTTGACTTCACTCTGTTCTGCCCCATTGTCCTTCTCAAAACAACACTGCTATTTCTTCTCTGTCTCCAATGCCATTAGGCAGAAGGTTAGCACTTCCCTCAAGAGTTAGGTGGAAATGTGCACAGAAGTATTCATTCTGCTTTATGGTATTGGCACGTTGCTCTATGAGTAGGCTTGGTTCTTTCTCACCTCCTACAGGAAATGCACAATGTGAAGCTGGCTCAGACAACCAGAGTGAAAGGGTCAATGCCAAGAATAGGTTTGTCACAAAAGTAACACCAAAAAACCCAAACTTGTGTCCAAATCAACAAAAGAACTGAAGCTGCAGCACTGCTGCCAAATAACAGTTGGAACAACTTGTTGGAAGAACACTCTGGAACCCTTCAGAGAAACCCCAATCTCTGTTATATCCCAACACTAGGTTTTCTAACAGTAAGGATCCTCAGTGAAAAAGAATGCCTTGTAGGTGACTTTGCTTACCTCTATTGAAGTGCAGAAAGCAAACAACTAGTACTAGAGAATCTGGGCCCTGATACATCAGATATTGGAATTATGGGGAGAATTTCTATAGAAAGTGACCTACCTTTTGAACAATACGACCTAGGACCTGTAGAGCCAGTGTCCTCTGTTGTATAACTTGGCTGCGAGACAAATGAAAGAGTTCTTGGAGAGAATAACCAGCTCTCTAAATGGCAGGGGAGAAACAGAACAAAGAAACCAAAACCAACCCTCAGCTATAGGTAAAAACAGGCCTCTTAAAATAAGATTAACTGTAAAAGACTGAATAACAGAAGATAAAACTGCAATGCAATGTTGTTTGCTACTTTGTGGCAATTGCAGAAGAGATTCTCATAATTGATGTGACAGGAGAATACAGAACCTCTTAAGAAAAGGAGTACATGCACCTTTTTCCAATACCACAGAACCTTAACAGCATTAACAGAGTTTTCTGGACATAAAGCAGTTAATGTATGCAGACTCAATTTGTCTCTAGCAGTTTGTTTCTAAAGAAAAATCACTCATCTGCATTTTTCTAAGATTCTTTTTTGTCACTAAAAAGTCTTGACACAAAAGGAATCTACCAAATGAAACACAGAAAACAGAAATGGATGTACCCTTTCTACTATATTATACCTACCTCTGCCTCTTCTCCATGATGATGCAAGCCTAGATGTGTTGGCAAATCAGCATCTGCAGGAATCAATTCTCCTTTTAAACTGAATCGAGCTTGCATTCCCTACAACAAATGGGTGGAGGGAGAAAACTATTATTTCTATTGCTGTCCACTCCATTCATCACTTAGAATACCATTTTTTACATCAACTGCTGGAAGATGACAGTCAAAAATACCCCATATCAGGCCCCAAATTCTTTAAAAAATTTACAGACTGAGTAGCCAGAGGACTAGTCTTTGAAGCCTTCAAAACTGTTACTGCTGAGAAGCATGATTCAGACACAAACATGCAAATATCAGTTTCTGCCTTCAAACCTCTTTGGTTTTCTTCTGCCGGGGTGAGGGCAAATCTTTCATCCATTCTAGCTTCTCAAACTCCACATTGTCCATATGAATCCATTCCTTCCTGGGCTTCACAGGCAGATCATCATCTTTGTGTGGGGGGAAAGAAATGGCAGTCTTACTTTCTAAGATAGAGATGAAGAAAATACAAATCCCCCTGTGCCAAGCTACTCGGCTTAAAGACTGCTTCAAATATAGGATTACATAAAATAAAAAGAAAACCATTTTCAAACTGTCTGTTGTCTGATGCATAAACATCAAAGGTTTAAAGCTATTTTCATCTTTCATGAGAGCTAGAAAAGGAAGTAAACAGCACTGTAATGAAATTCACTGACGAAGCTAATTTAGGAGAAGTTGAACAGAAGTCAGGACACAAATAAGGCAAAATTGTCAGAACTAGTGCAGAAAAAATAATATCAGCCTTTCTTTTGAGAAAGCAAACTAATATGCAAGGAGGGGAGTGTTAGGGGAGATGTGAGATGATTCAGAAGTATTAATGCAGAGAGTCCAAGAAAATTATTGGAAGCCAGTATGATTTCAGCCCAGATACACTGAGGAGAGCACAAATACTATTATTTGTGCTTTTGTCGCATTCATGATGGTGCTCTTCAGTATCGCCCCTAAAGGCTTGAGGAGACCAGCTTGGGAAACAAAACAGCTGAAAATTTGCACAGCTTGCCAGGGAGACAGCTCGGTGGGGAAACTGGACAGCTGAACAACAATGTCAAAGGTACAAGTACCAAAGGAAGAAATTACTAATTTAACTTTATAAAGAGCTTTGATTAGAAGAATTTGAGAAACAAGACATTTATGCCTGACATCATAAGAAGTGCCCTAGGAAAGAGACAGATCAGCATGTGGAAGAATGTCAGAAGTGAAGGGACTAGAGATGCAACTGGAAGTTATTTGAACACTAGGAAAGGTAATGCTTTTATACTAGGATATTATCCCAAACCAGAATGAGAAGAGATGAGCTAAGAAGTCTTTCAGAAGTCTCAAAAGAAATCACACATACAGACAGTAACAGGCAGTCTAAGGGCATGAAAAGCAGCATCGTCTCTCCTGCTGGAGCTGCCCAGAGCTCATCTGCATTGCAGCTATTAATCCTAGTGCTGTGGTCTTCTCTTGCAAGGAACAGTGAGTCCCACTGAGATGCTCTTCTTTCATCAGATCTTTTCCTGCTGATAACTGGCCTGAAACCTAACCTTTTACTTTGCTCTAATTAACAGATAAACTTTCATGAAGGGTGCTCATTCTCTATAGGATGAAGCTTCACTCTTATGATCAATGTGGTATTGGATCAGGCAAAGAACCAAGCACAGAGTTATCTTGCTCAGCCAGAAAGCTGTTCTACAGAATTTCAGCCAAAGGCTCAGCACGCATTTTAATTGAAGAGAAGGAAAAAACATCAGAAATGTATGAAAGCAGAATGTTTGTGGGTGGTAGATGCAAAACTAGAGGAAATAAAATCAGCAGAAAAATGAAATATATTGACGTTTGTAATTTAAGAAAATGTTTTCTCCATTAATCATCAAATTAATAGGGTTAAGTCATTCTGTGAACAGGATTACGCATGTTACTACCAGCCCTTAATATTATGATCTTGTCAACAAAAAAAGATGGATATATATTTCAAGGTATCAGCAGATTGTTACTAAGAAATCCCTTTGCAAAAACACAAGCTGACAGCACAGATGCAACATTTGCACTGAACTTTTTCAGACTTGGGTTACATTAAAGGCTACTACCCAACCTCTTCACTTTCTGCTTTGTTTCCCCTCTTGTCTCAGTGCCAGAATCTGCTTTTCCATTTCAGAAGATTACAAGTTGCTGGATAAAGGCTTCACCATCTTGTTTCTAATAAACAGTAGCCTTTTATCTCATTAGAGAGGCAGGTTTGACTTTTGAGCAATCCCATTGCTTTGTGTCATCATACTCTCCCTGGGGAAATTCAGTGTAACCCAGCTGGGCTATTCATGATGAGTTTATTTCTGAGCATGAACAGATGCTAAAATCCCAACATTAAGTGATAACGTCAGATTAATTTTTACATCTCCTGTTGGCCAAGATGGGCTGCAGGCATAAACTCAGGTGCTGTAAAGGTTACCCTTGGTTTTATAACTGTGTTCCACTCACATTTTCTTAGTTATTTCAAATACCTTGGGAAAACTCCTCTTTTTTCCTGTGTAATCTTCTATAGGAAGCAAAAGATGTCAGAACACAATGCTCTAAACACTGAGCTATTTCCAAGAGCACCGCTATGGAACTCCACCACTACAGGTTCAACAACATGCTTCTATTGCTCCCAGGTGAATAAAAGAATTTCACTTAATCTGGTGCTGCTTGTGCACTCAATTGTTTTGGAACTAAAAAAGAACTAAGAATAGCCATTTTGATTAAGATGGATTTGTAGAAAAGTAAAATTTGGGGAGAAACAGCAAAAGGACTGTTCAGTCAAGTGTTTTCATCAAAAAGAGGTTAATTAGCTTTATTTCTCCTGCACATGTACATACATTCACTCACAGACTCATCCTTCTCAGCAAGAAAATGGTAAATGGTTGTTATCTCTTGCAAACATCAAGATGAAATCCAGGGGTGATTCAGAGACTTCTTTAATAGTCTGCATGTTACTGGAATACAAAGAATGCATTAGAAGAGAGGATCAGAGGAGATGGAGACAGCCAAAAATTGACATGAAATTGTGGGAGAAGCATACTATGAACAAAAGTGTGAAGAAAATGAGAATGGGATCCTAAAAATCACCACAGAGAAAAAGAAATTGCTAAAAAAAAAAAAAAAGCAGTGAGGAAATTAAAGCAGAAGCTTAAGGAGAAAACTCTTACTTTCCCTGCCATGAAAATGTATGGGTTGCTCTTGTTGCTGCTGCTAAAGCAGCTTTCTCCTCATACAGGTATATATTGAGCATTAAAGAGTTCTATCATAAGAGGCAAGAGTTCTGTAGCATTCTTCACAAAAAGCGGAACAACACTCTACACCTTAATACTTCCCACTCCATTCACAGTACAAAGAAAAGAACTGTATCCTGTGGAAATCACTGTCTGGGCTCTGAGACACAAATCACAGAGTGGGTCCATCAGGAGCAGTGTCATGCTAAGAGATCCATGCTCTATATGAGCAATTTCCCTGAAGTGAGACCATCATCTCCATGCTATCCTGTGAGCAAATCACTAACTCTTACCTACCCATCACCCTCTTGTCCCCAGTCAGTTCTAGTTAAAAGAAATTATTCAAGCAGCAGCTGAATCTCAGTACTTACACTCTCCTGTTTCCCTGTTCACACAACGGAACAGAAGAGTAACAATGTCAAGTTTAAACTACAGTTTTCATCCAGAGGCCTCAGAACAAATTTCAAAAACAAAGCAAGATCTCCCATTGAATAGCTCAGCTCCATTACATAGTGTATCACCTCTCTAATCTGTGAAGTCCATTGATCAATACACATTGATGCACAAACACCATACAAACCTAACATTTATGTTCAGAAAATTAACAACATGCACTTTGTTTCTTACCTGTGATTTCTACCTTCACATTTTCTTCCTTCCTCACAGATTCTTCCAGACCCAACTCCTGCATGGAAAGAGATGATCTTACACCATGCTGAGCCACGGGCAGAGATTCCACAAACTCCTCTGGTCTGTTGTGTTCCATTTTTAACTCTTTTTTCTGGCCTTCATTGTTACCACGTTGTGACTTTAAGAAAGCAACTAAACTGGGATCTGCAAGTATTGACAAAGAGACAGAGATGTGACAGAAAGTCTCAAAATACTTCATATGCCTATGGCTCCTGCTATTTATGTTCCAGTCTTTTCCACATGTCCTCTTCTTCTGTACCAATTGTCACTTCTTTTCAAACTGAGGCATTTCACTGCTTTAAGACCTCTTAGGCACATAAGCTGGGTGCAACTGACGGGTGAGGAGACACCAGAGAAAGAACTGACAAATCTCTTTCAAGGTAAAGCAACCACAAAAATTCTAGTTATTTTCTCAACTTACAAATAAAGAGATCATTTTTTCTTTCCCCCATCCCTGATACTGAAAAGGCACATCCAAACAAGACTATTCATTGTGGAGAGAATTCTGTCTGTTAATTACAAGAGGGACCCAGGTCTGACAGTTCAGTTACCCTGCCTGTGGACCACTCAGTGGCATCAATCTGAACACTATGAGAATACACAGGACAGACATCACAAAAAGAATTACCTGCTCTTTATTCAATTGCACTAGAGCTGCAGTTCACAGTATAGATACTACATTACAAGAAGGAGACCTTGTTTGTTCTGAACTGACTTCTCATCCTGAGAATCAATTATCATCTGACAACATTCAGAAAACAGACACAGCCATTCTCTTCGTGCTTTTGAGTGGAAGAGAAACATTTGGAAGATAGATGTGTTTTGAAGGATAGGTTATATCCCTATGGCTCTAAGATGGTCATTTTACTTTCGGATCTGCTACAGATATATTCCACATCATTTTGGATGGAGTGCACTGTCTCTGAATACTCTTCATCTACAAGATGGTGCTGGGATGCTTATGCCAGAGGTTGAGTAAGAGATTGTGCATTGTGCTTCTGTGTCAGTTCTGGCCCAGGTCTGTACAAGGTACAGAAATACTCCAATAAGCAACGTCAGAGATATATAAAGTAAAAGAACATAACACCTACATTGGTTATTTATTCTTTAGAGGACAAGCAATTTAGAAACGCTCTGTACCTGAGATAAGTCATCTCAAAAATCACTCCCGTGTCTCTGAAACATCTATCCCACACTTTTGATTGCTGCACCTTCTCCTCATGATGCAGTTTAAACCCTCCTTGGCAAAGGACAGGCATTCAGCCCAGTCCCATTAAAGTATTCATATTTTTTCTGAAAGCAAGCAGAGCTTTCACTTTCTCACACTTCACTGTACACAGCAAGGAAAAGACGGTATTCATTATTTCATCATTTCACGCAGTGGCAAACAAGTCACTGATCAAGTCAATCTGTGCACAGTATGCCAAAAACTAAGCCTGCTTCTGTCCAGTCTCCATGAGCAAAACCAGAACAGTACCAACAATGAGACTCTGAAGACACTGCCCAGCACAGAATTGCCTACTCATCCTCATACTTCACACCATGAAGTATCATCTGCTTCATAACTAAGAGGTTAACTCAGGGACTGGGCACCATTTAAGGCCCACAAATCATTCACTTCTGAATACGGAGAAAAAGTCTCCTTAATCCACAGCTCTGTGCCTGTCCAGTTCCAAACTTAATCTGTAAGTCAGCAATTCAGTTTAGGAGTTGCTTCATCATGCATAAATCCCTACCCACAAGTATTCTGGGAATTCCAAAATTACTCCCAGTTTCCTTAAGACCTCAAAGACTGAGATCTACAATTTTAACCCATAGGGCATATAAAAAACCCACACTGCTTCAGAAAATATTGTTCAAAAATACTTAAAATACATCCTATCCTTTTTAACCTCCTTCAGTATTCACTTCAGTAATATCCCAAAGGATGGAGTGGTGAGGACAAGGAACAAAGATAACAAATCAGTCATAAGAATAAAGTGAATAAACAGGGTATTTTTCATACACATGCCATTGTTACAAGCAGTGAAGCTAAACAAAATAGTAATTTTGGAGAGTTCAGGTCTCTGAATGAAGGATGTACTTAAACATTCTGTCTGCAATTATTTTGCAGTTCCTTTGCCACCTTTCCAGTTATACCCAGTATTCCACTGCTGCTAGCAATGAAGTCGAGATCATGAATATGATCTTTAAGCTGAGCCCACGATTTATGCATCTAAAATGCCGCTCACATGTAAATTTGATGTTAGAGGATCTGAAATTATGAGTATCTAAAAAATCCTTGTCTGCCACCTACATCTGTACATCTGCTCTTCTTAAGCATATAAATCCACTGAACCCAATGCCAACAAGTTTTACAGTGCCTTAGGTCACACAAAGTCTTATCAAACATACCACAGTTTTTTCTCCTCTGCCTGGTCATCAGCTGCCAGTGACAGGCATTCCCAGAGCACCACTGTGAACAGGGCTCCAAACCAGAGACCAGATCCCTGTCAGAATTCCTGCACCCAACAGCCTGATAATTAAAACACTTTTTCAAGACTAGTTGTAAGTTCTTCTGCTCTACCAAGAATAGATTTGAATTGAAATCTCCCACATGCCCATATGCTCTCTCTATTCAGATACTGATGGTTCTGGCCCAAGTCTTAGCACTTTGGAGAGGAAGACCAAGAACTCGCTCTCACCTCAGCATTGCTATAGCTTTGCTTTCTTATCTGCTTCAGAGAATTACGTCCTAGGACCTTAATACACATATATGTAACCATTATTTGGTGTGCAAAGCAACAGAGTGCATGGAGCATCTTATCCCACAGCAGAGGGGGGATGAGAAAGACTTAAGCCAAACTATCTCTCACTGAGAAATAAACGCTCTTTAATTCCTTCATAATTAGCTCTTATTCATAAGCTACTGACATGGCATGGAAGACAGATGATACATATATGGAATGAGCAGGAATTCTATGCTCCCACCTCTGACCTGTGAACTTGTTAAGACTCCAGGACATCTATACACATAGTAAACTTTCACATCTCAAGAATCAACCCTGGGAAGCACATACCCATTTGAGCCAGAAGCCTTGCCTGCTCCTGCAGGATCTCTTCCTCAGACATGGACCGCAGTTTCTCCAAGTTCTCTTTGTGAATAGCTTCAGCTTCCTGCTCACTTTTTTGGCTTCCAAGACCCTCTCCCGTTATGAGACAAGGACGCTGAGAGGTCGAAAAGTCACCAGCTTTATTGGTAAGATCTAGCAGAGAAAGCACTTAGTGATTTAAGTGTCTATAGCATCGTGACTAAATCTCAATTCTGTCATTACCAGGCTTCCAAAATTTCCTTTTTTTTTTTTAACTTTGGTAGCAAAGTTAAAATAGGAGTAAAGAAGTTTAATTCAGATTCAAACAAAACTAAAATACTTGGGCTTTCACCCCCCATCACAACAAAACATCATTTCCATCTTGTTTTTTTAGGAGCTTGAGGAGGGGATGGGGGAGAAAGCAATTTTGCTCCTTTAAAGCAAAGCAATGGCAAGAAAAGGTAAACTGGAGCATAATTCACAATTCAGGAGTTGGAGCATTCATCCCAGTTAGTGAATATTTGATTCTTTCTCTGCCCAAGAACACCCGAACCCACATTTGTATGTCAGTTGAACCATGACCTAGTAAATACGTGCTGAGTGAGACAGAAAATTACAGCTATTAGGTAAACCAGTTTCTGGACTGATACAAGATACGTTATCAACACCAGCATGTTTGCTTCTAACAATGCCTTGTACTCACCCCTAAGGGTTAAACATACTAGAAATTTCAGTAGGGGAGCATTTTTCCTACCCTGAACAAGATGAAGTCCCCTTTATCACCTGATCTAAATCCATTTTAAATGCTCACTTCATTTAACAATAGCAGCAGGGTAACATGCTCCTTTGGTCAGAGTGAGACCCTCCAGCTGTCCTGAAACCCACTATACAAGGACCTAACTTAGTGGCTTTATTCCTTATGTTTTATTCATATGCTCCATATATTGACTCAGAACATCCCTATGATCCTAAACTAGCCTACCCTGAAAGCATCAAATCCCTGTTCAAACAACAGTAAGGTTTGATGTCATCTCCACAGCAGTTGTTTTGCATATTGAGCAGAAAGAGATAAGACAGATCCACCTGGTAAAAGCTTCAGTAAGCTTCCCCCCATTAGCAACTAAACTGAGGGTTACTAGGCACAAACATGTTGTTACTACAAGAAATTGACCTCCCTCTTTTCTCTTGCTTCTAATGATCCTGCCACAGCAATCTTGCTGAGGAGGTCAAGCAATTTTCTAATCCCCCTGTTGTGCTGCTACATTTTAGAAGTGTTCTACTTCAAGAGGATCACAGCTATAGGGTTGCTCTATTTCCCTTTGAGATTTGCCCAATTGTAACAGGATATACAGTAAGCACAGTATAGTGACCTGGATGGTGGATTTGTGCACACACAGCACAGCACACCTGGGGGTTCTCATACCAATTCTCTGATGGAAGTCAGGGCTGACACAAACCTTAACCAAATGGTGATAATCTTCAAATGACATCTGGCCTCTATTTCAATGTCAAAAAGAGGGAGTCAGGGTAAAAGCCTGATGACACATGGTGGTCCTAAGCAAACTGGACTGCCCAACACACATACAAACAAATTAAAAAGCCTGGAGATGCTGGTACCAGTTGAATTGGTTTCATCTTTCCTTGTCACGTTGCTGTCAGACAAGTAACTGCTGGAGGTGGCACTGACTCATCAGCACTGCCTCACAGCATTCCTTATGGAGCAAAGCCACAGTCTCATGGCAGCAGATCTGATGACGGAAGACTGAGCTTTCAATCATCTAGGTAGGAGTGAGAACCCACATCGCTGTGGTCTCAAACGCCTTCAACAAACACAAGAACCACCTTCTTCCTAAAACTGTGTAAATCAACAATGAAACAAGAAAAACTTTGCATATAGCAAGCAGAAAGAAAAAGGAGGACAAGAACCTTGAAAAATAAATCTATTTGGCCCCATGTGAAGTAAAAAGGAAATCAGTGAGAAAGTTAACCCAATTTTTAGAATGTTAATCTGTGTCTCAGAGCATTTAAAATCCTAGTCACAACACAAACATTCCAAGTGACCTTGAGATTCTTAAACTAAAGACAACAATGCTACCATAACTTAAAAATAAGGTGCACTGACGTTTCTGGTTACTAAGGCTATGTAAATACGATAGGCTGGATAAGCAGAACCTTCTCCACTTACCACCCCTGATGTTGGGGAGAGGTGTCTCTCCCGCTGATTCCTGAGAATCCAAGGCATCCAGCGCATCTGATCTTACTTGCACACAGTCGGCAGCAGAGGGAGCTGTTGCTGCCTTTTCAGCAGTTCTTTTCGCTGCCATCTTCTGCGCAAAGATGCTTTTTCTTCCAGATCCCACCTTTACCTACAAACAGGGAAGCCATGTGTCACCACTTTCCTCTGCAGGCTGCCCCAGCCACTAACAAGTATATAGATCTGATCCTAAACATACCCTCAAATAAGATTTCGGGACATGACTCAGAGAAGCTGCTGGCATCCACCTGGCCTTTTCTGTGATCGTGCTATTCTTTTTTAAACACAGTTTAATGTTAGGAGAGAGAGACAAAAATATGCATGTTTTCGGTAGCTAGACAAGGAAGATGATTAATCATTAAGTGAATTCAAGAACAGCAAGTGCACCTAAAATATCACCAAACACAACAGTTCCAGCTTTCCTGCTGTATGGAAGGTTGGCATAGCTGAATACTTTGGATTTCTGAGGATAAATGGGGCTGTACTTCACTGTGCTCACCACAGGCCTGGAACAGACTTCTTATAAGGTTATTAGAGAGCAGCAGGGTGAAGAGATTTACGCAATAAGAAATAGGCAAAAGGTGCTAAATAATCCTGACTAATTTTGCTGTGCTGCTTGTCCAGGTGATGGAAGGGCACAGCTCTGAACAGCCTTGCACAGGATGCACAGGAAATCCAAAGCAAACTAAGCAAAAAATCTCTTGCACATACCCAGTCCAGAGAAGAAACTTAAAAGGCAGTCTGAACATTAGGTAGCTGCTTTGTGCACTCCTGTATCAGGTAAACAGAACTGGTACTTTTAAAAGTATTACCCCTGCCTTTCAAAACAGTTGTCCTTCAAAATAAGCTACCTCCTCAAACCAACCACAGCTATCAATCACATACCAATTTCCAGCATCTGACTCCCACTCAGCTAGCAGCTCTTGCCACTACAGCAACAACCAATAATAGCAGCCATGGCTTCCAGTTTTATAGCCTCAGAAAAAAAATATGTCAAAATCCAAAAAGCTGCAAAAGATAATCCTTACAACCATATTCAAATGTCATGCTAGGAGAATTAAGGTGCAACTTCAATAAGAACAGACTTAATCAAACCTGGTGGACAAATTAACAGAGATTGTTCCTCAGAGAAAAACAAGCAGAACAGGATCAATTCTATTACAGCAGTGCAGATTTGATCCACCTTACTGAAGTTAGCTGAAGGGGGCTGCCTTTTTCCTAACCCAAAAGAATTTCAACATTATTTACCTGCAGGGTTTGGAGTGCCTACTTGATGGCAACTTGGAAGAAAAACTCTCTCCTACACTAAGATGGCAATACCAGTGATATGGTGAGCTAACTCATGATCTCCAGCAAACTAAGTCAATCATTCTGAGCCTTACCAAGCCTCACCAAGCATTAGGCTTTACTGTGGAGAAGTTTTAATTTTTAATGAAGGTAGCATAAAATGTCTGCTCCCGATCTTACCTCACTTTTTATCTCGGAGCGGTGAAATGACCTTGGAAATGGGTCTCCCGTGGGCACTGGCATGGTCACTGCTGCTGCACTGGTGTCTCGTTCCTGAAGAAAAAAAGTCAAACCATGTAGAAACCCTTGCAACAGCCAGATATGTTTGTATCATTTAGCTGAGAGCAGACTCAAAATCTCTCAGCTCTGCAGGTCACATCGTCGTCAGGCTCAGAACACCTTGTGCTTATTTAGAGCCAAAGTGAGCTATTTTCCAAAAGGCTAGGCTGCCAAACTCCATACATCACTCAAAAAATTAGATAAAGGAAACCTTTAACATCCCCCTCAGAGTCCAGAAATTCATCAAAATCCACACTACAGAACATGCCTGCATGCAAGCAGTGTGATCTGTAGGCAGTTTGGGCTGGAAAGCAGATTTGAATCCATATTTAACTGACAGCAAAAATACACCCAAAGAGCTTTTTCTTTCAAGGTGTTCCAGAACACTGGTTACAGTGCTGCTTCATTACACTGTAGAAATAAAAAGCAGCAGAGCCCTTCATCCCTGCTTAGTTTACAGCATTCAGAAAAAAAAACACTAGATCATCACGAGAAAAAAGACATACAATAATTTTGCTTAAGACTGCTGTAATGTGTTGATCATGACTCTCCAGTGTGTCCTCCAGATCTTCATCCTCAAAGTGGACAGAAGCATTTTTGATCTTGGACTTTTTTGGAGGAGCTGGAGTTAGAGCTGGGAGAATATCAGGAAAACCTAGGGAGGAGAAGTAATAAGAAAAAAAAAGCAGTCAAGTTACTTATATAACCACTGTGCATTAGGTACAGACCAAGGCTGCCTAATAGCACCTATTACTGCTCTGATGAGAAATAAAGATGAGGAAGCAATAAGACAATTATGAGTCCTCTGTTTTTGACTTGCACTGAGTAGCAAAGAGAAACATGCTCAAGAATTTCATTATTTATGTATTGGCACGAGGTCTTTTCAAAGAGTTCGATAAGCAGGAGAGGGTACTGAGATCTGACTGCAAGCACTAAGGCAAGAAGCAAAGCTGTACAGAAACAGATACTATCCTTGCAGGTTGTGTTCAGACACAGGAAAGCATATTTCTACTGCCAGCTGTAACAGTGAGGGATTTGTATGACCATGAACAAGTCAAAGCCTTCTTTTCACTTGCTATGAATAGATCATATCTCCTCTATCTGGAAATAAAAACTGCACGATTTAAATTGTCGCTTTCTAAAAAGCACCTTGAGCTTCTGAGATTATCAAGCACATGACAAAAGTTACTACTGATGTAGGAAAAAAAAGCAAGCCAGATCTCCTGGCTGAAAGCTGGAGCTGTTAGCAGAGCTAAAATTCAAAGATGCTGAGAACAGGGTCTGGATGGATGGCAAAATAAGCACTGAGTGTCCAATTGATACAAATCACAGAAAACACTCTTGCTAGCAAGGTACCAGAGACAGCTGATAAATGTGGACAAAGGCAACAAAGGTGGTTCTACTGGATGCTAGTAACATTGGACAAGGGCATTTTCCAACAAGGCTAAGAACGAAAAATACTTCAAGGAGGACACAAATGTGGGGCAAAAGCAACACTGGGTTGAGAGGGAGGTGAAAGGCAAGCAGTGAGGAACATGAAAGGGACAGAGAATCTTAGTAATTCAGAGAAGCTCAGAAGAGAATTTACCATCCAACATGACTACATCCTTGCTGTCCTGTAGCGGGGGTCTCCCAGCATCTATGCTCCCTTCCTCCCCCTTCCTCTTATCTGCTTTCTTCACAATCTTCACTGCAGGTGAAGCTCTGGCTGCCAGGAACTGGTTTTGAAAGTGCAGCAGGTCTGCCTCAGACTCCCCAGGTTTTGGTCTTGACAACATCCTGCCTTCTTGCTCTTGCAGTCTAGTCCTATGTACTGTTCACATAGAACCTACTGAAGACAATGAAAACTGGTTACAGAACTGGATTGCCTGGAATTAGGATGAGGACAGCATGGGAAAACTGTTCATTTTTGTCCCACTCTTATGTTCCTGTACATAATATAGCCATCCTACTTCAGGATCACCCCAGGACGCAACTAGATGAACCAGAGTCACAGACAAACTGCTGCCTCGTTCTTCATTGCTGAGCAACACACGACCAGACAAGCCAACATCTGGTCTACCAGTCCACTGGGAGCAGAATGGCACCATTCAGCAAAAATCCAGCCAAAAAGTGCATCACTGACAGAATGCAAACAATGTGTCCTTAGATTTGCAAAGTCAGGGCAGCACCTGGTCCATGACAAGAGATTTGACGTAGTCCATTATCAATATCAACCAAGAAATCAGAGACACAGTATCACACAAATGCCCCCCTCCCAGGATAATATCATCTCTGGATCCTAGCACTACCATCCCCGTCAGGGTGCAAGAGCATGCCCACATGGACAGGGACAACACACTCACTGACTCTGTTTGCTCTCCTTCTCACTCAAATCTCCCAAGTCAAAAATGTTTTTCTTCCTGACATGGTTCTCCTGCTTTAGTTCTGTCTCACTCTTTCACCACCCTCTTATCGGTAGAAGCCATGCTACTTCCAACCATCTTCATTCACTGCCCAGGACACTTTGGGGAGATTTATAAAGACTTTTACTTCTGTGTACAAGAGAACTTACCGGGAAGACAACTATTCCACCTCCCATCTACTGGGCAGGAAAATATTTCTAACTATTACACCCACCTCTTATTCCCTTGGCCTGGGACCACCAATCCATTTCTCACAGGCAGCAAGTAGAGTGTTTGCAAATGCATTACACACGAATGGAATCACTGAGCAGCAATAACGCTGCAGACCTGACACCCTCCCACAATTGCTACGTTGAAACAATTTGTACCTATTTGATCTCTTCCACTTCCAAAAGCCCATCAGCACTCAGTGATGACTTATTGGGAAGATGGAAAGGAAAGTGGATATGGATTTTTAAAGGCACAGTTATCTGCCATATGGACAGGCTGCACGCATGAGAAAGTGCAAAGCTTGGAAGTGAATCTCTCTCTTAACCTCAGACCAAAACGAAGTGCAATCATTGGGAGCTACCTTGTGGGAAAAATGCTGACAGAAACAAGAATTACTTCCTGCAGCACTTATGAGCTATGCTTGGAACTGTTATACTCCTCTCAGGGATCTCGCTCTTCACCAAGGTCGGTTAGGTGTGATGTTGCTGGTTCTAAGAGAACAAAGGCAGACAGGAAGTTTTACATTTGGTTGGTGCTTTTAGTCAAGGCATTAGTGTAAAACCACCAACCACCTCAGACTCAACAAAATCTCTGGATTTGCAGGGCTTGCAACGTTTCCAGGGACTCTCCATTCACTTCAGTACTTCATGACTGAGGAAACAGACCATTCCAGCCAATGCCAACATCACCAGCTATTTGCTCCATTTCAGAGATCTCAAAACGCTGACATTTATGGAAGCTGTCAGCTCAAGAGGCCCACAACGACAGCTTCCGTGTACACCAAACTCACATATGGCACAAGCAGCAACAAGGGGAACTTCCCTGAACCCTCTCAACAATAAAACCCTTCCCCATCACACAGCGAAAACGCCCAATTTCTCTAACAGGGTGGTCAAGGACATTTATGCAACACAGCCACCTGCAAAAGCTGCTGCAGGGCAGGAAGGGCAGGGAGTACCCTTCTACAGTGCCTTACTACTGTCAGAGAAGGACTTCACACAAGAACACCTGGGATCTCATTGCAGGTCTCACTGATGCTGAGAATGCCGAAACACTCCCTTTCAGCCCACCTCCCTTGCTGCACTGCAAAAATTGCAACTTCTGCAGACAGCTCCTTTTTTCTGTGGATACTCCGAGCAGAAGCACACACCTACTTGCTGGTTATTTATGGAGCTTTCTGCCACAACGGGGCTCCCACAGCCACATTTCAGTTGCTTGGACCCTGCACAAGCAGCACCACACACACTCAACACCAAGTGTTCCATGCCCTGTCATCACAGGCTTCAAAGCCCAAAAGAGGAGGATGCCAGGATTAACAGACACAAACCACCCAGCTAGAAGCAAAGTGTGCTGCTAATCTTTCTGCAGCAAGCCTCCTCCACACAGCACAGTACAGAAACTTCTCCAAGTCTCTGTCTATTAGAAAAAGTTAATGAAAAAAATACAGGAGGCCTTGAGAACTGCCTTCCTTTTGCTGGGAAACTGGCAGGCACAACAAGCCAACTAAGCAGCCAATATCTAACAAGGTCGGATGTTATTCCAGAAAACCTTTCCTCAAAGTCATGGCCTAAATACACATGGGACTTGCACACAGACAGAATGGAGCAAAAATACTTTGTGTTCTAATGGTACCTTTTTCCATGGCCCCTGGAAGCCCTCTAAGCACATTAGCAACACTGCCCTGGCCGTCGGAAGGAGTAATTCTCACCCACCAGAGCTCACAGAAAACACGTAGCAGAAACAACAAACTCCTGACGATCAGCACTGACCCCAGCATCCTGCACTCTGGTTACCTCCCATCTAGCAACTCACTACTTAAAAACTCACCATACACAATCTGTTTGCCAAGAGGAACCATCAGCCAGCCAGCATGTGCAACCCAGGGAGGATTTTGTCCTAGGAAAACATGTAAGATTCAAGCACAGCATTTGATCAAACTACCTATCCACTCCTTTGCAAGCTTTTTACCGTATCCATCAGGTTACAAAAAACTGTATTTTCTTGATATGATCTATACTGTTAGGCTTTTTAATTTCTTCTAGCCCATCTGCATCTACAATGCATTTTTCTTCTGCAGCAGCAGAGCCTGACAACCCAAGGGAGTCACCTGCATTACAACAACATCTATGAACTAGACACAGTCAAAAGAGAAAAGACAGCAAGTATAGGTAGAAGCAAAGAATCGTCTCCTACCGATAATGTCAATTCTGACCCCTGAGGAAGGTTTTTTACCGATCCTGAAGTCTACAGCTTTGCACTCTTTTGATAAAGTTATCAGATTTGGTTGAAAAAAGAATACAAGGTCCTGCTGTCACAAAAAACCTCCTTCTTCAGATCTTGTTGGTTGAGGTAAGAAGTCAAAAGGAGAAGCAGAGAGCCACATCTCAGTCTCTCCCGGGCAGCTCAGCAGCCAGTGAAAGGGTACAATTTCCCCACTCTAGATTACCAGTCAACAAAAGCCTCATTGAGGATTACTGGCTCCTTTGCAAAATGATGATGTGCATGCTCTGCTCTGTCACGAAAACCCTTTCTGCACACAGTATCGTAATGAGTAACAATCTGAAACACCCAGACTTCACGACACAAGTAGCAAGTTTTAGCTGCTACGGGGAAGGCAGATACCTGTAAAGACACTCGTCCCAGAAGGAACACCCCAGTCCAAAGAGTCAATAGTGCAAAAAATCCTCCTCAAAGAGGCTCTGCATCTCAGGCTGGTCCCATAAGGTTCGGTGACTGTGACTACCTGCCGGGCACATACCGTGTGCATGCACACAGCACCCTGCCTCCAGAAACGCCGCTGTGCCCAGCCTGCCTCAAGACCCTCTGCAATAAACAGGCACCATCACAGCACAAAATAAAACGAAAAGCAACAAGCTGCTATTAACACACTAAAGACGAGATGCGTCCCGGCGCTCCCACTGCCTTCATAGCCCTCACGGGCTTTCCCAAAACAGTCTGACTCGAAGTCTTAAACCCGCAGACGGAGACTCGGCCAGGTGAGGCCCCTCTGACCGGAGGAGGGAGGGAAAGAGGGAGAAGAGACCCAGCAGAACAGGCCCCGCAGCATCTCTATGCACGGGGGGCACGGCCGCTGGCCGTGGTAAAGGCAAAGCGCTGGGGCCCCGCGGGCTGCACCGAGCGAGGCGAGGCTCAGCACGGCCCAGGGGACCCCGCGGGACGGGGAGGCCCTGCCACTCACCTGCGCCGGAACCCGCGCCGCCCTCGCCAGCACTTCGCCCAGCCCCGCCGCGGCTACTTCCGCCGGCCTGCGTCACTTCCGCCCGCCCTCGCCGCAAGCCAGCTGTCCCCGCGGGGCTGCGTGGGGAGATTTCCTGGCGCGGATCCGGCTCTGGGCTCGTGTAGCCCAAGGGCGGCTAAGTCTGCCGTTTGGTGCGGACTACCGGAGGCTTCCAGAGGGGAGTCCCGCCGCTGAACTGCCCCTGCGAGTTCGCCCTGGGCTTGTGCAGCCCACGGGCGGCTTCTCCCGCGCCTTTTCCTTAGGTCTCCATACAGGCCACCTGCATCCGATAGCGAGTGTGTGCACACACAGAAACACGTTCATGTAAACGCAGGAGCTGTGCCTTGTCAGTAGGAGAGGGCGTTGACGTGCCCGACACTGCAGGTGTTTCAGGAGAGCAGACACAAAGCTCTAGGAACACGGATGTAATTTATTATTCGTGTCTGATCGCTCGTTTGTTATACGTGCCAAGCTTTCTTACAAACTACTGGAAAGCTGTTGGAACTTGCAGCAGCTTTGATATTAATGTTGGTTGGTCACTGATTGTAGTGCTCAGTTGCCTTTCAGCCTTTTGACAGAACCACGGAATCCCAGGATGGGTCAGGTTGGAAGGGACCCCAGTGAGTCATCTGCTCCAACCTCCCTGCTCAACCAGGGTCATCCCAGAGCACAGTGCACAGGATTGTGTCCAGATGGTTCCTGAATATCCCCAGTGAGGGAGACTCGGCACCCTCTCTGGGCAACCTGTTCCAGTGCTCAGTCACCTGCACAGTAAAGAAATCCTTCCTCGTGGTCAGGTCAAACTCCCTGTGGTTCAGTTTCTGCCCATTGCCAATTGTCCTATTGCTCGGCACCACTGAGCAGAGCTTGGCTCTGTCATCTGACACCCTCCCTGCAGACACTGACAGACATTGGTGAGATGAATAGAGCTGAGACATTGGTGAGATGAATTCTCTGAACACGAGAACAAGGCACAGATTCTTACAGGGACTTGGACTGGACCAGGTAGGCCCACAGTTGGGGAGACTCACCACAAGTGACCTGATGCTTTAGGAAATGAAGCACTTTTCCACTGCTCTTTTTATCCCTTCAGAAAACTAAAATACTGTGGCAAAATTACAGCCAGAAACAAGTTTTATCCCTTATGAACACTGAAAGCACTTAAATCTATAGATTTCTGTTCATCTTCACACTGGACAAGAGAGCACCACTGATTTTACAAAAGGCTTTGGCAGATGCAGTGGTGCAAATAGAGGGTCTCTCTCACACTCTGAGGCTTTGCTGGAGCTGAATTATGAATGATTTCTCTTGAATCCCATGAACACCTTTCAGTTCTCATGCTTAGACAGAAGGGCAGAGAAGCCTTGGCATTGGTTGTGTTGCAACATGTTTGGATTAACCAAGGGTCTGTTTAGACTGACAGCCACTTGAGGTTGAGCTACTCTGACTCCAGGGAATTTAACAAGTAGTTGTAAGGTCACTTTGACCTTACTAATGTTTGGTATGGACATGGTGTAAATGAATTCAGTAAAAAAGATACCCTGGAGGTGTACAGGATATTTGATCCTACGTGTCTCTGAGTCAATTCACTAAACCAGATAGTCTGAGTCATGAAAGGGCCTGTTTGAGTTATCGTTCTTTGGAGTGGTCCACCCATCTTTTCCTCCCAAACCCAGGAGAGATGTCTATGGAGACATAATGAATTGCTAGCTGAATTTTGCTTTGCTTGAGTAGTCCTCTGATTATAATCATAAAAAACATTAACTTTGTCCCTTGCTCTCTGCTGAAGCCAGCCTGTACCTTTCTGTCACACTTCTCATGGAAATGGGCAGCACTGAACTCTGCAAAACTAATACGTGTTACTCGAGCTATATCTCACCTAAAACTACTCTGAGGGTTAACCAGACAGAACTGGTCAGCACCCACTGACAGTAATCCTATCCTGAGTGTAGGGTGGCGTTCAAGCCCAACAGCCATACGCATTTTTCCTCCCTGGTTTTTCTCACGCAGGCTGCACAGCTTCTGCGGCCACACACAGTGTCTCTTAGCATGCAGGTGAAGTGAGGAAATAATCTTTTTTGCCAGAAAGACATAATATATACTCAGAATATATTCAGTTTTAATTACCACAAGACAGGAATGCTTCCCATCAAAACTCCCCAGAGTTTTATGTATCTTTTCTTCATTCCATTAATTATTTACCTTCAGTTTTAATAATACAGTTAAAGGCACTATATATAGCTTATGCTCTATCAATAAATCATGCTCGTGTGTCTTCATATTTATCCTATAAATTATAAGTACCAAAACACTTGCATGATCTGCTAAGCAATTCTGGCAAAGAAATTCCCACCAGAGCATCGCTAAGAGCCTTTGGAGGTGAACTCAAACATTCCTCACTCAACAAGAGCTTTTTTATGTCATTTTTTTACTTTACGAGGTTGTCAGTCTTCTCAGAAGTCCCAACAATCTCCTTCATCCTCTTCTTATAGCTTGCCACAAGCAAACAGTTTCATGTGACTTTCTGACCTTTCATCAAAACCAAAAATCCACAAAATATCATAAGGGCAATATGTACATGCTATTTTCCCCATCTCATAAGTCCAAGGCACTTTAGTAGCAATGTGATCCATGATCCGGGCTCAGTCCAACAAACTACTCCTTCGGTTGCATTGCTTGAAATAGTTCTCCCGTTTGTTCAGCAACCTCCTTCATCTTCTGACGTGCTTCTTCCATGGTGGTGGCAGCATTATGAACAGTGACACAGCATTCTCCATCCGTTAGGTTTAGCATCCCGCATACTCCGTGCTCTTTCAACAACACCATGTCCAGGGCTAACCGATTCTGCAAAGCCATTTTTGGTACCTGTTGGGCCTGCAAATTCAGTTTCCCATAGGCACGTTCGGTCCAGTTGCTCAACACATGGATTTGCCTAGTTAAGTTCTCCAAGACATATTGATGCCGTTGATTAACTCCACTGGGCACAAAAAATAATTCTAAGTCTAAAGCAACATTTTGGCCCCAGGTATAATAGTCAGGGACTTGAATTCCCTCAATCCAACCTTTTGCATCTACTGGATTGCGGATTTCTCTCTGCACCTTTTTGTTACAATAAAGTGTATAATTGAATGTTTTAGATGGACACATGGTAGGAAACCCAATAGTACACTGGAGTCCAGCCATATCATACATGTTCAAGTGGGAATACATTTTCCCATCTGAACATGCCCATACTGTTCCCCTCGGAGCTGGATATTTGGCTTGTGAACACTGATACAGGTCGCCTCGGGGAACTTCCTGTGCTTCAGTACTTGAATTCAAGACCCTTCTTGGGTCAGGGCCATGTGTAACGGGAATACCGCAGGATAGTGCTGTCTCCGAATTTTCGTAAGACCCATTGCATCGGGTGTCTCGATTTAGATAGCCATAGTTGGGATAACCCCAACACGTACACATGTCCCGGATAAAAGTTCTCAGCTCCGAGATATACCAAGTTTCTATCGGCTCACCTGCACCAGTGGTACAATCTAATATACGGGAACAATTCAGAAAGGAAGTCTCTGATTTACTTTGGATGATGCTTCTGGTGTTCCTCACTTTCCAGCAGATGCTCTCTCCATTAGGTAGTGTGATCTGCTGGTCCTTACAGTCCGATTTCCCCACTTCCCATTCCACTATTTCCCCTGTGGGGGTCCTGGAGGCCCATTGTAGGGGAGATATGGGGTCAAAGATTTGTTTCAGAGACCAAGCCCATTCATAATTTGTTTGGTTAACTTGGTGTGGGGTTCCTGGGTTACTGGGGATCTGTATACACCATCCTGCATCCCAATGTAAATTGTACTCATGTTCGAAAAACCCACCCTCAGCAGGAGAATCCCACCATGGTACAATCGTGCAAGGGATAGAAGTGACATTTTGCAATGTCTCAGTAGGGTTAGCGTCTAATGATCGGTAACATGTCTGATTCCATAAATGGTTCCAGGTAGAGTTGTGTGGGAGGTGGTAAAAGGCTTTCTTGTATTCTACCCATGTCCCATTTGCAGCCCATTGTTGTCCTTCCTTCTGGTCTAGGAAGGGGGACTCGACCATTCCCCAGGTAACATTTCCTCCTGTTTTTTTAAGGTTATCTAGTTCTCTTGTTAATATTTCTGAAAAATTTAACCAAATCATCATAAATCTAAGCCCCTCTGATGCAGAGTTGGGGAGGTTAATACATATTCCTTGATTCGTGTGGTTCCAAATATGCATAAATCCTTGTATCAACTCCCAAGCTAAATTTGGCTGAGTATCCTCATTCTCAATCAATTGAGACAAAATTGTACACCCATAAAATAAGAATAAAAACTTTTCCCACACCATTTTTCTCCAGTAAAAAGGCAAAATAGGCTTAGTAAAATCAAACTAAAAATATGCAAAATGGTCCATCCACTCAACAGTTGAAAGTGTAGCTCCAGCAGTGGATTTCAGATAATCTGTAAAACATATATGTGCATAAAAACAAAACATGATTAAAAGGAGGGAACCATCATTAACCACCCATACACAGAGGTTAAGTGGTTTTTTTAAGGTCAGAGGTACCAATCCTACTCTTGGTAATTCTACCAAAACCAGCTGTTCTGGGTAATGGGGAGGATTTGTAGGGTCTTTGGCTTCTTTTGTCCCAGGAAGTATGAGTGGGGATTGAAGACAAAAGGCTGAGTCATGGGCACTCCTTAACTCCCCACCCAACTGTGGTCAACCAGGTTCATGAGGTTTCAGGGCCCTCTTCAAGAGCCCATTGGTGCATTCAATAATACCATTTGCCTGGAAGTAGTATGGGGTGTGAAAGATCCACTGGATTCCCTCATCCTGTGCCCACTCTTGAACCACCCTGACAGTAAAGTGACTACTGTTGTCAGATTGGAGGTATTTGGGCCATGGCAAATAACTAATCCACAGCTTCAGTCCCTTTACAGTGCTGTACCCAGTTGCTTGTGCTACTGCCTCAGCCTGAGTGAGCCCTGACATTACTTCCACCCCAATGACAACATATTGCTTTCCCTCTGACTTCAAGAAAGGCTCTAGATAGTCCACCTGCCAGGTCTCCCAGAGGCCTTTTCTGTGTCATAAGTGAAGGGGAGCCTCCTGCAAAGGGTGTTGTTTCTCTAGTTGGGTACAACACTGGCCACAGGCTGAGATGACTGTTACACAGTTCCTGAGTGACAGGCCACCCTTTGCTACCAGCTCCCTTAAAAAGATCCTTAACTCCTGAATGGCCTCCCTTTACAGGTAACCTCTGTAACAGATGCTCCCATTTTAATTCTTCTCCCTTTACTGCCATACCTGCCACACAGGTCAGTTAATCTACCTGATTATTCAGGAGGTGATCCCTCTTCTGGTGAGTAGCAATCCATCCCACCAAGAGACTTCTGCTTAGCTGTGTTTAGGATGTCGTCCCACTTCTCTTGCTGGCACACTGGGAACCCGATTGACCTCCCACGGGTTTGTTCGCAAAACAGGAGCCATCCAGTGCACCCCTTAAAAGCAGCATAGGAGTCCATATAAATAAACACTGTTGGTTTTAGTTTCAGCCTCTCTAAAAAACACACTGCACATGGCTACCAATTTTCCCATCTGAGCATTTCCTTCTCCCTTCATCACAATTCAGCTTGCACAAAAAACACACAGGGCTCCCCCTCAGTATCCTCCTCTCCTTTGGAGGATGCATCAGTGAACCATGCATTTTTCACGTGGGGCTCAAATTGCGAGGTTGGTTTCATACATGATGGGGGAAGCTCCTGGCCCAGTTGATTGCCTGATGGTTCTTGTATTTGGAGCACTTCATGTGCTCCCTCCTCTACCTGAAGCACATGGCACTAATGATATAATTGCACATACCAGTGCCCCAACCCTGGCAGTGTTCAAAGCCAGGTTGTACAAGGCCTTGAGAAACCTGGTCTAGTGGGAAGTGTCCCTGTACATAGCAGGGGTGGTTGGGATTAGATGATTTTAAGGTCCATTCCAACCCTTTAACACTCTATGATTCTATGATTTTCTGAAGTGGATCTGTCAGATGTATTGGACCTAAAGCCTGATATCTGATATAACCCAGCCTCAAAGATTAACAATTGTAGGCCTTCTTCACGGATAGGGGTCCAGTCCCAGCTGGTCCTCTGGTATGTTAAATCAAAAAGGGCACTTGCCATGATTGAGAAATTTGGGATATGTTTTCTCCAAAATACCAGCAGACCCAGGGAATACTGTAGCTCCTTCTTTCCAGGCATTTTAACTTGTTAAAGGATAGCCAAGGTTTCAGGGAGAATACACACCATTCCCCCCCTCCACCATATACCCAGGAACTTCACCTTGGCAGATTTGGGGTTGCAGCTATTCTGCTTGAATTTGGAACCCTAAATTTTCCAGTGAGTAATTATCTCTGCTTAGATTTCTCCTACTATTGTGCATTGGGACCACCCACGAATATACTGTTAATATATTGATACATTTTAAATCCCTCTGAGGGAGAAAGCATATACATAGCATTTTCTCCAGATGCTAGCATTACCATCACTGTCACGGTGCAAGAGCATGCCCACATGGACAGGGACAACACACTCACTGACTCTGTTTGCTCTCCTTCTCACTCAAATCTCCCAAGGCAAAAATGTTTTTCTTCCTGACATGGTTCTCCTGCTTTAGTTCTGTCTCACTCTTTCACCACCCTCTTATCGGTAGAAGCCATGCTACTTCCAACCATCTTCATTCACTGCCCAGGACACTTTGGGGAGATTTATAAAGACTTTTACTTCTGTGTACAAGAGAACTTACCGGGAAGACAACTATTCCACCTCCCATCTACTAGGCAGGAAAATATTTCTAACTATTACACCCACCTCTTATTCCCTTGGCCTGGGACCACCAATCCATTTCTCACAGGCAGCAAGTAGAGTGTTTGCAAATGCATTACACACGAACGGAATCACTGAGCAGCAATAACGCTGCAGACCTGACACCCTCCCACACTTGCTACGTTGAAACAATTTGTACCTATTTGATCTCTTCCACTTCCAAAAGCCCATCAGGACTCAGTGATGACTTATTGGGAAGATGGAAAGGAAAGTGGATATGGATTTTTAAAGGCACAGTTATCTGTCATATGGACAGGCTGTACGCATGAGAAAGTGCAAAGCTTGGAAGTGAATCTCTCTCTTAACCTCAGACCAAAACGAAGTGCAATCACTGGGCAGGCACAGCCACTGCCCTGAAGCCAATGTCTGGTCTTATGCTATTCATATCCTACTGGACTGTAAAACACATGGGGAGCTACCTTGTGGGAAAAATGCTGACAGAAACAAGAATTACTTCCTGCAGCACTTATGAGCTATGCTTGGAACTGTTATACTCCTCTCAGGGATCTCGCTCTTCACCAAGGTCGGTTAGGTGTGATGTTGCTGGTTCTAAGAGAACAAAGGCAGACAGGAAGTTTTACATTTGGTTGGTGCTTTTAGTCAAGGCATTAGTGTAAAACCACCAACCACCTCAGACTCAACAAAATCTCTGGATTTGCAGGGCTTGCAATGTTTCCAGGGACTCTCCATTCACTTCAGTACTTCATGACTGAGGAAACAGACCACTCCAGCCAATGCCAACGTCACCAGCTATTTGCTCCATTTCAGAGATCTCAAAACGCTGACATTTATGGAAGCTGTCAGCTCAAGAGGCCCACAACGACAGCTTCCATGTACACCAAACTCACATATGGCACAAGCAGCAACAAGGGGAACTTCCCTGAATCCTCTCAACAATAAAACCCTTCCCCATCACACAGCGAAAACGCCCAATTTCTCTAACAGGGTGGTCAAGGACATTTATGCAACACAGCCACCTGCAAAAGCTGCTGCAGGGCAGGAAGGGCAGGGAGCACCCTTCTACAGTGCCTTACTACTGTCAGAGAAGGACTTCACACAAGAACACCTGGGATCTCACTGCAGCTCTCACTGATGCTGAGAATGCAGAAACACTCCCTTTCAGCCCACCTCCCTTGCTGCACTGCAAAAATTGCAACTTCTGCAGACAGCTCCTTTTTTCTGTGGATACTCCGAGCAGAAGCACACACCTACTTGCTGGTTATTTATGGAGCTTTCTGCCACAACGGGGCTCCCACAGCCACATTTCAGTTGCTTGGACCCTGCACAAGCAGCACCACACACACTCGACACCAAGTGTTCCATGCCCTGTCATCACAGGCTTCAAAGCCCAAAAGAGGAGGATGCCAGGATTAACAGACACAAAACCACCCAGCTAGAAGCAAAGTGTGCTGCTAATCTTTCTGCAGCAAGCCTCCTCCACACAGCACAGTACAGAAACTTCTCCAAGTCTCTGTCTATTAGAAAAAGTTAATGAAAAAAATACAGGAGGCCTTGAGAACTGCCTTCCTTTTGCTGGGAAACTGGCAGGCACAACAAGCCAACTAAGCAGCCAATATCCAACAAGGTCGGATGTTATTCCAGAAAACCTTTCCTCAAAGTCATGGCCTAAATACACATGGGACTTGCACACAGACAGAATGGAGCAAAAATACTTTGTGTTCTAATGGTACCTTTTTCCATGGCCCCTGGAAGCCATCTAAGCACATTAGCAACACTGCCCTGGCCGTCGGAAGGAGTAATTCTCACCCACCAGAGCTCACAGAAAACATGTAGCAGAAACAACAAACTCCTGACGATCAGCACTGACCCCAGCATCCTGCACTCTGGTTACCTCCCATCTAGCAACTCGCTACTTAAAAACTCACCATACACAATCTGTTTGCCAAGAGGGACCACCAGCCAGCCAGCATGTGCAACCCAGAGAGGATTTTTTTCCTAGGAAAACATGCAAGGGATAAGAAACGCTGTCAAAGGACCACACAGACCTTTACACTCCACAACATAGTGACTGTTATGTGCACACACTATCATTCGCTGTTGCACACCCTGTCTGTACCAAAAGTCTCAAAAAATAGCTGTCTGTCACGCCCTGGACTTCCCACGGATACTGTCTGAAAAGCCCACCAGTGCTGCAGGAAGTTTCACGAGCGCACTTGGGACCAGAGGTCTAAGCCTGACTGGAAGAAAACAAGAGAGCACAGAAGGCAGTAAAGGTACAGACTGCTTCAAGGGTCAGGATGCACCTCTGAAATAACCAACTTCAGCTCCAGCATGAGCCTGAGAAGGAAGGTCAGTTAGGACAGGGAGCGACCCCAATCACCAACTAAGGCAGCACCAGTGGGTCAGAGAGAACGGCGTTTACTTGACATAGAAATGCAGGTCCGCAATACTCTTCCAGTGCTTTCCAGAAGCAGCATTTAAGCCTCTGAAGTAGATCCTGCCAACCCCTGACGCCGCTCCCGCAGCTCAACCGCCGCTCACCTGCGCCGGAACCGCGCCGCCCTCGCCAGCACTTCCGCCCTGCTCCGCGGCAGCTTCTTCCGCCCGGCTACGCCACTTCCGCCCGCCCTCGTCCCGAGCGCTGTCCCCGGCTGGGAATGGAATTGAACGAATTGGATTTTCATTTTATTTTTTATGAGTTAATCAGGGCCCTGTTTCCCTGACACTGCAGCTAAGTCTGCTGTTTGGTGGAGGCTACTGGAGGCTTTCAGAGGGGAGTCCCGCCGCTGAACTGCCCCTGCGAGTTCGCCCTGGGCTTGTGCAGCCCAAGGGCTGCTTCTCCCGCGCCTTTTCCTTAGGTCTCCATACAGGCCACCTGCATCCGAACAGAAACACGTTCATGTAAACGCAGGAGCTGTGCCTTGTCAGTAGGAGAGGGCGTTGACGTGCCCGACACTGCAGGTGTTTCAGGAGAGCAGACACAAAGCTCTAGGAACACGGATGTAATTTATTATTCGTGTCTGATCGCTCATTTGTTATACGTGCCAAGCTTTCTTACAAACTACTGGAAAGCTGTTGGAACTTGCAGCAGCTTTGATTTTAACGTTGGTTGGTCACTGATTGTAGTGCTCAGTTGCCTTTCAGCCTTTTGACAGAACCACGGAATCCCAGGATGGGTCAGGTTGGAAGGGACCCCAGTGAGTCATCTGCTCCAACCTCCCTGCTCAACCAGGGTCATCCCAGAGCACAGTGCACAGGATTGTGTCCAGATGGTTCCTGAATATCCCCAGTGAGGGAGACTCGGCACCCTCTCTGGGCAACCTGTTCCAGTGCTCAGTCACCTGCACAGTAAAGAAATCCTTCCTCGTGGTCAGGTCAAACTCCCTGTGGTTCAGTTTCTGCCCATTGCCAATTGTCCTATTGCTCGGCACCACTGAGCAGAGCCTGGCTCTGTCATCTGACACCCTCCCTGCAGACACTGACAGACATTGGTGAGATGAATAGAGCTGAGACACTGGTGAGATGAATTCTCTGAACACGAGAACAAGGCACAGATTCTTACAGGGACTTGGACTGGACCAGGTAGGCCCACAGTTGGGGAGACTCACCACAAGTGCCCTGATGCTTTAGGAAATGAAGTGCTTTTCCACTGCTCTTTTTTATCCCTTCAGAAAACTAAAATACTGTGGCAAAATTACAGCCAGAAACAAGCTTTTCCCTTATGAACACTGAAAGCACTTAAATCTATAGAAATTAAGATAGACCTTCATGTCTGCCAACAACCAGGCTTAACCACAGTGTCAGGGAAATGGGACTGTGACGACCTTATAAAAAATTGATGTGAAAACTCCAATTTTTTTAAATGCTGGGCAGAAACATCTCCGTGAGCCAAGAGTGACCATGATTCTAACCTTATGATCAGACATATTTTGACTATCTGAGTGCTTCTTTGATGCTGCCCTGCCAGACTGCAGTTCATCAGCCGGTGGAGCTCTGCTTTGCACTCCCTAAAGGAACAGGAGTTATATTAAAGTCAAAATTAGTTCAGGAATAACAGTGACTGCTGAGAAATGTGGTGTCAAATTCTCCATTTCTCTGAAAACAGCTGTTACCCTACCAGCACCATCTGCCACTTAATATTGTCATTCCCAATCTATATTGGTTTGGGATGCAAGAAGCACTTTGAAATAATTGCTCAAGTTTCTTGCAGTTAAACCTCACGAGCACAAGTTTCTATTCCTTTGTCTGTGGAACACATTGCTACCAAAGGTCTGGCTGACCAAAGGGGAAAGTTTAATTTGTCCTTTGGCACCTTGTTACTTTTTGTGCTTCTGGGACATTGAAGGTCACATAAGGCTGCTCCAAAATCTATTGAAATCGATGGATTGTGCCTCTGGTTGAACAAAAATGTGAAATCAAGGTTTTAGTTTTTGCACTGTTCATCTTCAGCCTGGAAGAAAGATCACCACCGATTCTACAAAAGGGTTTGGCAGATGCAGTGGTGTGGATAGAAGGCCTGTCTCTCACACTTCGAGGCTTTGCTGGGGCTGAACTTAGAAATTATTCCCTGTGGAACCCATGAACACAGCTGAGTTCTCCTGCCTGGACAGTGAGGCAGGGAGGCCTTGGCAGTGGTTGCTGAAGCCAGCCTGTACCTTTCTGTCACACTTCTCATGGAAATGGACAGCACTGAACTCTGCAAAACTAGCACGTGTTACTCAAGCTATATCTCACCTAAAACTACTCTGAGGGTTAACCAGACAGAACTGGTCAGCACCCACTGACAGTAATCCTATCCTGAGTGTAGGGTGGCGTTCAAGCCCAACAACCATACGCATTTTTCCTCCCTGGTTTTTCTCACGCAGGCTGCACAGCTTCTGCGGCCACACACAGCGTCTCTTAGCATGCAGGTGAAGTGAGGAAATAATCTTTTTTGCCAGAAAGACATAATATATACTCAGAATATATTCAGTTTTAATTACCACAAGACAGGAATGCTTCCCATCAAAACTCCCCAGAGTTTTATGTATCTTTTCTTCATTCCATTAATTATTTACCTTCAGTTTTAATAATACAGTTAAAGGCACTATATATAGCTTATGCTCTATCAATAAATCATGCTCGTGTGTCTTCATATTTATCCTATAAATTATAAGTACCAACACACTTGCATGGATCTGCTAAGCAATTCTGGCAAAGAAATTCCCACCAGAGCATTGCTAAGAGCCTTTGGAGGTGAACTCAAACATTCCTCACTCAGCAAGAGCTTTTTTATGAGATTTTAAAAGATTGTCAGTCTCCTCACAAGCCCTAAAAATCTCCTTCATCCTCTTTTTCCCTAGCTCGCCACAGGCAAAAAGTTTCACGTGACTTTCTGGAACATGGTTTTGGTCTTCCACAGCATGAGAAGCATGAGAGCCTAGAGCCAAATGCTTTCTCAGTGGATTATAACAGGGAAGAGGTCAAAACAACAAAGACAATATGGCAGTGGCCTTGGTGTGATTAAAAAGCGTAAATCTCTAAATGTAACAGTATTATCTATGTTGCAGAGATGATAAATATTAGGACAAGTTGTCTAAAAAGCAGGTGACCACAGAAGAAGATAATCCTGCTGCTTTGTTGCCAGAAGACAGAAACTGAAGTTGAGAATGGAACAGCTGGAGAGCAGGGTGATGGGCAGCATGCAGGTCTGTTGGGGAAAGGAAAACAAATGATCATATTGGTCCAAGATACAAGCCTTACTTGTGTTCCTTTTTGTTAAAGAAATTTTTGGCACTAAGCTCTTCTCCATCAGATAGATTTATTGGTACAGATCAATCCCTGTATCTGGTAGCTCAATCTAGGTATCTCAAAAGAGAGACCCCATGGCAATTATACCCTTACAATCTAAACTCCTCATCCCTCACATAACAGTCTGGACCAATAGCAACATTATAGTTTGGGGTCTTCTTTCTCTTCATTGGTTCACTGTTTTGTTGTCAAGTGGTTGCCATGTGGTCATCTTCAAATCCTCTTAGGTCAGTTTTGGTGTGGGTTTAGCCCATGTTGTAACATGGTTGTTACAGTTCATATACAATGATCTGTGGGCTGTCCAGTCTAATTATTAATTTTGTAATCCATGTAAAAAAGAGTTGAGTCTGGTAGGACACAATGTTCAGCAGTAAGTTGTCACCTGTGCTAAAGGTTTAACTCTGCAGAGAACTACATGTTGATCTCAGAAGGAACGGCAATATATCATACCTCAAAGCAGTGGATGCACTGCACAATAACGCTGTCTGCAGGAATCCACCTGGAAGAGTGAGAGCCCAGAGCGAGCAGAGAGGGGACTTACACACAGCGGTGTCATGCACAGCACATCATGACTGTCTGTGGTAGTAAAGAATTCTTAAAGAAATGTGCATACGTGAGAGCAAAATTGCATTGTGATCAATCAGTGGCAGCTTTCTTGCTAGTGGGAAAACAGGACAGTCGAGCAGAGATGATGTATGTGTCCAAATATCCTCAGAGATCCACCCACAAATCCTTGAGTGAATTTTTCTGATGTACTTTTGGGGTCAAACCCTGGCACTCTGAGGCAGCAAGACCTCACTGAGTAATAGCTGCTGGGCATCCCTGGGACTAGGTGAAGCAGAGATATTTTAAATCAAACCTCTACTTGTTCACCAATAAAAAGCACACACCCATGCTCAATGTGATTTGATTTAACTGTGTAAAGGAGAGGGAAGGATTGCGTATTTTAAAAGCCCAAAACAGCAGAGTATTTACTGATCTCTAGTAATGCATCTGCTGAGCATTATGTTGGCTTGTGACAGTTAGCATTTCCTCTTTGTTGTTTGTTTCATCAGTTGTTTCTATAGAAATGCCATTTTTATCAGACTAGATGAAAATATCCTGAAATAACACACGTCTTCACCAAATAAAGATATTTTTTTCTCAGTCTATATATTATACCCCTATCACACTGGGTTTTCCTCCCCTAATTACAACATATAAAATAAAACCCAGTTAAAACCGAGTTGCTGTACAGCTGGGACTCCAGAGAATAGACTGCTGTGGAAATTAGAATGGGCAGTCAAGCAAACGTATTTCTCAAGTCAGGTTCCTGAGACACTGCCTTTGAAGGGTATTGCAGGTGAAAATCTGTGTTTGCACAGATGGTAAATGTGTTGTCATTGACAGTCACTGCTTCACAGAAGGCTTAAATGAAAGCGGTCTCTGAGCTGACCCTGCCTGACAATGCCCTCTGCCCCTGCTATCACTGAGGAAAGCAACATTTCTGAAATCCAGCTGCTCTGGGCTGAGGACAGTGTCTCCCATGGCTGCTGCTGTGGGATCTGTCTGACAAAATCCGAGTGACATAGTTGATGCATTCAAATCTACTGTCATAGATTTTAAAGGAAGCCTGTCAAAGTGCCTAAAACTGAGATTTCATGCAATTTGAGACAGTTTAAAGCACTGGATATGCTCAGATGATTATCCTCCGTGGCAAATATCCTGAAGAACTGGCTGTTTTGTTGGCATTCAGGATTTGTTCCTTTCTTCTTTTCAGATTATTTACTGTTGTATTATGGGGAAAATCTTATACTTTTGCACCTCAACAGGATGAGAGTGGATGTGTATGTGCTTTATCCAAAACCCATCTGTACCAGTCAGAAAATATACTGAAAGGAGGGCCATGGGAAACTCCCCTCTCCGAGGCTTCAACTCTCACACCATGGGAATGGAAAGCATGACCTCTGCAATGCTCTTGCTGTAGGGAGCTCAACATGGACCCAGAACTACTGGAATTAGTCCACAGGAGGGCTGTGAAGGTGGTCAGAGGGCTGGAGCACTTCTCCTAGGAAGACAGGCTGCAAGAGTTGGGGTTGTTCAGTCTGGTGAATGGAAGGCTCTGAGAAGACCTTCTAGCAGCCTTCCAGTACCTGAACAGGGCCTACAAGAGAGTTGAAGAAGACTTCTACAAGGGCAGGTAGTGATAGGACAAGGGGAAATGGCTTTAAACTGACAGGAGGTATGTTTAGATTAGATGGTAGGAAGAAATAATTCACTGTAAGAGTGGTGCGTGAACAGGTTGCCGAGAGAAGCTGCGGACGCCCCATCCCTGAAAGTGTTCAAGGCCAGGTTGGATGAGTCTTTGAGCAACCTGGTCTAGTGGAAGGTATCCCTGCCTGTGGCAGGGAGGTTGGACTAGATTATCTTTAAGGTCCCTTCCAGCCCAAAGCATTCTATGATTCTATGAATATTCAGTGTAGATGCATGCACAGCAGCTGGCTCCTACTGCCAGTGGACCCAAGCCTGAAATACTTAACTCTAAATAGCTGTGCTAATGCAGCTAGATCTGCCAAGAGTTTTTAGCAGTGATGATCATGATGTCCTGATGATTTAAGTGATCTGGCAGAACTAATTGCTGTCACACAGAGTTGGGTTTTCACCTTCATATTTGGAAACATAAAGGGCTGTAATGAGTAGCTGTGCCTCATCTTCATCAATACTTGTCCATGCGTCTTTATGAGGCCAGAGCTGGTTTCCTTTATCCTTGGGAGTGACATGAAAAGATGCGGGTTCCCAGAGAAGCATCCAGGTGGTGCGCATTTCTGCTTCTCAAGTAGCAACACACTGCTTCACCCAGCTTTCTGGTAGGGAGAGACAAGCAGTCTAATGAGAAACTACTGTCTAAAAGAACA
Organism: Manacus vitellinus; assembly: GCF_001715985.3. NCBI lineage: Eukaryota > Metazoa > Chordata > Aves > Passeriformes > Pipridae > Manacus > Manacus vitellinus. Next base: position 5,101,363 of record NW_021940750.1, read on the forward strand.
GCCCAGCAAAGTGGAAGAGAGGTATTCTAAGGAAACTACCAGAACTCTATTGTTATCAGATGAGTACTGTGCCAGTCTTCCACAAGATAGGAACTTGCACCCTGTATTTCCAGAGGCTCGGTGCTTGTGAGGTTTGGTGTATGCATGGCACCAAGACAGGACTGTTCCCTCGCTGGTAGTATTTTGTGATGGAAGTGAAGTCATGAGAAACCTTTACCTATACACTCTTTTCTACCAGACTGACATGTAAGCATCTTTCTACAGTACTCTCTTGTGCTTATGATTTGCCTGACAACAAGCTCTCTTCAGTGTTGTGGGGTGTTTTTAATTTGTTTTCAGAGATATTTATAGTTATTGTGATCTCTCATGACAGTTGTGTACATCAGGAGCAAAGATGACACTGACCAGTGGAAAACTCACTGGCAGTGAGTTTCCCACCCTTCTGTTAGTGGGAAGTGGTACCATTAGCAACACCAACATTTAAAAGCCCTTTTTTTTCAGCAGTACAGTTACAGGAGAAACAGCAGAGATCACTGGTCCTTGCTCAGTGTCACCATGTGAGAGCATTGATTGCTCATGTGCACATGTGCACCTTTTCATTTTGGTTTGTCACTGAGGGCCATGCTTTTTAAAAGTCTGTTTGGCACTGGACAGCAGTTCTGAATCCTGGCAGGCTGCCTTCTGGAGACATACAGCAGCAGCAACTGCCCAGCTTTCTTCTCATGGGAGAATGTTGGGAACTCTCTAAATTATCGACTTGGCTCTAGAACGGCACTGCCCAGATGGCTGTTCTGCATCAGAAGTCATGAGATATGGAGGTCAATGGAGAGATTTCGGCTTCTGAGTTCAACTTGGGAAAGAAGTTGGCCAAGCCCCATGACAGTTAGATATTTCCTCATAAGGATGAAAGGTATTTGCTCACCTTCCAGCCATGCACGTGATATTTTGGTGCTTGGAGCTGTTGGTGATGTGCTTAGCCTAGGATTGCTCCTCTGGTCAGCCACTGTATCTAAGGACCTGTCTTTCATATTGTCATGGTTTGAGATAGTCCCCAAAATCCAATTCCCTAGCTCCATTCCCCCCCCACATCTCAACCTAATGTGAGATGGGTTTTTCCAGACAAAACACACCAGACTCAAAGTGGGGGAAAGGGAATATATTACAATGACTGTACAAATAAATACCATATCACATTATACACATGATCACAAACTATCTCTACCATGACATATGTATTTACAATGATCAGATCTCTTCTCCCCTCCAAATAAAAGTCCAGGAGGGAAAGAAGGACAGATCCCTTCCAGTCCTTAAGCAGCAGCATCTTCTGAGGCAGCAGTCTGTCTGTCTTCTCCACATGCAGCAGCTGATAGCTGGCTTTCTGCCAGCACTCACGAGGGAGGTATCCAACCTCTCTCGGCCCCATCGCCTCCAACCGAGGGGTCTTCCGTGGGCTTCGTAACCCCAGACAAGGTCGTATCACCACGTCATATCACAAAGACACAGGGGGGTCTTCGTGATGGTCTGGTATCTCCAGGAGACTCAGCTCCTTGCAGGGCCTCTGTGCCCTGCCTTCAGGCTGCCACCGTGGCAGCAGTGCAAGGGGGGGGAGCCAAGGTCAACTCCCCCCGCATTCCATCTGGCCGTCCCGGTCCAGCTCCGGGACGTCTTTTGAGCTTCTCAGCTCCTCTCTCTCTCCAGTGCTGCATGTCTAAAACTCTTCTCCTTAATAGGAGTCCATCTCCCTCTTTTCTCAGAGGGATCTCAAAGGAGTTTTGGGGGGCTGGTACAGTCTTACCCCCAGAACTCTGTCTCTCAGGCTGCTGGCTCTCTTTTTCCCGGCTCTCCTTCCAGGAGTCCTTTCTCTGGTGCTGCATGTTGCTTCTGCTGCTCCTCCAGTTCAGGTCCTTATCTCCTGGCTCTCTGCCACCGTTTCTCTGGTCAGTGCCGGCTGTTGCTCTGTGCCCATGGAGAAAACATCTCCCGGCATAACTACAGGCACCTAGCCCAGCTTTATGCTGTTCTAGGTCCCTGCAGCCCCTCCCAGCCAGGGGCTGGGAGGCCCCAGAGGGCCCAAGGGGCTCAGAGCCCCTTCCTCGTGGCTCACAACATGGCCACCTCTCCTCAACAACCCCCAAACTACAACTCATCTCTTCCGGTGAGCTTGTGATATGTTTACATTTTTGCAGGAGCGCCCATTGGGCAGAACTTCAAAACTTCCAGGGGTTTCCACCCCTTGGGGTCTACCACTTTTCTAGCTTCTGGGGGAAAACAAGATTCAAACCATGACACATATATAATGAAATATTGTGAACAGATTCTTGCATTGCTATTCCATTTGATTTACAAAGCCCCTCAGTGCTGTGAAGAGAGAATCTGGGGGCTCAAATCCCTCATGATTGTCCATAGCACCCCATTAAAATTGAGACACCTTTACAGTATTTGTAAAAAGACTTTTGTCCTGATTTTCTCCAAAGCAGTTTGTGGACAAAACATGGCTAGCATTAGGCTGAGCTTCCAAGTCCCATTAAAAGCAGGGTACATCAACTCAGGCTTGGAAGGACGTGAGCAGCAATCATCAGCCTCAGAGGATGATGGTGGACTATCATAGACATGACCTTTTGCTGCTGCCTATCTCTCAGAGCATCTGTCCGGTTTTGTGCAGGTCTGTTCAGCATACCTGTCATAGGAAATGTCAGCACTTGCAGAAGACAACACCCCAGTGCAGAGAGAAGGGCAGAGGCAGGTCTAGGTCCCTCATGTTGCCCACTGCCTTTCATGTCCTACCTGGGACTGAGATTATCTGTTCTGTCTCTATCAGTGGGGGTTGATGACACAATAAAAAGAGAGGTTGGATTCTGCTCCAATACAGCAGAGGAACAGCCTTTACTTATTCCTAAGTGCTTCTTGGGAATGACTCAAGATAATGCCATGAGGGAAGATGAAGTTCTTGGTGATGGTGATAGGGAAAGAAGTAGGAAAGGTTTCTCAGGACTTAAAGGTTGTAAAAGCTGGGAAATAAGTTGTGGGAAATGGTGATTGTTCAGGTATTGGAAATAGCACATCATAAAGAGTAAGATAAGAGAAAGAGAGAAATAGGAGACAGGTGCCAAATATGAAAGACACAGGGCAGAGAAACAGATGAGAAGAGAGAACATTTCATTCTGAAAAGAAAGAGCGACTGTCAGTGCAAATTCTGGTATATCTGTGCAACGTGGCAGTATTATGAAGTATGAAGATTGGGAATAGGCATCACTGCCCCAGGAAAGAGATGGAGACAGGACAGGAATATCTAAGAGAACAGGAGGGAGACAATATGGAAGCAAAAAGCCTGGCGAGTAGAGATGGGCTGAGAAATACAATGAGCAGTGCTAGGAGATGACAATGGCAGAAGGTGACAATGAATGAGGAGCACTTCACCCCTCTAGAGATGGCCCTTGTCTTGGACCTCACGTCTGTGGGGGTGTCACCCAGCCAGGTCGGGTCCCCAGAGGTTTTGTACGTCTGTTGTTAAAGTCCAAGCCTCTCAGGGCACCAAGCCTACTGTTTACACCAGGAGTGCCTCTGTGCCATGGTGGTACCAATCCCACATGGCTCATTTCATGCTGGTAATTGGAAAGGCATCACACAACAACAGGCTGGTTGTTCATCCCCCTGCAGTCCCCAGAGCTATGATCATCACGCTGAGAGCCAAAATGTCCTTCAAAATAAGGCAACCTTTGTCAGCACCAACAGATTAGAGTATGCAAAGACTTTACAGCCTAATAGACAGTATTGCCTTTGTCCTCTTTTCCTCCAAGAAGGCAGTAAACTACAAGCACTGGAGGATGTAATCCAAGTGCTAATAAATTATTGATATCTCCCTTCAGCTTTTTACTTACTAAAAGGACATCAAAGCTCATTTTGTGAATGGTCCCGACAGATTCTCTTTTGCTATATCCACAATTTGATTCACAAATATTGCACTAAGTGTTAATATGGAAGCAATGCAGTGTTCTCTCTTTACAGATAATAAGCAAAAGATAATAGACATGTTTTGAATTACACAGATTCATAAATAGATACAATGAAGGAAACACCACTTACTACTCCAATAGACATTTGATTTTGTAATATAAAAAAGGCAGAACTCATTATTAACTAGGAATACACTTTTTTTTAATATTAAAAGCCTGATTGAAAGCCTGTTGAAATCATTGTACTTGCTCCTTACAGATAGTCTGCATAGTTCTTTGGCAGCACACACAAGTCATAGAACAGTGTGACTTAGTTTATATTTAGCAATAGTTCCTCTCTTCCAATATGCCTATTTCCACAAGTCAGCTAAAACTATCTATATGGAAAATAGTCTTTCCATTACTGTCAGCTTTGGAGCAGTATGTGGCAGTTCCTTAACAGCATATATTAATTTATGCTATTTTTTGGAGCAGCACAGAAATAATTTGAAGTCCTCATACTGCAATTTTCCTGGTAGGAGTCTCCCCTAAACAAAAGGCTTAATTTTTCTCTTTCAAGGCTCAATTTTTCTCTCTGCAAGTTTTGGTGGCCAGAAATTCTCAGGATCTTGATAGCTGTTTCATCTTAAAGACAGATACCAGGCTTCCAGGTATATCTTAAAAATGATACCAGATTTTGCAAATTTAGCTCAAATGCCATCTCCCACTACACAGCAAAAATTCTGCCTGCTGTCAGTGCAATGCCCCAGCCAAACTCAGAGAAAGGATTGTCAACATTTTAACAATGGCAGGGCACTGATCTTAAAGTACACAAACTGCAGTTCCTGACTGCACCGGTTTCTTCTTGCTCTCAATAGAGGCAGCTACGCTGTGCGTGTTGTCTCTGTTCCTTGCTATCTGTTTAGAAAGACTGAGTGACCAGGCACAAAGCCCAGAAGAGAGAGCTAATTTTTGCAATATGGTATACATATTTTGCAAGCCAGCCTGCAAACTGCTTATCACATTTTTTGTGCTATATACATAAATATTCATCATTAATCTGTGTTAGAACAGAGTAGAAAGCTCCTAATGAACAAAAATAGCCCCTTCAGGCATCTTATACCAGTGACACTGATCCTCTGCATTTCTGACATTAAAAAATGAGCTTCTTTGCATAGATTTTGCAGTACTCTCTGGCGTTCATGCTTCCTTTTTTACCCTGTTCCTTCAAGTTGTGAAGACGACCTTGATAAGAGAGATTGATACCTTGAATCTGGAGCTAGAGAGGTGGAAATAAAGGCACCTGGTGAGAGATGACATTTCCAAAGCTTAAATCTCAGGGGTAGCAACCTTCATTTTCCCTTCTCCAGATCTCTTTCATCTCTAGGCTTTTTTCCTATGTTTTGGCTTCAGGTACCAGCAGAATTCTGACAGTATTGCAGGTGGGAAGATGTATACATGTGTGCCTTTCGGGTCAAAAGCCTAAATTCAACTGGGGGCTACGTATCCTCAGAGACAACATCATCTCTTATAGGTGGAAGGGCCAATTAGCCAGTCCTTGGGACTGCTTGCAGCTGTTAGCCAAGCAACAATCAGGACTGGTTCAGATTAAATAAATCCCACTTTATTCAACAACAAAAACAGAGTGTCTGCAGTAATGAAAATAAATTCATAACGTTGTTCAGGCAGCCCCAAAGCCCAGTGGGTATTAGATGTATTTATTAGATAAAGGTGACCATTCGGACTGGGATGGCAGACAAATCTGACAGGCTGAGCTCCGACAGGTCTTTGTTTTCTGTCCTTGTCTGACTCAGCTTTTCAATTTGATGCTCTTATTCCTGGGTTGCTTGGCTTGCCAAGCTGACACCTTTCTGGTGCACAGCCTCTCCCCGCTGCCTGCAGAAATGGGGCCCCCAGCTTCAGAGAACTGTCAACCCTTTTCCTTACTGAACAGGGATGCTTCTTCACAGCTGTCTTGTGATACACCAAAGCACATTTTTCTCTGTCTCCCTTCATGTTGCCTTTAAATGTGGCTTTTTGACAGTCCCTACAAGTAGAAATTTGGCACAAATATAAAGTTCAGCCCTGATTTCTCAGTGCACAATTTTCTAGTTTGGCACATCTTCCCTCTAACTACAACACTTCATCATTCCCCAGCACCCATTTCATAGCATATATAAGGTCACTGAAACCACCTAGACAAACATTCACTAGCTGACCAAGCAGAACTGTTTAATATCTCTCTTCCCCTGTAGATCTTGGTGGGTAAGTCATAGGCACTCCTTATGCATTCTTTATGGCTCCTTTCTGTGTCCCAGATGTGACCTACTCCCTGCCCGTCTGCTGACTGTCTTATCCTCCAGAGATCATCGCCCATTGTACCACCTACAGAAAGGAAATGGGGTATTTTAAATGTGCATTTTCACGTAGTTTATAAACCTGCATTGTATTGCCTTCCACGGTGCATTTGACAGCTCCTCTACAGGGCTGGGAGAAGTAAAAGCCAGACTACTCTGTACGTATGTATTGAGTGCAGCCAAAGAAATGCCATTCCTGTCATCAGGGGAGGACAAGGCACACGTATCTCTAACTACAGTGGTAGTAGCTGCACTGCAGTGTGAGCCAGAGACATGTTAGGCAAAGGGAGTTTATCAACTGTCTTTTATGGACATCCTGCACCTCCAAAAATGGGTAGGTTTCTCCATCCAGCATCAGCCAAAACTTGTCCAATGCAATGAATATCCTAAAATTCAGATTTAGCAGAGCCCAACTTCTAGAAAATCCCAGCTTTGTTTTTTTTTTCTCTATGCATTCACACACCAAGCATTATTCTCTGCTCTACAGTCCTTCTAACCAAGCTCTTATACCGACTGAGTGCCTTGAAACCGGAGTGGAGTTTTCCAGAGCAGCATGCCTGAAAAAGCAGCAACCATGTTGTGGCAGGAGTTGAGGTAAGAATATTAAAGTGAAGGCTGATGCTTCAAGAGTGTTCAATTGCCTGTTTACAAGACTTTTATGAAGGATTTAAAAAATCCGCTGCTCTAGGGCACAGAGAGAGAAATGGATCAAATGAGATGAGCTACACAAGAGCGTAATGAAAGACAAAGCAAACATGCCAAAGTAAGATGGTGCAGTACACCAGTCCTGATCAGCAGGAGCGAAGATCATGACTGGATGCACTGAGTGCAAGGTGCAGGCAGGAGCAAGAAATGTTGAGAGTGTAGGGAGTTTGCAGGAGGCTGCAATTGTAAGGGAAGACCTGTGCAGGAGGCAAATGAAACCACAGGAGAGGGTGAGGCCACAAGGAGGGTAGGAAGGTGCAGGAGCAGCTGGGTGCCTCCATTTCCTGTGCCAGCTACTCCTCCGGGGAAAAGGAGGTGAAGGTGGGCAGCAGGGCCCCGGTGCTGGAGCAGCCCCGGGGCTCCATCCCGGCAGCGCCGTCCTCTGCCCCCGGTGCGCGCGTCCAGCGACCAGGGAGGAGAGAGGGGCATCCCCGAGCCGCGTCGGGCAAGTTTGTCCGGCTGCTCCGTGGGGGAGCGCTTCCCCAGGGCAGCCTGCCTCCTCCGCCGCCTTCTCCTTCTTCTGCTGCTGCTGCCGGGCCGCGTGTCGCCGCCAGCCCGGGTAAAATGCGGGTTCTGGGGAAAAGCGGGAAAAGTGGCTGGGGCTCCGCCGCGGGCGGCGGGGGCGTTGAAGATGCGCTGGGAGGAGGTGGCCGGCGACGGGGGCGCATCCCTGGGGAGGCGGGGCGCACCCGCGGAGGGGGCAGCGAGGCTATCCCCGAGAAGGAGACAGGAGGGGACACCCCGGGAAGGGTAGGGGTTCGGAGGTCGTCTCTCGGGAAGGGGGGGGCGCACGCCGGATCTCCCAGCCGCCCGCAGAGGCGCGTCAGGAGCCGCCGGGCTCTCGCCTGCCCACCTGGGGGGCCGGCAGCGGCAGAGGGACAACCCCCCACTCCGCCTCGTTCTTTCTCTCCTCCCCTCGCCACCTCCCTCCGCTTCCCTCTCTGCCTGCTGCCTGGGGAATGGTGTGAGGAGCAGTCCGGAGAACCCGGCACGGGCGGCCCTGGGCGCGGGGGGCGGGCTCGTCCCGGGCCACGGCCACGGCTGCGGGGCGCGGCCGCGGGGGGCTCCGCGTCCCTGGGTCGGCAGCCCCCGCCGCCCGCCGCCACTGCCGGTGATGGCCAAGGTGTCCTCGGAGGGAGCCGAGGCGGCTGCTGAGAGCGGGCCGGGGTGCAGCACCGCCGCCCCGGGGCCCGCCGCCGCCGCCGTGCGGTGAGGAGGTGAGCGGCGGCGGGGGCGTCCGCCCCGGGCCGGGCGGGAGGGACCGGGAAGGGGCAAGGCAGCCTCGCCGAGGGGCTGTGCGCAGTGCGGCGGCGGTGGGGGCGTGGCGGGAAACGGGGAGCGCGTCCGGGGGGAAGGTGCCCGACTGGGAGCGTGTTGCGACGCGGGGAGAACCGAGGAGCGGAGCCACAGCCGCCCGGCTACTGCAGCCGCGTTGTGCGGTGCAGGGCCGATTGCCCCGCCGCGCCCGGCAGTGCCGGGGCGCCGGCGGGACACCTGCGGCCGCTCCGAGCCCCCTGCGCCGGTGGGCGACCCAGCCCCGCAGTCGCTGGGTGCGGGGTTTTACGACGGCGCCCCTGCGCTAGCCGTGCGCTGCTGCCGGGCTCGGGCGGCCGCTGAGCCACCGGCCCTGCACCGGAACGATGCACCGGGGGGGAAAGCGGGCCAGCCCAGTGGAAGTTTGGCTACATGAGCCCCGGGGCGTTTGGCCTAGGAGAGCCTACCGCTTCTCTGGGACCTGTGAAATGGTCAAGACGACTGCAGCTTTGCGAGGCACTAGTGGAAGTGGCCGGAGGGGCATAGTGAGCATAAGAACGGGTTTGCAGCCTGGGGCTCTGTGGCTTTCAGGTGTTTTGGGGCAAAGGAGGAGGTCATGCCTCTCCTTTTCCCTTGGGGCCTAGGCACTTCTGTTACCTAATCTGCAGTAGAAGGCAGTGGAGAAAATACAGCTTAGTATGTTTCTTCAAGTCATCTGTGAAGCACTTACTTTGGCCTTGCATAGCATAGAGAGGGAATGATGGATGTGTCTGAGTGTTGACACAGAATCCTGAGCCACAAGGTATTGGCCAGACAGAACTGCAGGGCTGTGTGACAGTAGGTGACAATGCATGCACAGTCCTGCACGCTCAGGACAGCAAACTGCCCTGTTTTAGAAATGCCTGGGATTTTCTTTTATGCCTAATGTAGCCTTTGTTTCCAACAGTTTTGACGTGTCTGCCATTTACATTGTGTAATCCATGTGCAGATCATGGAAGTCAGTGAAATTTCTTCGTAATATAGAGATTAAAACAAATGTACATGCTCCCAGGAATGAAGAGAACGGCCTTAAAGCAGGCAGAGAAAACTGAAAACAAAAGTGAAAGCAGCCCCGGAACACTGTATTGTACAGTTAGTCTGCTTAAAGCTTTTGTTAACAGGTCCCATGGCTCATCAACAGTCTCATAATCCTATAGTCAAAATCCAGGAGCCTCAACAAAGCCTATGTGACTGCAGTATACTTAGGCTAAAACCAAACAGCACCTTTTAAAACTACCTTTACTTGAAAATTGACTTTACAACTCAGGTTGAAACGGTCCTGAGCAGTTACCATACTGTCTTCCATAGGTGAAAATTAGGGTTTTCTCCTGTTTGATTGCTTTTTAAACACCTGCAACACAGTTCATCATGAAGAGCTGTGGCTGGATCCAGGATACAGCTGCTGTTCCAGCAGTAGAGCTCCCCAATGTAATTACAGCCCTGCAGAAGATCAATACATGGTTAATGCTGGAAGGGATTTTTTGATTTATTTGGTCTAGGACCAGGAGCTACTGAAGGCTCTCCAATATATTAAGTCCACCATGAAAACATCTAAGCCATTTCTAGACACTAAAGCACTTGATCTCTCTGCTAAGCACATTATATCTTGCTTCACTCATCCTGTTCTCAGTTTTTCTTCTGTTCCAACACAAACATTTGCACATTTGAGTCTATATCTCAAACGCCTATAACAGTGATATCTTAACACTGCAGTCCTACAGTATTGGTCCTTTCCTCATGCTTTCTACATCACCATGTAAATAGCCTTTTTGGACCTGGACTCTTGCAGTTGCATGTAAATGCCCAGTATTGGTATTAAATGGGCATTTCATGGGCTTCTCTGTTCAGTTTCATCATTTATGGATTTCACTTAGATCAAATGCATGGACCTAAATGGTGACAGTGACTGAAAATTGCCTTTGTTGGTGTCCTGGGGTAACAAATCAACGTGAGACATAACCCTGATCTATTAACAGACAATGTGTCTGAAGTCTAAGTTTTTATTTTTGAAAGAAAGATAAGCCAAGGTGCAGCTGTGGAGCAGAAAGGAGCACGTCAGTTCAGTTACCTGTCATGGCCCTTGTCCTCCTCTGCCAAGGACCACACAGGTTTACTGCTAACTTAGCTGAATGTCAGAGCAAGCCCTCAGATTACCTGCCAGTATTCTGGTCCGAGTTTTTTCTATTGAGATATGGACTGCTCGAGCTGGATGACCTGGAATAGATGTGCTTTTGGTATTAGTGTAGAATTCTACCATCCCATGAACTCTTTTGAAAAGGAATCAATCCCCTTTCAGGGAACGGAATGTAAAGGATGCATTTTTCCAAATGTTTCAGCAGTTATTGCTGTAGATTAATTCTCTGGACATACTTGCCTTTATTTTCCTCTTTGAAATAGCAGAACCTGCTGCTATGTACTGCCCTGGTTAAGCAGTGGTCTGGCTATTTTTCTTGATATTACTGTGGCAGCCTCCACCTACACTGAAGATTTGATAGTGACTTTTCTGCATTTCTGCCAATTTACACCTCACTTGGGAAGTGGCCTTAAATATTAAAATTTTTAAATCTTAATTGGAAATGAAGGTGTTGGGTTTTTTCAGGAAAGCAAAACCGGTGAGTACAAACATAATTTATTTGCTTCCAAAGCCAAGTAATCACTGTAGAAAGCTTAAAGCAGCAGCCACCTGACATTTTGAAATACGTATTTGTCTTGTTTGTACTGGCAGAGTCAAACAGCAGTTGTCCATGCCTGCTTTTATCTTCTCTTCCATATTTAAGAACTTTAATTGGGTATGACATAATGTAACCGGTTAATCCATTTAAATAAAAGGGAAAACCTCATGGGTCAATGTTTGTGAAACCCATGGTCATTGGCTCTCTGATGGAGATGTTACAGAAGAGAGAGGCCACTTAAAACTGCCTCATTTGCCTTTTACTGCTGGTGGGAAATGCAACAGGAGCTTATTTGAAAAGTGCTGTTCGTGGTCACAACAGCACCAAGGGGGTGTCACAAGTTAAGAAAACATACACAGTGCTTGTTTGCAGGCTACAGCTTTAGAGGCTGTTAGGTCAAAACATAGCTGAGACCTTTCCTCTTAAGTGTGCCACTGAAGAGACACACAGTTCTCCAGCTTTTTTATCCCTTTCCCCCAACACTTATTTAATTTGTCAAGGCTTATTTTATGGCATTGAAAACACCAGGCATAAAGCCCTTAATAACGTAGACCAGTTAGTTTTAAATTGTCCCTGTCTATGGGCTGAGTGGATGAGATGTGGCAGAGGCAGCCAGGCAGACAACCTTTTCTGATTTATCAGGCCTGCTGTACGTGCCCCTTCCTCACCAGCAGATCTCCACAGTCTAATCAACTCTGCTCCCTTGCAGATCTGCAGGAGCCCATTTACACCCCACTGCCTCTGTGGCACTGTCCTCTTCCTTGAGAGTCTTGTCATTCCCAAGACTTCTGTGCTCAAGAGAAACAAGCCCAGGTGCAGGGGATGGAGAGAAGGGAGGGCACAGAGGCTGCGATGGAGGTTAATGTTCCCCACCACCTTTTAAGTGAAAGTTCGGAGGGACCATTGTGTATCAATCTCCAGTGAGGGGCTCTTTCTATGTAAACCTTCCCCTTCAAGAGCTGCACGGGGCACTCACCTAACAGGCACTGCCAGAGGAGGGCAGGAAATATGAGACATGATTCCTACGGAAAGCTTCACTTTTCCTTCCCTATAGCACTTCCAAACCTCATGCAAAAGACCTGCTTAGCTAACCCCCTGAATGATAGCTCATGGTTTGCCTGGTGGAAGGCTGTCACCATCCCAAGTGAGTATGACTGACAAAACACTTATATTTTTAAGTCAGTGCATGATATTCCCCCTCTTGAGTGAAGGTCAAACAGAACAAGACCCTTTCTTCCCCTCCTACCCTTGCTTTATTCATGAGACATAAACTAAGGAGTGCTCCTCATTCCTTGTTCCAGAGGACTTCCCTTGTAAAGACAAAGGAAAAAGTGCAGCAGGAGTGGCATCTGAGGAACTGGAAAGCTTTTTTTCATGATCCTGCAGTTCCAGGCAGTATTTGCATTGCAGATTCTGTTGTAAGAATATCCATGCTGAAGCATCGCATCTTTTTTTCTGCTTTTGTTCTTTTCGTTGTCTCACTTTATCTTCTGATCACATGTCTGTTCTTGGTGCCCTGGAGTTGGCTGTCTTCTCCACTTCACTTGAGAAACTGTCAAGGTTTTAAAAAATAGATAGGAAATATCAATGCATCTGAGCTTTGAAGGGCAGCCTTGGCTCTAGCTGTTGGGGCTTCTACAGGCGGAGTCTTCTCTCCAAGAAAGAGTGCACCTCACCACTGTGGCTGAGACTAAAGTGAGTTGCTCCTTCTGGCTGACTTTCCCAATCTTGCAAGTAAGGGAATTTTCTCAATAAAACGCTGGGCTGGAGCAACTGGGGAACTTGTGGAGTTCTGCCACTGGAAGGTTATAAGGACAATTTAGTCAAATAGCTGTTAACTATGTAGATGTTGTCTCATGGGAAAGGGACAGACCAGGTAACTCAGTGGTACTCCCCCTTCAGACCTGGTTCCTAATGCTGTTTTTTCAGGTGGACACACAGTCACCTTATATCAGCAGAAAAGCAATGGGTCTGCACACTTTTTTGAACCCCCAAATACTCTCCTTGTTCTCCCTTTCTCACTTCAGAGACCTCAGATGATGATCTCCCTGAAGGAGGAGAGTGTGTATACCAAAGATACTTTTCAGTCAGTGTAAGTCATTTCAAGAAGTGAGGTAGGAGGTATCTTCTCCCTGGAAATGGAGCACTTTATTTCCTCTCATCTGTTTCCACGCCTTGGAAGAAAATAGCTCAAATCATTGCCAGTGACCAGGGACATCGTGAAACAGAGAATAAAAGGAGTGAAATATCCTCAAGTGGTTCCATAATGAGTAGGACTTGTTTCTAGGTGTGTCCTGGCACGTGTTTGAGTTGACACCAAAAGCAGTGGCTGCTGAGCTATCTTCAGCACTGTAAGGCCCTTCAGTTGTTATAGTGAGACTTACACTGTCACACTGTAGATAAGGCTGTGGCTGAGTTTCCACTTAGAGTAGGAGTTCTACTTTTTGGAAAAGCATGGTTAAGTAGTTAATTAGTTTTTAAGTTCTAATCATGGAAAATATAGTTCACTTTCAGACTCTAATCATTCGTCGTGTTCCTCTGAGCTTAAGACCTGTAAAGTTAAAAATAGCACATACTGAAACTTTTTGAGGTCACAGTTGCTGGAACAGCTTTGTTAACTCCCCCAAACTCTAACTCTTCATTTAAGCAGCACTGCACAGAAGAGCCAACACCATGTTATAGTTGGGATGCTGCTGCAGTGGAGCTGGACAGGTTTCTGCCAACAGCAGCACACAAGGCAGGTCAGGGGTTGAAGCTGCCTCTGACAGCCACCCATGTCAGCTGGTCCCTGAGTGCTCCCTGCTCTGCCCACAGCACATCTCTGCAGCCATGAAAACAAGCAAGAAAAGTGCCTCAAATGGCCAGGACAGATGGTGAGTGGGAAGGATGGAGGAGCCTGGCTGTGCATGGTGCCAGTAGCTCAGCAGCACCAGGAGGCTGGCAGCCCTCCTGGTGTGGAGTTAAGGTTGTGAAATGGTGTCTGGTGTAGCTGGCAGCCTCTCTCAAGGTGCCACACATGCAACTCGGAAAGGATAAAGGGGCTCACACCCCATGAAATGCACAAACTTTTGACTTCCAGGGCTTTACATCAGGTGAAGAATGTACAGAGAATCCCAACTCAGACATGGCATTGTTTCTATACATCTGAGGTGTTGCACATCCCAGTTCAGCATTCAGCCAGCAGAGGCCTTCTTAAGGAAAGATTAGTAATACTGGGCCTCTGGGCAGATGGGTAGAAACAGCCAGCTGGTGAAAGTGGGGACCAGCAAGGTAGGAGCTGACAGCAAAGAGCAGATCACAAAGGATCACACTCCTGGCAAGGAAGCTAAAAGTAAGTAATTGAGGCGACTCGCAAATGTGGAGTCTGAATAACCTGACCTTACCAGGAAAGAGAGTAGGATCAGTCAGAGACTTTTGCAGGTCACAAACGTATTTGGCTTTGGGAGAGAAGTGATTTGTGGTGATGCATTTATGGCTGGAGGCCTTCTTCATAGCCATATGATTGATTGCCCTTAGGAACTGGACTCGGAATTGTGGAATACAACATTCGATTAGTGTGGTAACAAAGTGGTTCAGCACGAGGCATCGGCATCTTTCAGTATCTCTTGCAAACCAGCACAGTGTGTCCTGGGGGACAAGAGCTAGAAGAGCCTGAATGCCTCAGGCACAAGCCGTGCCATGTCCCTGACCCTGCAATGGGCAGAGGGAACACAGAGCACTGTGGAGGCTGGTGTGGCAGCATCTGCCAGTAGAGTTGTGCTAGCATGACTGTCCCTCTGAGGACCAAAGAAAAGAGAAGAACTCCCTCGTGGCTGCCTGGAGGTAAGATGGCCAGCCAGAGATGCTGGTATCTGGTGGAGGAGGGCAGTAGTGAGAGCATGTGCTGAAAGGGTGGGAATGGCAGTCTGTCTTCAGGCCTGAGATGTCCCGTGGTCCTCTGCAGGGGACTGCCTGTCAGCAGGCCAGGGCAGGACCTAAATCCTCTGCTTCCCACCAGCTGATAGAGTGGCAGGATGCAACAGCTCACGTGTAGATCAGGTGCCTTCCTTCCAAGTGGTGCTGCAATGCTCATGTGAAATCACTTTATAAATGCTATTTTTTCAGTGTCTTCAGGAGATATAAAAAGGTGTGCTGGCACCATGACATGGGTCAAAGTCAAGTCAAGAAATAAAAATGAGGTGTTCTGGATCCCAGGATTAACCATTAAGTGCTTAAATGAATTTCCAGTTAAGTTTTCACCTTCTGTGCCATCATGTTATTGCAGAATGTGTCACAGAGAGAAGCAAGAGGGAGAGAAAAGTAATATTTATGATAAAACCTTGTTTCTCACAGGGAAACATTAGCTACTGGGATACTGCCTCATCTTAACCAGAGAACCCTTATAAAAACCTGACAGTGCTGAGGTAGCAGCTGTGTTCAGGAAGGTGCAGAGATGGGGAAACATACTCCCCACATCTGATGGAGCAGCTGAAGCCTGAGCAGTGGCTGGATCTCGTTGCAAGGGATGCCCATCTCAGCAGCACGAGGGACCTGGCATGGCCACAGCCTCAGTTGCACCAG
The DNA here is from genome assembly GCF_001715985.3 of Manacus vitellinus. Taxonomy (NCBI): domain Eukaryota; kingdom Metazoa; phylum Chordata; class Aves; order Passeriformes; family Pipridae; genus Manacus; species Manacus vitellinus. Next base: position 5,116,885 of record NW_021940750.1, read on the forward strand.
CCCAGCGCTGTGGGGCTGACAGTTCCTCTGCTGAAGTGTGGCTGATGGCCTCCAACTGCAAGGTCACACATGGGAAGGCTAGAGGTTGATAGGTCAAAGCACAGAGCCATGTTGTTCTGATTTTACTAGAATAAAAGGATGGCATTTCAAATAAATGAGAATAAAAATAAAATGTGGTGGTTCTGGGCAAAGCCTCATTCACAGTTCCCTTTGAAAGACTTCCCCAGACTTGCCTGGAACTTGGATCAGTCCTGGATCACATTTCTTCTGAGGACTTGAGAGTTGTTTCTATATACTCCATTTAAATCCCAAGGTGTTCCTTTAGAGTAAGCAAAGATTAAAAGGTATTCATAATAATTAACTATTTTTCTAATTTACAAAGTCTCTAAACAGAAGCATTCAATGACTAGACTGGAAATAACTGGTGCAGAACTAACACTCCATTGGCTATTTCCTCACAAGGCTGTCTTTCCTGGCCCTTTGCTTCCCCCCCCCCCTTCCCCGAGAAACTGGTCTGTGGCTGTTGTCTAGCTTGGCCTCAGTCCCCATGTGGAGGCTGAGGGAAGGTCAGGCAGGACACCCAAGACCTGTGACAGTGATGAGAACAGTAAGGCACAGGACATGGTCCTCAAGGATGAGGAGAGCACTGGCAACTAGGGACGTGGGAGTGGGAAGGGCCAAGCTTTAGTACACCACTGAACTATGGCACCAACATCCCATGCTGCAGGCTGATTGCATGCACAGCACAGGAGAACACTGGCTTGAGCACTGCCAGCCTCCTGCTCATTCCTCTCCCACTCCTGGAGAGTTGCATCTTCTGTGTAAAGTGAGGGAGAAGCAGGTTTTACAGGATTCCTGTGAAATCCAGCTGAGACTTTGTCAAGCACACAGAGGCTGGCAGATAGCTACTCTCCCCCGTTCTCCTCCCTGCTGTCCCCATCCCTCCTGGGCTGAAGCAGTGGTAGTTAGTCCCACCATCCCTTCTGTTTTCTTTGGCTGGTGTCAGTTTTCCCTTTGGCTCAGCAAAGCCACTGGTAACACCAGTGCACCAGTCAGGAAGTTGCACTTAGCTGATCCCCAGGGGCTGTGGCACCTTTGTGTTGCCTGCAGCTTGTCCAAGGGTACAGGGAGCTGGGTCTGGCTTTCACAGGCTGGAGCACACTGAAGACTGTTCCTGCCAAGGTGAGGACTGCTCCACTCTGCAGCCACAGGACAAATGGATGGATGCATGCTGCCATCAGCCCTTTCAGGATCTCCCTCCAGAGTGGGAGCAGGGGCAAGGGCACCTGCCCAGAAACCTCCGTGCAGTGGGGCTGGCTGTGGTAGGGGGCAAGTGGCTGGCTAGGCATGAAGCAAGCTGGAAAATACTGAGTGGCACAGCTATGCCTCATGTCAATCACTTGGTCTCATTAATCTGGCAGTGGCTGGGAACTGCATCCCAGGAGCTTTCCTGAGGTTATGTGATGCTTTTATCAGTTAACTGATATGTGTTGAGGTAAGCCATGTTGTTATACCTGTAAAATTCATCCTGTGTCTACTGGAAACCACCAGTATTCAAGGCAGAGGTAATATGAACTAAGCATGATGGGTACTTAAAGTGTAGCAAAAAGAACTGTTCCTAGAGGTACTCTCTTGCTCTGAGACAGCTTGAATCCCAGCTGAATCCCAGCTTTTCTTTCCTGATGAACTCATACCCAGCACTGGCATTACTGGGAAAAATCCTCTGCCCCCGAATACGTTCTTTGTATTGTTACTGAGTCAAAAGCCAGTGACAGCAACAACAGCAATCTGGAGGGAGAAGCAATGATTTTGTTAGTGCAGCATTTTTGTGCTCTTGTAAGAAGCTACCACTAAAATAGCCATAATTTCTATTTTGTAAATGGTGACCACTTTGTTGCTAGGATTCCTTGGCACTGAAAATGTAATTGCACAGCTTTCCTTGGAGCAGCATGTGGAAGTGTCACCCATGGATGTGTCTAGGGCCAAATTCTTCATGATACTCACATATGTACCCTTGCATTTCAGTGAGTGGCTTTCCCATCCTGCTGCAATGAACACCATATATATTCTCTGTGATCCAAATGTCTTTACTTTCTGGGATTTCCTTTATTTCTACTTGAAGAACTCAGGAGTATCCTGCAAGAGCTAATGCTGAATCTGACATTTAAGAGGACTGGAGGCTCCTTCCGTCCTGACCTATTCTTTCCTCATCTTCAGATGGTGGCTAGAATTTGTAAGGATGAATGTTGTGAAATAACACACTGTCTTTGTATGGTATTTCAGGGGTGGCATCTGAAGCTCAGGTGGATCAGCAATATTTGTGTCTTTTCATAGTTTTGAGTTGACACACCTTCCTACCCTGAGGTGTTTCCCTGACAGCTCCACTGATGGAAGGAGGAGATTAAATCTCTGCATGGATTAAAATGAGAAACCTGGTGATCCCTGCTCACCACAGGAGGGCAGTTGCCAAAGTGAACGTCTGAGCCAGTGACACTACAAACACGTGGAGTGCATGCAGGTTATTATTTTCAAACCTAGTAACAGCATTTCTGCTATGCATTGACATCATGCCCCCCGCCTGCAGGAGTTTTCATTCTCACAGGAGTTCTGTGGCAGAAGAGTAAATGATGCATCTAAAATATACGTGCAGCAATGAATGTGCTACCTGTTCAAAGGCTGGAGGGAAATTATCTTGATGCAAAATGGCTTTTTTTTTGTTGCCTTCTATCCATTTTATTTCCCTTTCCCCCCTGTGCTTGCAGCCATGCTGAGAGCACTTGCTACTGGCTCAGCATGAGCTAGGGGTAATGGGCTTCTTGTCGTTCAAGATAGATGGCAGGAAGAATTTTGTTTAGGTTCCCCAGGAGGGGATTGATGAGATTACAGTTGTAATATCTCCCTTTTCCCTCACCAGGCCTTATTACTGATATTCCATGCAGTGCCCAGATTCAGTCACATGGTGAAGGAGCACTTCTACTCACTATTACACCAATGTCTGGTTTAGCATAGCCTTGCAAGGGGCTCACTGTACTAAAAAGGATCTGACCTAGGAGTTCATTTGGCCCTGGAAAGCATTAAGAGGTTGTACTATGACACTTGTGCAGTTGTCTTCTCCCTGACCACCCCAGACGCCAGGATTACCTCAGGAGCTGGGAGATGATAGCTGTTGTGGCTGCCTGGGGACAGTGGATAGAAATCTGCTTGTTCTTCTTGCATCATCCCTATCCACTGCAGAAGTGGTGAAGCCTTTCTCGGCACCAGAGGCTGGTCATAGTGTCAGGGCTCACCTCAGTTATGATTAACAGCACAGCCTAGGGCTTGTCTAGCAAAGACTTAGTGGTCCTGTCTGTGTTATGTCCTGCCATGTCCGTCAGGAGGTCGGACCAAGATGAAGGAATCTCTCGTAGTTAGAAAGAAAATTCTGCTTTCATCCAGGCAGGTCACCATCTACCAAAGTGTATGACTTGTGGTTATTAATTATTCCTTCCCCTTTGGGTATCTCATTGGGATATATTAATCACAAGCATAAATCCACAGAGGCAAATTCAATTATGACTGGTGTTAATTTATCCACCATTTTTTCTTCTTTCTTCCCTAGTTTTATTTCTTTTCTTCCAGTCCTCTGTCAGTGTTTCCCCCACTCTTTTTTTTCTCCATGGACAAGAAGATTATTCTTGCTAAGTAAAAGAGGTAAAAATAAAAATATAAGATTAACTCTTCTTACATGAGTAATCCCAAGTTGTGGGGTCATTTTGTTGTTGAAGACAGTTAAAGACACCCTGTAGCCCCAAAGCCAGGTCTTGGCAGAGAGCAGGAGCATGCTGTGATGCCACACATCTTGCTGAGACACAGCTGCAACATCAGCCCTGTAGCATGTTGTCACCTCTGTGACAATTTGGAATCTCTGGGCCAATTTAGCACAGCCTTATCCCACCCCCAGGCTGTGGGGAGGAGATAGGGACATAGATCTGTTTCTTGGAGAAGTTCCCAGCAGCAAGAAAGCAGTCATTCAGGAGTAGCTGTTTTCCAGGTCATAGATGGGCTGGGAGGACTGCTGGGTCATACAGTGCTTTTGTGCTGTCAGGCTCAGTGTTTCCTCCGTTGATCTTCACCAGGGTCCTTTTTCTAGGGCTGATTCCCTCCTGCCCCTGCCCAGGCTGAGTGGTCTCTGTCCTCACCTGCCAGCACCCTTCCCCTGCCTCAGCACTGGCATTAGAGCATGTCTTGGCTATCCTTTTCCCTCCTCCACTTCTTCCCACATTCCATGTTTCCCCCTCATTTCTCTATTTCCATTCAGGCCATGTCCTTGTTACCCTCTGTTTTCTCATTCTTTCATTTTAGACATGATAGCATTTTGCTTCAGCAAAATTGTAGCTCTTGAGGTCAGCCACCAAGGACAAATGCACGTGGGGTTTAAAAGGACAGGAAACACTTTTGGCATGATTTCCCCAAAGAAGAATTTTAATGCTTTTGAAATTGGGGAACACGGATATCTGTCTGTGAACCAGATACAGACAGTCAAACTCAGGCTACAAACTGTCCACAAAACAAACAGAATAAATTCATGCTGTGGCAGCATGTTTTCTGCTTATACAGCTCATGCTGGAGTTTTCAAGGAGACTGAAGAATGAAGGCCGTCAGAAGAGGAAAAAGTCATTTTGTCAGTAGAGAGCTATGAAGAAATAGCAAGGATAAGGCAAAATTATAGATCAAATTTTTAAAAAATATGATTCTGTGTTTCCTTTGGACACAGACTATTTTTTCCCCTTCTATTGGCGTCAGTTTGGCAACTTTAAGTTCGAATTTATTTTGCTGAATTCAGAAGGGGACAAAACAAGAATTTTCCCATTGTCACTGTAACCATTTGCATGCTGTAAGCAGTTCTGAGGCAGCTAGAAAAAGATGTGCTTCAAGCCCACACTGGTAAACAGCTACTTTTGGAGTAAAATACAGATACTGATGAAGAGCATACAGTAACAGCAAGCTAGATGATAATGTGCTCTACTGAAGCTTTGGGAGGATTTCTCTTAATATTGTATGCAGAACTGCACATGGAATTATTCCTGGCAGTGAGCACAGGAAGTGTGAGGAGCACCTCAGTGACCACATAATGCTTACAGCCTTGTTTTTGTGATTGACATTTAGCTTTGTGAAAACAGTTGTCTTGTATAAGTTAATGGGATATTTAGCCATTAGACTGGCAGAGTTCTGCATGAATAATTACCATATTTGATATATCCTCTGGAATTAAGCATAAAATTACGGCTGGTAACATTTGCAGTTGGCACAAACATTAGCAGGCAGGTCTGTAATGATGAGACAAGCACAGTTCTCCTTAGGGATCTGCTTCATTTGCTAATTTAGTTATTCAATCCAAAGCCAAGCCTGAAGTTACACATTTCAGGGTGGAAAGTGCAGCCAACCCTTCAGCTGTCCTCAGAAACAGTGACTCAAAAAATACCTGGGAGCCAAGTGAGTGAGTCGTCGAACATGAACTCCTGGGATGTTGCTAGGCAGAAATCTACTAATGCAACTCTTGCAGACAGTAATAAGGGGGGGGAATCAGTGAGAATGGAAGGTGATTTTATATTTTGGTGTGATGCCAGTGAAATAAGTGCTGAACTCCTGTATTTACTTGCAGGGTACAGACTCAAGAAGGATCTCAAGGTGCTAAAGAGAGGGCAGAGCACCAAAAAGAGCTAGAGCAGTGAAGGACTTGAAGACCTTGGCTCATTTAAATTGTCAAAAAGAAGGCCGAGGGATGTCATAATTAGAATGGAGAAATATGTTCAGAGAAAGAAGGCAATTGTATGAAAGAAACCTTTCATCACTTGGAGAATGGGCATCCTCACTGCCATGAATGGGGGCTGAAGTGAGACAAAATTACAATGGCAATAAAATTGCATCACCAGAACAAATGACAAAGGGGATTGCAGATTCTTCATTTCTTTTAGTCTATCGGTTAAAGCAGAGTGTCTTTAAAGAAGATGAGCTTTTACCAGCCACTAGTTATTGGGCCGTACATAGGATGTTAAAGTGAAATTGCATTGTCTGTGAGATGTGGGAGCTATGGGAAAAAGGCATAGTGTCTCCCAGTCTTTAGGTGTAAATGTAATTTGGGTTGTAATATAAGATGAACTTTCCTGACCCAGAATAACCTCTCAAAGTTGGTAGGAGAAATTTCTATGACTCCCTATAAATGCTAAAAACCCTGTCTAGCTGTTTATTCTACTACAAGGATCCCTGCCATGTGGCTAGTGGGTGAGTCCTGCTATCGGGCATGCTTGTATCCAAAGGTCAGCGAAAGCAGTGAGCCAACACTGGTAAAACAGAGGCACCAGATTTTCAGGTTAGGCACTCAAAAACCTGGGCTGGTGGAATCAGTCTGGGCTTCTCTGAGTATGGCAGTGTGGCACTTCCTCCTCCTGCTAAGGGGCAGCTCCCTTGGAAGAATGGGGATACCCAGACCACCTCAACTTGGACCTTGGGGAATTAATTTGTTCTTGTGTACCCATCAAGAGAAAGGGGACCTAGAGTCACAAGCACAATTCACTTGCCCAGAAATATGTTGTTCTGGTTCTCTAGCATCATTGTTACATTTCAAATATACTTTTTAAGGAAAAATCAGAATTTGAAGGAAATTAATTTTTTTTCATTCTTGGCCACTGCCAATGCAGTCACTTGCAGGCTCATACAGCATGGTCACCAGCTACAACTTACCTACCAGTATCCTCAACCTGGTCGCTCACGAGGAGTCAAGGGATGGGTCAGAGAGCCAAACCCTGGCCGCTAACCCTTTGCTCTTGCCACCAGAGCACACTTGGCTCCAGAGGCTAAGCAGGGGACATGGCAGGCTGTGCACTCCCCCTCCACTCTCCTTCCACCCCTTATACTAGGCAAGATTAATAGCCCAAATCTGCGTGCTCCTGTAACACAGAGCATGTTTTAATTATTTTAATTATGGTTACTGCAGCCAGAACCTGGCCTGGCTGCTGTTGAGCCAGGAGGAGTAGTGGGTGGGTGTGCCCCTGCAAGGGAGGCTCCAGTCCGCCCTTGCATACCTGCTTTTGATCTTGGGCATCTGCCATCAGAGGGCGTCTTTGAAGGCAATTGCCCTTTCAGCCACTGCCTGGATGTTTTATCATTTGCAAACAAGGTTTCTTAAAGGAGAAATAATCGAAATGTTGCCAGCCTGGAAACTCCTGTCTGCTACAGGTGTCAGTTGAAATTCCTGTTCTCCATTGGCAGTTAGGGCTTTCTGGACTATTTTCCAGCAGCTGTGGCAACAAATTAAATAGCATCTATTATTTAGTGTCTCAGAATGCTCCACACCACCAGGCAGCAAACAGAGGATGGGAAGATATGGAGTTGACTTCATTTTGTGTGGTACACAGGCCCTTTGCTCTGTCTGAGGTTTCTGGAAACGATGGGCCTAAAAACCCCAAAGCAAACTCAGAGCAGTGCTGTGGGGCTGACTGACTATCTGGGGCAAGGGACAGCTCTGGGGAGGGCCATCCCTAAACCTTGTCCCTCTCCACAAGGCTCACAGCACAGACACCCACATGCCACCTCCCCACATATGCCACCTCTTACTCATGGCATTTTCCCCATTCATGCTGAGATCTACTAGACAATCTGGGAAATATTTTTTTGTTATTGTTTTTAAGTGTGAAAAAGTAAAGTGAATTTTAGCATGTGATTATGGATAGTTTGGGTAAGAGTTAGGAATTTCCAATCCAGTCAGGTGCAATGAGAAGGGAGGCCTCTGAAAGTGGTTCAGCAGCATACCAGAGCATAGCAGGATGTTATGTGTTTATTTTTAACACAACTTGATTCATAAACAACGATACTGACAGCTCAGCTATGCTTCTTCACAGCATTCCTTCCAAAACAGGAGATTTTTACAAATTGTACTGTCATGAGAGCTGGTTGGGACCTTTTGGGTGAAACATTTGATTTGACAAATCCATCCCTCTTCACAATTTGTGGTTGTAGAATCAAAGAACAGTTTGGGTTGTCAGGGACCTTCAAAGACCATCTAGTTGCAACCCCCCTGCTGTGGGCAGGGACGTCTTGCACTAGACTAGGTTGCTCAAAGCCCTGTTCAGCCTGGCCTTGAGCACTTCCAATGATGGGGCATCCACAACTTTTCTGAGCAACCTGTGTCTCATTTAATCTGTCCGCATGTTTCTCAGGTCAACGCTGAAAGCAAAGCCCAAAAGAAAGCCCCCACAAGCAGGAGAGGAAAGATACTTCTATTGATTTGGGTTAGAGACCCAAATCTGCAAGTCCTGGTTCATGGACAAAGTGCCTGGTGACTGAGCCTCCATCTATTCTGGCTTTGACTCTGGCTTTCCGTCAGGCTCTCTGTCTTTGCCTTCTTCAATTATGTTTCTCTATTAAGATTTTCCGGAGGTTATGCTTTTATTCCACATCAAAACAACACAGATTCCACAACATTCCTCAAAGGACTCAAGTCCTGCTCACTGGCTGGCCCAAGTTATCATGGAAATTGCTAGTTTCCTTAAGCATTTATTTACTCATCCAGAAATACAAGCTTGCCCTGTTTTGATTTGAAACACTATGCATGGAAAGGAGAAAATTCCACGTAGTACCACAAACATAATTCTTGCAAGAAGGTGGTATGTTAATTAATAAAGTCTGGGAGCCACTGTCTTAATATATTAATGAATTTGTTATGCAGAGAGAGATGAAAAGATATATTTCCTTATTAGATTTTTGAATGTCTGATACCTTTATTGTAATTATGTTCTATTTCATGTCTTTCTTACAAACACTCCAGTAGTGTTTCTAACAGTATAATTGTGTTAGATAATTATTTCAGTGAAGGGAAGGAGAAATAAGGGGATATAGGCCAGATGAATATGTTCAGAACTTGCAATAGGCGGGAAAGCTGGTAGGTAGACTCTAGGAAAGAGATCCTTTTATAATGGAGGACCCGCAGACAGTGGGATTTGCTTCGGAACAATGGTGGGAATGAGACAGTGGGTTAGAAAAGCCAGGAGAAAAAAATTGTGTTTTCACCAAAGGGTTTTGAACGTGAAGGCCCTGCTGAACTGGACTGGTAGGTGTGTGAATCAGATGTGGCAGTGGGTTCTATGGCTGCATGCCTTCACTAATACAAAGACGAGAGAAGCTGCCTTTTCTACAGGCTGCAATGAAAATAGTGGAGAAAACCTGGCTTGGGCTAATCCAGCCCTTTCAGTGCAGTGGGTTGAAGACCATTTTTGAAGTGCCTCCAGAGGTTGCATACAGAAATATCACCTTGGACCTGCAAGCCTCTGAGCTACTGCCAACCCAGCTGGATGGTGCTCCAGGACTGGTAAAACCAGAGTTATCTCATCCCCCAGAGGTGAGATGGCATTTCACAGAGATAAGCACATTAGGAGGCATTTGCCCACTCTGATATAGCCACTGATTGCCCTAACCAACAAGGCTGGTTGAATCACCCCTTGGGCAGAAGCCAACCTGTGGGTTGTAGGTTGGACCACAGAGAAGTTGTTAGTCAAGGAAAGCCAGATAAAGGGAAGGTGGGATTGCAGTGCCTTTGGCAAATATTGCCATAACTGACGTGGGACAGCCTTCTCCCATGGCTGTGCCCAGGGACAGGTTGACAGCACTTCCAACAAGTCATACAAAAACATGGGGTTCCTGGAGCTGCATGGACTTCTTAAGCACTCACATTAAAACTCACTGCTGGGCATTTTTTGCTAGGTCCACTGGTATTCTTAACATTATTAACCGTAAGTGATTTTACATGAGAAGTACCTTTGAAAGCCTGAATGTGAACACGAAATAATGTATTAGAGTATTTCCCAGCTGCTTTCTTCTGCATAGTCTCAGTGCCCGGAGTAGAGAAATGTTAATGTTTAGAGGATTTTTTCACCTCAGAAAACCTCCAGGGGAAAAAAAAAGGTAGAGCTTTGCAATTCTTCATGTTTCTGTATTACTCTAGCACTTAAAAACTCTAGTTCCATGTCAAGAAGAGACAAATAATAAAAACCCAGTAATTTCAAGTGGATTTCCCATGAGTCAGGAGAGCCTGATGCTCTTATGTGGAGTTCAGGGTACAGCTGGGGCAGAAGCCCACACTGAAACAGCAACCACACTGAGACTGAGCATTTGACAAGAGTTTCAAGAGATGAAACTCACCAAAACTGCATGTAGGCTCAAGGATTCATTCCCAAAACTTCTGTAGTTATTTTTCAGCTGATTTAGGCACTACCTGAAGCCACTTTGTGGAATTCTTCAAAGTATCCTTGAAAACGACTAAGGAAGAAACAACCTTATTCTCACTCATACTAAGGTCTTTTCACTGCCCTGCCTACAGAAGTTATGAAGCCTGTACTTTATAAAACACTTAGCTTCTCTCCACTTGTAGCTGCTGTAAAGAGAATACAGCAGTCAGAATACAGCCCAGAATAATTATTCTTTATTCTGGCACGTGAATACATAAAAATGTTTTGGAATAAGAATAGAAATTCTTGGCAGATTTCTTCTGGATGCATCAGGAAGAATCAGGGGCCAGATTCTGCCCTAAGTTCCTGAAGGTGAATATTGATGTAGCTCTGTAAAATCAATAAAATTACTCTGCACTTACACAGTGTCAGATTAAAAGCTATGAAATCAAAACCAAACCCCAAATCTAGTTTTGCAGTGTTCATAGCAAGTTTTAAACCCCTGTATAGTTACTTAGAAGTGGTTCTCTGTCTCAGGAAAAAAAAAAAAAAGCAGCAGCATTAAATCTGATTCTACAACCCTTCAAGGTTAGATGCCAGTGCTTCCATCTCATTGAGAGGACAGCAAACCCTTCTTTCTAGTGGTGCCATGCTATTATTTCCTGAGTCAAAGATGCTGCTACTTAAATTCCTTGCTGGTTCAAGATCACTTACTGAATCCTAACTGCTGTAGATCCAAGATAAGCTTTAGTAGGGGAGAAATTTCTCCGTGGAGAAAGAAAGAGAAGACATTTCCTGAACCTAGCATCTGTTGGCATCTACGAAGCAGTTTGATGCATTAGAGGTGGCCCCTTGGGAGAAGGAATAACTGTGTGCTTCTATTTTTGCATGAAATCAGGCTCAGCAGAGGGCATGATGATGCATGAGTATCAATGCGTATCTGCTTTCTCACTGTCATTTCCTCACTTAGGGGAGAGGCAGAGGATGGCAGTAACAAAACGGATGCAGACAGCCCTCCTCATTACCTACTAGGGCAGCAGGGTGTCTCTCTTCACGCACTTTCTACAGACGGGCAGCTGCCAGCCAGTAATGTAACTCATGCTGCTGCTGCTCTTTGCTGGAAGACAACTCCGTTTCCGCTAGCTGCCTGGCTTGATTTGGCATTTTTCAGTATAGCTGAACATCGCATGACAATGCAGCTGATACACTGCACCAGGGCTGGGATAAGGACTGCAATCACGCTGTCTCAATAGACAAAGTGGAAGTACAGGAGTGCGAACTCTGGCTCCACTCCCAACCTGACTTTTAGAACTTGAAAGAGAGGGATGTGCTACATTTTAAATATTCACACATACACCCTCAGCTCCAACACTTAATCTTTTCAGGTATTATAGGTCAGAGATAGTTTTCTAACCAGCCTGAAGCTATGCTGCATCGTGCTGTAATCTTGACAATTTTTTCAACTAAATGTGCTTGAATCTAGTAATTTTCCCGATGGCTCACATCCAAGAAAATGGTGTCGATCATTTGGTTGGTTTCAGGGCTGGGTGTGAGTCAGCTCTGAGTCAGGCAGCAGCTCCAGCTCCATGAAGTGCTGGTCCTCCTGTGCTGGCACAGTCTGTGGGGCTGCAGCCCTGCAATGAATGCTGCTCCCAAGCCTCCTCAACAGCAGCATGTGGGCACCTAGGCACCAGACACTTACAAAGCAATGGGGCAAGTCCACAGCCCCACTCTTTTGGCTGTTCACCTGCTGCAAAGCCCTCTCAACCTCAGAAGATGGCAGGGTGTGTAAATGATGCTGGCCACAGGCAGGAAGAAGGAGATGGGGACCTATCTTGCCTCCTGAGGAGAGGCCCATCTGACTAGGGTGCAGGCACAGTGAATCACTGCCTCACAAACAACTTCCCTCCCCAGAGCTATGAGGAAGCAGGGAAGGAGCTTTGTCCAGAGCCCTCTGTCCCTGGCAGGGTGATTCTGTTTATATTCACATTTCTGTTAAGTAGGGTGGTGTCCCAGTCAGGCAGTTTGAGAGCAAAGCCAGACACGGTCTTGAAGGCAACAGTCACTGTGTGTGTTGTGCAAAGCAGCCTGACTGACAGGTTCCTCGTTCTCTCTTTGTCTTTCTCTCCCCTTGCACGGCGGTGTGATTGAAGCAACGCCCCGTGAAACAGTCCCTGAGTGCTTGCATGTGCCGAGAATCCCACTGGAAATGCCTCCTCCTCTCCATCCTCATGTACGGCTGCCTGGGTGCAGTGGCCTGGTGTCAGCTGGCCCGAGTCACCAAGCTCAGCTTCGATAGCTCCTTCAAGGGCAAGTCCATGATCTACCACGACAGCCCGTGCTCAGATGGCTATGTCTATATCCCACTGGCCTTCCTCTCTATGCTGTATGTGGTGTACCTGGTGGAGTGCTGGCACTGCCACGTCAAGAGAGAGCTGCAGTACAAGGCAGATGTGGACAGTGTCTATGAATGCATCAGTCGCATGCAGCAAGCCACTCCATGCATCTGGTGGAAGGCCATCAGCTACCACTTTGTACGGCGAACCCGGCAGGTGACCCGCTACCGCAATGGCGATGCCTACACCACCACACAGGTCTACCATGAGAGGGTCAACACACACGTGGCTGAAGCTGAATTTGACTACTCTCACTGTGGATACAAGGACATCTCCAAGGAGCTCCTGGGCTTGGAGAGCCATACAGCCACCAAGCTGAGGTTCACCAAGTGTTTCAGCTTTGCCAATATTGAGTCTGAGAACTCTTATCTGACTCAGAGAGCTCACTTCTTCACAGAGATTGAGGGGCTGGATGACTACATGGAGGTGAGGGAAGGCATGCAGCTTAAAAATGTGGATTTTAAAGAGCTTATGATGGCCTATGGAGACCCGGATCACCTCCCGTGGTATGTGTCCCACTATGCTTTCTGGGTGGCAGCTATCCTGATGATCTCGTGGCCGCTCAGGGTACTCATAGAGTATCGGACTGCTTATGTCCACTACCATGTGGAGAAGCTGCTGGGCCTGGAGTATACAGTGCCCAGCACGGCAGAGGAGCCCTTGTACCGGTACCGCATGCCCCGAGACACCACGCAGGACAGCACCGAGCTGGAGTGGCACATCTGCACCAACCGGCAGCTGATCCCTAGCTACTCGGAGGCCATGCTCATGGACCTGGCCAACTCCCCGACCTACAACAGCTACACAGTGCATCGGTACGGCGAGGCAGCCCATGGCTGTGAACGCTGCAACCATGCCTCCAGCACCTCCTCCATCTTCTCACGCCATGCTTTCCACAGCTGCAGCGGCAACTCCCGCCTCTCCCTCAACACCAGCCGCTTCTCCCTCTGCCGCATTCATGGCTCCCACAGGACAGGCCTTTGGAGGAGCCGCAGCAGCAGCATTGCAGAGCGGGGCTGCCAGGATGAGCAGTGCTGCTCCTACTCTAGCCAGCTGGCTGTCAACGAAAGCCCCCCAACCTACCATGATGCCCGGTTCTTCCCCGTCCTGATTGTTCACAGGCCGGAGGGGCACGATGGACGGCATTTCTATGTCAGGCGTTCCTCCTGTCTAGAAACCTCTCTGTGACAGGTCTCCATGGTTACTTGGCTTCTCTGCCCCATGACACAGATTGCAGAGGTGCCACCAGTGGGGAGCCTACAAGCATCAGTCTCCACAGCAGGTCAGCAGGACGAGCTTCAGCTCTTCCCCCTGCCGTTGCAAGAGGACATATTCACTCCGACCAAGAGATAACCTCATTTCCAAGACCTTCTCCCCCTCTGGCTGGTCTCCTTAATCTTTTCTTTTGTTCCCCATTCCTCTCACTTTTTCGCTCCTCACCCTTTCTCTGCTCCTCGATTCCCTGCATCTCCTCCCATCCCACCCACAGTGTTTTTTAAGGTTTCAGTCATATTTAACTGCTGTGGCTACTGGAAGATTTTTAAAGCCTGTGCTTGGCCAGTACATTTGCCCTCTTGGATGCTTTGCAAGGTAAGAAACTCAGATAGAGTAAGGCGCAAGGCCCGTAGCCAGCCAGAGTCAACTCAGAAGGAGAATTCAGATCTGCAGGTGCTGAGTCACCTCCTGCAAACCCCAAACGAGGTGCTTTTTTTTATTATTTTATTTTCCCGAAATTTTTTCCTCTTCTTCTGCCATTCTTTCTCTCCTTTCTTCATATTCTCCTCCTCTTGCTTTACCTTCATCTTCCTTTTTTTTCAGTTCTCTTATTTCTGCTTTCCAGTTTTTCTGGGCTTTTGTCAGTGAGGATATCTTTAAGGGTATAATTGGACAAAAGTAAGGTTGTCACAGCACAAATGTCACTGACTGCTTACACAGCCACAAATTATTAGGCCCCTGAGAAGTGCTGAGGACTTTCTTCCAGGAGCAGTGACATACACCAATAAAGCAAAATGCCCTTTGCTCACCTTGCCCTGCCTGGTTTGCAGCAGAGACGCTGCTGTGTTTCCACCTATAGTTACCCTTGTCCAGCTCCACCCTTGTTAGCAATCGTTGAGAGCCATAACATAGATCAGTGCCCTGTTAGTGCCACTATTTTTAGGACTGTAGGTCTGTGGTTGTTTCATTCCTACCACCTGCTCAGTGCAGTGCAGGCTTCACAAGGGAAGAGGGACTGGAGAGGGAGAGGTAAATATGGTATTAACCCTCCCACAGAGAGTCTGGAGCTGTTAGGAAGCTCTTCCACCCACAGTGTCTATTACAGCAGTTGTCGGACTGCTCTACGTTATCTTTAAGTTTTCTGTGTGCCCTGGGGAGGGCTTTTGGCCCACAGCCCACTGCCACCTTCCCAGGCAAGATGCAGTGACACCCCAGCCCCAGGCAGAGAGCACAGCTGGGACCCAGCCCCACTGGCCACTCCTGCTTGGACCTCCAGGCTCTTCCCACAAGGCTTCCCCTGGAGCAGGTGTAGCACCTTCCAGAATTAGTCCCAGCCATTCCAAATCCAGAAGGTGTCTGGCCCTGACAGAGCACACACTGCACTTTGGGCTGTGGGATGCCCTCCAGACCTGGCCAGAGACCCTCCCAGAGCCAGAGATTGATCCAAGAAACTTGTGGCCACACTGAGGACCCACCAGGGACTTCCCACCTGCCAAACCTCTGTCCCATGAGGGATGGTCATATGCTGAGCAAGCTCCACACCATTTTGTCAAGTGGCTGGTGGACATTATTGTCCACTCTGACTCACAGGAGAATGCAATACAACTGCAATACGGTCACTGTCAAAAACAAAGTGATGTGTCACCCTACCTTACAAGTAGGTAAGAAACTGAGTCCCCGGAGGGACTGGCAACAAGTGCTTCCTCCCAAGTCTGTTCTGTGTGTATCAACATGCGATATGAGATCTGGAAAGTCATATTAGTATGTGTAGATTATATGTAAGTCTGCATACTTATGGCATTGACTGTTGCACCATGATAAATACATTTTGGTTTGGTTTGGTGACTCCATTTTGATGTGCTGTGTTTATTTCAACTCCAGAAATGGAAACATTGGCAATACCTGGCTAACCGGCTGCAAATGATGGAACCATCAGAAAGGTTGTTTAAATTTTTATGAGTCGATGTTTTTTAATGTGAATACTTCATGTGTGATTTATGTGATATTTTCATTCTGACAGCTTGGCATTTTTCACAAAAGATAGATAACATATATGATGTGATAGTTTATCAGCTCTAAAAAAAATAACCATCCCCGACATGTGGAAAACCAAGTCTGGGCTTGGGGTAATGATTATGGTTGGGCTGGGGCCAAATTGGATAACATTGAAACTTATAGAAAAATCCAAATTTAGATCCACCATACAGTGGTCCCTAGACTGCCATGTACACCATGCCACCTGCCACCCCAGGGAGAGCTGGGAGAGTTTGGGAACTAGGAAAGGATTAGGCCTGAACTCAAAGCTCAGACTCATACCTGACATCCTTTTATTCTGAAGACGAAGTCAATGCAAGTCTTTAATATGGTTCCCTGTCCTTATCTTTGTTCACACAATAAGTTAAAACCAGCACATATGAAATATGTAAGAGCTGGGAGAGGCTAAAACAGAGAGGCTGGAATATTTCAACACAGTTGCTTACCGAAGAAGGTGGTAGAGAGGAAAACAAGAAATGAGAAAGGAAAAGATGGTAGAATAATGTAAATTAAAAGAGAACAGAGTTCAGCTGTAGCTAACATAATTCCCAAATGAGCAGCATAACTCAGTTATGGCAAGCTTAGTCCAGACACAGGCAGGATGAGTTTCAGCCTTCTTGTGAGCTGCTACTGCAGCCACCATGTCTTTAAATACCATACCCAAGGTCTTGGGATGGCCAGTTTTGTCCCATATGTATTCCAAGATGGAGAATTATATTTGGATCCTCAGAAGTGGCCATGTTAAACAGCATTATTAACTGACATGAACAAGCTCTGGCAATCCCATTATTATGATGGATTAGGCAGAGAACTGAGACAGTTTATATGCAGTTTAATCCTTTTCAGTGTCCTCAAAAGCCACTCTATTATCCAGTAGCTCTCAAGCTGTGTCATTGGCAGAGTTTGGAAAGCGTTGAGGGTTTCTGTTTCCTCAACCACTGTGTTCTGAACCAGCTTTGGGGCTTTTATTTGAAAATCCATCCCTAAGCTGCAAAAGTCCTCTCACACATGGAGCTTCCTCCTGTGACTTGCTGTAGCCTCTGGTGGTGACCAAAAAGTCGGGAGCAGCTCTTGTTCTAGCCTGGGACTGAATATGCTGGCTTCAACAGATCTCCCACTCAGGAAGCACCTGAACAACCATCTGTACAGCAGAACTACCTCTGTACTTTAGCAGCCCTTCACTCCCACTTCTTCATCTCTCTTGCCATTACCACAGTTGCCTGATGCAGTATAGATGCCTAGCAGCATAGGGGTTAACACTGCTCTTCAAATCCCAAGTCAGAGGATGGAATGGACAGGTTCTTGAATCAGATTGCAAACCAGGCAGCTCTATGGAAAACATCTTTTACAGAGATTTTGTATCCAACTGCAGACTGACTACTTTGACAATGGAGTGTTGGCATGCACCAGCAGGTTTTGTTGAAGTTTTAGGGCTATGGTTTCTCATGTAGAAATGGGTGTTTTGGAGTGCTTTCTCACTGGGATAACCTGTACCAGATTTCCCATTGGGTTTTGATAATTAGAAGAGGCTGAACAGTAAAGCAAAATGAGGAAGTCCAGCAAATACTTGTCTTTCTCCTGCCTTTTCTCTCTCCCCTCCCCCCTCTCTTCCTTTCTTTTTTCCTTGTCCTTCATCTTCTGAAGTCTCCCAGCACTGGGAATTCACCTCTTGATTATCGTGCAGCTCTTCAGGCATTTTCTAGAACGTCCCTATGCTTCTGAGCAAAGCAGGTGAGATGTGGCAACATGCTATGGCAACAGAAGAAGTAAGGAAAGGATGTAATCCAGGGAGGCATCAGCTGTGTTCTGTGTGTGTGTGTGAGCAGTGAGCACTGTCACTGATGTTGCGGCCTACAGAACAAAGCCATGATGCTTAATTCTGTGGCACAAGAGGCCAAGAGAGATTATTTGTCTTTAGTTCCTAAAAGCATTTCAGACTAACCAGTTCCTCTGATTTCTGCATGGTAATAATCCTCCCTAAGTTTTCTGATTTCAGTTTATGCTCCAACTGGTAGTGCACGCGGGATTTCAGTCCAATTTTCGTATGGGTCTTCCTGCCTATCACTGTTAGCACAAAGCCCTTCTCAGAAGATCTAAAGCCAGATCCCCTGATGGGAAAGGTTCCCTTTGGTCCGCTGCTTCCAGCAAACCTTTGGTCTCTTACACCAGCCCAAAGTCTGGGCTGTGCCATACTATGACAGCTTTCTGTTGGGTACTCTCCTCTTTGTAGACGAAAGCTTCCTTCTCCAACCCCTTCTCAAAGCCTTTGGGAGCATTGCATTTGACATTTGGATGAAGCACAACATGCCTGTCAAGGTAGAAGCATGCTCCAGGCACACCATGTAGAGTCAACGCTCCCTTGGCTGATGCCTCCCCAGTCAGGCTTGGCCAAGTCACAGCATTTGCCTGTGCCTCCTCACTCCTGCTTGTACACTGGAGTGCTTCCTGAGCCCATGGAAGCAGTGTAGTGCTGTAAGCCTCTGCAATTGTAAGGCTGGAAGAAATTCTTAGAAGAAAATCATCATAGAAACACAGTATTATTCTAATGGCCATTATTTTTTCTCATGAGACCACTAAAATCTGCAAAAGTAGCTTCTTTCTGGAAGGTGCTATTGCCATGAGTAAGTGCAGAAACACACCATGCACCCAGATAGATGGGTATATATGGATACACGGGGGAGAGGCAGCAGTGACAGTAAGTGTGCATGAAGCTTTTAGCAGGCATCAGTGCAGAACTTCTCAGCCCAAGAGCTGTCGTGATCCCGGAGAGAGGCATAGCACGATTTCCCCAGGAGCACCTAGGCTTCCTAAGAGCTCTCGAATGGATGTCAGTGTCTCCTCCTAGCCGCCTCATTGCAGCAGGAGACACTGGGGAGAGAGTGATATTTCCATTCCAGTAATGAAATCTTGGCATTGCTCCAGTCCCCTAGGAATTCCTATCAGAAATGTAAATGACTTCGGGAGGGAGGAGTGAAGATTAGTGTTTGGAATGGAATTATGTGATCTTGTCCTGCCTCAGTTTCTCCATTCCCTCCTTGGGGATAAGGCAGTTTGCCTGCACTCCTCCGTTTAGCCAGTCTTCCATAGTATTGCAGGAGCCGCTAGGCAAGTGCTGCTCACCGATGGCTGTGGTAGAGCCGAAAGCTGCATCGTGTTGTAACGATATTGCTCCTTATGGCGCCTTTCAACCCAGATTTTCACCGTAACTCCTACGAAAAGGCAGCGCCGGATTTTTTTAAAAACTGTAGATGACTTTTTCCACGCCGTGCTGGTAACCCTGTGGCAGCAGAGATCTCTCTCCTCAGCTCTCTCCCTATTTTTCCACTAGCGGAAAAGAGGGCAGGGCCGAGCCGATCCAGCTCGAAGGGCACGGGTGGATCTCTTCACCTTGCCGGTGCTCCACCACAGGTCAGG